>NW_006159770.1:770789-771700 GCF_000334495.1 Tupaia belangeri chinensis
ACGCGAGTGCGGCCAGCTCCCTCAGCAGCTGCAGCGCCCTTGCGAGTTGCGCTCAGCGCCCTGGCTGGCAACGCCCGGGGACGACGTCCACTGCCAGCCGCCCCTGCGCGCCGCTTCCAGGACCGGACGAGCTGGTGCAGCACCAGGTCTGCACAAACCTTCCTACTGGCGAGGCCGCGACGCCGCCCCCGCTCTGGGGCCTCGCCTCAACTTGCCCCAGGGGAAGGGTCACCCTCCTCTACCTTCGTATCTGGCAATGTCTGGCCTTCTCTGGGCCTTCTTTTTCTCGTGTGTTCAGAGCCTAGCACAGGGTTGCTTCAAAAAACTCGAATAAAAGAAGAAGTAGAGTACGAGTTATTTGGATGCATCGGTTTTTGAAATCCATGCAGTTTCTCCCCCTAATATACGTTTCCCTGCACTTTTTTGGGTGGGGGGTAGAGGTTTTTGCCTTAGGGCACATGCACTGAAGGGCGATAGGCAGTGAGAAGGAAAGTGAGAAATCACCCCCCAGGGAGATGGCCGCCCCGCAATCCCTTCTCCTCCATTCTCCTCCCGGGATCTTGGGCACACACGCACACGCGCCCGGCGTGAGTTTCGTCACCGGGCCTGAGACTCGGGCCACCATGTTGGAGTCCAGCGACGTAACCGCTACGCCATCTGCTGGTCCCACCGGAGCACTTTTGAAGACACCCGCCCTCTCTCGGTCCCGCAGATCTTTCCCACCTCTAAGCCTGACAGTGTCCGGCCTCCTCTGGGCCTTAGTCTCCCCCATGTGACCACTGGGAAGTGACACCCTTTCGCTCGTCCACGTCTACCAACGTCCGCCTTCCCGGGGCCTCGGTTTCTCCATCTGCTCACCCGACAGAGCAGCCCGCCGCGCCCGCGCCCGCGCCCGCGCCCGCGGTGGCGGC
>NW_006159770.1:772138-773486 GCF_000334495.1 Tupaia belangeri chinensis
GGGAGGGGGATGGGGGGGAGGGACCTGATGGCCCAGCGAGCCGCGAGGCGGAGGTGCCCGGCGCCCACCGAAGCGAGGGGTTCAGAGGGGCCCCGGGCTTGTAGCGGGATGTTGAGGGCGCTGGGGCTTGGAGGGAATGGGGCCGGGGGAGCAGGCCCAGAAGGGGAGGCCGTGCTGGGGGGAAGGATGGGGGCCCGCGGAGGTGAAGAAGAGAAGCCAGATGTGTGTGCAAAGCGGGAAGCAGGGGCTCGGGCGAGGTACCGTGGGAAAGAGGGTCTGGCGGGTCCGGTGTGTACCAAGGGGGGTGGGAGGGGACCCGAGAGAAACGGAGGTAGCTGTCATGTACGGGGTGGAGGGAGAGGGGTCTTCGCGGAAGGGAGCAGTCGTACGGGGGTTCTGGGGTATAGGAGGCGGGCAGTTAAGGCACTAGGCGGACGTGTAGGTGAGATGGAGACCTGGGATTTCCAGTGAGGAGAGGGCAGGCCGACCTGGTGGGGCTCAGAGTAAGGACAGGACAGAGGAGCCCGCAGTGAAAGTGGGAAACTGGGTTAGTGGGGCTCAGGGAAGCGCGAAAGAAGTGAGAGGCTGCGGATGTGAGCGGAGATGCGCAGGCCCTCCCGGCATCCAGTGGAGACGGAGATCTGGGAGGCCGAGGAGAGGGGAGAGGGTGCCAACGGGGCCGAGGCTGGGCGGTGGACAGGAGGAAACGGCAGATTAGAGAAATCCCGGAGGCCAGTGTGGGTAAGAGAGGCCGTGCAGGCGGGCAGGGAGACAGCTGCTGACCTGGGCTGCTGGGGGGACCGAGGAGAAAGGGCAGGTTGGGCGGAGACTGCGTTCAGCGGGGGTGTGCCCGACGCTGCTGGACGCCCAGATCTGGCAGCGTTGCTTTTGTAGGGAGGTAGGTCAGTGGTGCAGAGCTACCAGCCGTGAGAATGGGGGCGCTTTCCCTTTTAGGGAGCGTTGCCTAAAAGGAAGTGGCGATTTTAACTTATCTCCCCTCCGCCGCTCCCAGCAGCTGCTCCAGATGCTGCTGCTGCCGCCGCGGCCACCCCACCCTCGGTCCTCCTCTCCGGAGGCCATGGACCCACCGCCCCCCAAGGCTCCCCCTTTCCCCAAGGCGGAAGGCCCCTCCTCCACTCCTTCCTCGGCGGCGGGGCCCAGACCCCCGCGGCTGGGCCGCCACCTGCTCATCGACGCCAACGGGGTCCCCTACACGTACACGGTGCAGCTGGAGGAGGAGCCTCGGGGCCCACCCCAGCGCGAGGCGCCCCCGGGAGAGCCTGGTCCCCGCAAGGGCTACAGCTGTCCAGAGTGCGCCCGTGTCTTTGCAACCCCCCTGCGGCTGCAG
>NW_006159770.1:773612-774207 GCF_000334495.1 Tupaia belangeri chinensis
ACCCACGCAGCGCCACGCCCACGCCCCCGGCTCCGCGAGCCCGTGCTGCCGTCCGCCGGCCTGTTTCCCCGCCTGTCCCCAGGGAGGAGTACCATTTCTTCCTTCCCCCTTTCTAGCTGTGTGATGTAGACCAAAGTCGTTGCCCCTCCCTGGGCCTGGAGCCAGTCGGAACTGGGTTCTGGCCCAGCTGTGCTGTGTGAGCCTTTGCCAGTGACGTGACCTCTCCGAGCCTTGGTTTTTCTGCCCTCCGAAGTGGTGAACGGTTAATGTCGCGTGGAAGAGATGACAAAAGAGCACGGGCACAGCCTGGTTAATTTCTGTATCTCCCGTCCACCCGCGCCCCCCACCCTTTGCTCAATAAACATTCCACACTCACTTCCAGGCTCGACTGCGTGCTGGCTGTGAGGGGCGCAGTGGCCGGCGGGTGGGCCGGACCGTGAGCACTGGGGAACCTTTCTCTGGGCGTGTGTTGATGACCGGAGCCATTTCCTAAGTCTCCTGCGCCCCACTCCCACTTTCGTCCCCCGGCCCCTCTTCTCTCTCCCCGGGTGGTCCCTTCCCTCACCGGCGCCGCCAGCTCGGTGGGGGCGGGGGC
>NW_006159770.1:774385-782583 GCF_000334495.1 Tupaia belangeri chinensis
GGCGCGGGCTAGGGAGAAGCTGGAGGTAGGCGGGCGAGGGAGGGGCGCAGGGACCCAGCTAGAGCCGGGGGCTTCTGCGGTTGCAGCCGGGCGAGGAAAATGCTGCTGGGTGGCGGCATCTCGACCCGAGTGGGACTAGAGGAGAAAGAGGCCTGGAGCTCTGGGGGCGGGGCCTAGAGACGCCCGCGGTGGGGGGGAGAGCGGAGGGCCCCCTGGGACCTTGGGGTGCGGCGGGGGCGGGGAGGCCGACTGAGGTTCCGCTATGTGCAGAGATGCCGTGAGCACGGAGGACAGGAGAGGAGCCCCACGGGACCCAGGAGGAGGGGGAGTGGAGGCCCCCGGCAGGGCGCACCGGGGCAGGCTGGAGCCCAAAGTGCCGAGCTGCCCTCTCTGCAACCTTCTCACCCTGTCTCCGTCCACCAGGCCCCAGCCACCCCTCCGGATGCTGCTGCTGCCGTCCCCCTGCCCCCGGCCCCTGGCGCTTCCCTCTGTTGTGGCCATGGAGGCCCCTCCCTCTCGGACAGGCCTGTCCCAGCAGCCTGGACCTTCCTCCTCTGTGGGGTCTCTGGTCCCCCAGACTTCGTCCCCTCCGAGGCCCACCCACTACCTGCTCATTGACACCCAAGGTGTCCCCTACACAGTGCTGGTGGACGAGGAGGCACAGAGGGAGCCCGGGGCTGATGGGGCTTCAACCCAGAAGAAGTGCTACAGCTGCCCGGAGTGCTCCCGCGTGTTCGAGTACATGTCGTACCTCCAGCGCCACAGCATCACCCACTCCGAGGTGAAGCCCTTCCGGTGTGACACGTGCGGGAAGGCATTCAAGCGGGCCAGCCACCTGGCGCGGCACCACTCCATCCACCGCGTGGGCGGGGGGCGGCCCCACGGCTGCCCGCTCTGCCCGCGCCGCTTCCGGGATGTCGGAGAGCTGGCTCAGCACAGCCGCGTTCACTCTGGGGAACGCCCGTTCCAGTGCCCACGCTGTCCCCGCCGCTTCATGGAGCAGGACACGCTGCAGAAGCATGCTCGGTGGAAGCACTCGTGAGCTGAGGGCGGCCCGCCATGTGCTGTGGGTTTTGGGCCCTGGACACACACAAGCCATTCTCTAATGGGAGCCAAGTGTTGTCTGAAGGAGGGACCCACTGGTCCCTGTGGACGCGGGGACAAGCTGGGATGGGGGAGCCCTCACACCCATCAGGCCTGTAGCCTGTGCGCTCCATGCCCACTGTAGCCCCTGGAACCCAACCTAGGGGTGTGTGTCTAGACGTCCTCTGGCTAAAAACGTCAGGGCATCAGTAATCTGCACGTTTTCCTGAGGCCTGCAGGCTGATTGGGGGAGGCCTCAGACCTGCCTCCCAGCCCCAGGGCCTGAGGGTAGGCAACACAATGCCCACTTTGAGCACCTTGGCCAGCTCCAGAGCAGGCCCACTCCCCCCCCCCCCCCCAAGGTCAGACTGCACCAGGGTCTGGCCTCCCTCTGCTCCTGTAAACCTGTCATCTGGGAAGTGCTTTCAACTTCAACATTTGAGAAACCACATCCTACTGTAAGGAGGACGTTTTAATGGCCACCTAGTAGACACCTGAATTACATGAGAAACAGAAGCTGTTCTTCCTTTTTTAGTTTTGTTATAGGCTGTGTGCAGTCACCAGAGAGAAAGCGAGAAACTCCCCCAGGGAGCACAGCCATGCTGCAATCCCTTCTCCATTCTTGGCTCAGGACTTTGGGCACACATGCACACATGCTGGGTGTGATTTTTGAGCCAAGTAGGGGACTTGAGCTGCAACCTGTCCTGTGGGATCTGGGCCTTAACCTCCACACCACCTACTGGCCCCAGAAGCTGTTTTAGCTGCAGTGTGCCCTGCATGCACTAGATCTGTTTCTCCCACTATTAACGCTTTACGCTGGTGTTTTACCCCACTGCATTGAACTCCCCACCTGGGAGCCTGTAGTCTGCAAGGCTGATCTAGGGCAGGGGCTCTCCCTGGGCTCTCTGATCCGGGCTGCAGTTTATCTGTAAAGTGAAGTGGGCAGGGAGTGCAGAGACGCAGTGTCCCTCCCAAGGGTTACCAGTGCTCTCACGAGGGCTGGCAGGGTTCCTGGGCATGGATGCTGCGGTGGACAGGAGACACCTGGGAAGCCCAGCGCGCAGCTCCATAAGCATCTGCCTCCCTAACGCGTTCTCCTTCCCTGGCTGCTTTGCGCAAGCGCTGCGCTAGCTTTCATTTCTTGTCTCGACCTCTTTTTGGGTGGAAGAACCAACACCCCCATGCATATTCCCCAAAGTGGGACTGTGTTCATGCCCCATCCGACCTCGGATAACACGAACAGCCTCAGTCCCCATGTCCTTCCCCTGCCTCTTCAGGACAGCCTGGCAGGAAGCACAACCTCCCCACTGTGCAGATGAGTAAACTGAGGCTGGGGAGGTACAGGGGCGCTCAGGACCGGAAACGAGCCCCGTGCCAAAGCCAGCTCCTAACAACCAGTGCGGGGACAGGGGCAGCGTGATCCTGGCACCCATCTCCGGGAATCCTGGGGTCTGACTGTGGGGGTCCGCACCGTTCAGTTCCAGGGGGATCATCAAAAGAAATTCCCTTTCGCTTCAGCTTCCCGGTGCCTTTTCTGTGCCCGACTCGGCACTTTGCCACCCGCCCGGGGGACCCCAAAAGCCGAATCGGTTCTCCTGGGTGGGAGCTTCGTGACGTTCCCTGCCTGGGCTTCAGGGAAGGCGGGGGCACTGCTCCTAGGGACCATCGCGCAAGTGCGGTCCCGGTCTCTGCCGCAGATAGTGGGCCTCAACTGGCCTGGGAAGAGTCCAGGAGGCGCCGCTCCAGGCGGGCCTAACCGGGCGATTCCCGCGCCCCTCACAGCCTAGTTCCGAGACTCGCCCCCAGCGCGCCCCGCCCGCGGATGGGTGGGTGCTTTCCTCCGATCCCCGCCACACTTTGCAGACGCTCCCCCGCGCCCCTCCAGGGGCGCCCCCCCCCGCTGCCGCTTGTCCCCCGGCCGGATTCTGCGCGCGGGTGGGTGAGCGTGGGGGACCATGGCCCTATGGACCCCGGGCACTGGCGGGCGGGGAAAGGTGACCGCTCGCACCCCTGACCTGGTGCATGCCTTTCTGGAACCCCTTTCCACGACTCTCCCCTCCCACCCGCGGGACAAAGGGCGGGGGCGGGGGCGCATCCCCACGCGTGACCTCCCCCCGCACTGCGCACGCGTCCAGCCCCACCGCCCTGGGGGAGGGCCCCGTCCACCCACGCGAGCGCGAGGTCGGGGAGGCACCCGGCGTGGGCAGGACGCCCACCCACGCTTGGAGGTGGGGCCGGCTCCCCCGCACCTACCGCTCCTTCCCGCCGTGATGAGGGTCCTTCCCATTCGGGCCGGGTGTCCCTGCTGTGGGCCCCGCGGGAGCCCAGCGTCTCAGCCCGCAGCGTCCTCACTCCCTAGGTAGGAGCCAGCAACTTTGGGGGCCCTCCTCCCACCCGACCCGGGTCCTGCGCTGCGGCCCTGCGCTGCGGCCCTGCGCTGCGGTCCGGCCGCGTCCCCCATCTGCGCCGCTGTTTCTGTCCAGTGCCCTGAGGCGCTCTGCCGGCCACTAGGAGACCCGCTGCCATGAGTGACAGAAACAGCCGGAGGCGGCCACGTGAGGAAGCTGGGTGCCCTGGGCCACCTCGGTCCCCAGGCTGGCCTGCCCCTCCCTGGGGCTGCGGTGGTTGGGGGTGGTCTGGGGGCCGCGGACCTCCTGGGGTGACCCGGGGCCTCTCCTCGCCAGTGAAGGACGATGAGGCCTTCGAGATCGACATCCCCTTCGCCGACGCGCCCCGCCTGGACTCCCAGATCTTCTACAGCCTGAGCCCCTCCCGGGCGAGCTTCGAGGGTGAGCTGAGGGCGCGGGGACCTCAGTGCGCAGGGCGCCCGCGGTCCGCGGTGACCCAGGTCTCCCGCCGGCTGTCCGCAGAGCCCCCCGAGGCGCCGTCCCCCACGCGGGCCCTGATGAACGGCGTCAAGGCCCAGCTGCACATGGCCCTGGAGAGGAACTCCTGGCTGCAGAAGCGCATCGAGGACCTGGAGGAGGAGAGGGACTTCCTGCGCTGCCAGCTCGACAAGTTCATCTCCTCCGCCCGCGGGGACGCAGGTGGGGTGCGGCAGGGCCCGCCTCCGCCCGGCATCCTGGGCCACTCCCCTCCCGCTGGACGTCGAAGGCTCTTCCAACGTGCCCTCCTGTTGCCCTCTCCAAATTACACAGCACCTTAAGTCTGTGGGTGCCCAGGCCCCTCCTCCCAGCCCAAGCCCTGCCTGGCCGTTGGGTCCTTAGGGCGCCCTTGCCCTTCACCCCAGCCTTGTCTTCCTCCTCAAGGACCCAAGAGCCCAAACCCCCTGCCTCCTGCCCCCAGCTGACTGGCAGGCCAGGCCTTCCCACCCACTCTGCAGGGCCTGGCCCTTCCTCAGGGAGGTCTCTGCAGTCCCATCTCCTTACCTGGGTGGGGAACCTCCCAGCCCACTGCCTGTCCTCTCAGGGTCCCCCTGACTCCTGGCTAGCCCAGCCTCGGGGCTGTGTGGCCCTGCCAGGCCCTTGTGAGCTCTGGGCTGCAAGGGGGCTGTGCTTTGTGGCACTGGCGTCCCTCTGCTTGGAAGCCACCTGTAGCCTGGTGGGCACGCCCTGCTCATCCAGTCCTCAAGGCTCTGTTCTGGGCCACTCCACTGTCGTGCAGTCCCCACCTCAGGGCAGCCCCTTCATGAGCCTCCTCCTTGGTCAAGGTGGTGGCCTTCCCTGACACACTACTGCCTCGCCCCTAGCCAGACTCCAGGCTGGAGGCACCTCGGCAAAGTCCCTCCTCCTGGCAGTCCCAGGCCTTCCTGAGGTCCCACGGGGTCCTGGTCAGCACGGCCCTCGGCCCTCGGCTCAGTCCAGGACGGGCAAGCACTCCCACCACGCGCCTCTTCAGTGCGGCCCTGCCCACCTGTGTCCTGGGGTCCCCCTTGCCCAGCGGCCACCCTCCCTGGCCCTTCTTCTAGCACCGGCCCAGCCTCCACCCTTGGGACTGTCATGTCTCTCTCTGTCCCTAGAGGACCACTGTCGGGTGAAACCTGGGCCCCGGCGGGCGGAGGGGGACAGCCGGGCTGGTGCTGGGGGCGAGGCCTCGGACCCGGAGTCGGCAGCCTCCTCGCTCAGCGGAGTGTCTGAAGAGGGCAGCGCAGGCGAGAGGAAGAGGCAGAGGCAGAAGGGAAGCACCGGTCGGAGGCGCTTCGGGAAGCCGAAGGCGCGGGAGAGGCAGCGGGGTGAGCGTGGGCGCAGGGTGGGCCTGTTTCCTCCCGCGACACTCGTGGCCAGGCCCACGCGCAGCAGGCCGCCGCGGGCACCTCGTATCAGTACGCCGGAGGACACTGGGGCCTCCCTCCGGGCAGGAGGCCTGCCCCGTGGGCTCCCGTACACTGCGGGTGGGCTGAGGGGCGGGGGCCTGGCCACGCTCACCTCCTCTGGCCTCCTCCACCTGCCAGCGACCCGGCCTCCCCTCCCGCCCCCTCCCTTCCTGCAGTGGGCTCCTCTCGCCTCTGCCCTCTCCACCTTTGCTGCTGTCTCCACACCCTGCTCTCCGTGCCTCACCCCGCCAGACCTGAGCCCTCTGCTCTCCCGTCTCCACTGGCCCCTGAGCCCGGCTCTCCATCTCTGTCCCTTGTCCCGCAGTGAAGGACGCGGACGGGGTCCTCTGCCGCTACAAGAAGATCCTGGGCACCTTCCAGAAGCTGAAGAGCATGTCGCGGGCCTTCGAGCACCACCGCGTGGACCGCAACACCGTGGCGCTGACCACGCCCATCGCGGAGCTGCTCATCGTGGCGCCCGAGAAGTTGGCCGAGGTGGGCGAGTTCGACCCCTCCAAGGAGCGCCTGCTCGAGTACTCGCGCCGCTGCTTCCTGGCTCTGGACGACGAGACACTCAAGAAGGTCCAGGCGCTCAAGAAGAGCAAGCTGCTGCTGCCCATCACCTACCGCTTCAAGCGGTGACCGCCCGCCCGCCGCCCCGCGTGCCTCTCCCCTCCGGCGGACCCCTGTCCTAGCATCCTCCCCTTTCTCCTCCGTGGCCCAGGGGCTGGGTCTGGAGCAAACTGCTGTTCCCGAGCACCGCATCCCCCTCCCATGGGGGCCCTTTCCTCCGGACAGCCCTGGGCGCCTGCACCCCAGCCTGGGAGGCCAGCCCTGCCCTGCCTCCCCGTACGCCGGGACCACCCCCGTTCCACGTGAGACAGAGTTACTCAGAGCATTTAAATTAAAAGACACGTGAAAATTTGGATAAACTGGGCCCCAGCCTCTTTCTAAGAGGGGGCGGCCGTCGCCACGGAGACTGAGACCGAGTTCTGGGAGCCGTTTCCGGGGAGCAGCGGTCAGGCGGGAAGCGGGGAGGACAGGGTGTAATTAGCCCCCTGCAGGCAGAGGTGGGAGAGAGACAGGCAGCTGTGCCCCAGAAAATTCGAAGCGAGCACAGCTCCGGGAGGAGGCGTGGACACACCCGCTGAGCTACCTAGTCTAGAGGTGCGGCGGCAGCAGGCGGGGCCCGATGACCTTTACTGGAGGCCATTCGAGGAACTAGGTGTCCCTCCCGAAGCCTCCGCCGATCCGCCAGGGGGCGGTAATGCGGAAGTATGTGTCTCCCAGAAGTGGTATTTCCGTCACGTTCTTCGACTGCCCGGCGGGAGGGGCGAACGCACTTATGTATATATGGTTGCTAAGGCAACCAGGAGAGGGCGGCCACGCTTAACGGTCGGGAATACGGAGCACCACCACCCTAAGAGAAAATCTCGCGCACGCGCAATGGGGGCTCTGGAGCCCGTTCTCCCAGCGCGAAGCCGGGACGAACCTATCCGCCCATAGTTCGCCACGCAGGCGCAGAAGCCCGTCTTGCCCCTTTCCGCTTCCACCCCGCGCAGGCGCAAAAAGCCGCGCTGGCAACCTCCGCAGCAGCCGCGCGCACCCTTCACCTCGCTGGCTGCTTTTGTCTCGCGCAACCTTCTCAGGCCCTCCGCGAGTCGTCCTTTCTTTGCCAGGACTCTTCCCACCGGGAGAGCCAGGTGCTGAGAGCCAGGACACCGCCTTCTTTTCCGTTCCCCTGACCCACCTCGCCTCCGTCCTCCCTCCCTTTTTGGGTCCTGAAGCCGGAAGGGGCCGAAGCGCCTACGGAAAGAGCCGAATTTGTCGCCTGCGAGTGAATCCTTCCGAAGAGGTGGCGGAAGGAGCCGAAGTTTTCCGACGGGGAAGGAGGAAGCGAGCGGAATCTCCGGAAAGAGCCGAAGCTTGAAATCGAGCTTAATTTCTAGAGGGGCCCGAGGGCGAGCGCCGGAAACCTTCTGAAAAGGCCGAAGTCCGGGACGGTTAGGATTGTCAACGTGGCCGATTGCTTGGACAGGGCCAGCGGAGAACGGGGCAAGCCTGCAGAAGCAGCCAAACACTAGGACGGTTTGAACTGTCGGGAGAGGCGGAATCCTTAAAGGGGGCTGGGCGTAGAGGAACGCGAGGATTGACGGAAATCTCCGAACGTGGAAAAGTTACGGAAACCCGAGAATCCAGAAACCCTTGCTTCGGGAGTTTTCGGAAGCCCCCGAAGCCGCCGCCTACCGACCCCTTCGTCAACCGTCCGGAAATAGTCGAGGCGCTTCGGAGTCAGGCTTGGGGGGAGGGTCAACGCGGCCGCCTCAGCATGTCGGACTTCGACGAGTTCGAGCGGCAGCTCAACGAGAATAAGCAAGGTGAGGGCGCTGGGGTCGCCGGGCGGCGGTGGGGGCGGATCCTCGCTTCGCCCCTTGCCCCCCGCCATTTTCCCCCACACGTTCCCCCTCTTCTTAGGGCCGCGCGGTGTCCCCCCCACCGTCCCGCTGCGCGCGGCTCGCTCACGTGACCGTCCCAGCGCTCCGCCGCACGCCCGGCGAGGGACGGGGGTGGCGGTGCTCGGGCTCGTGGCGCATGCGCACGACGCCTTTTCCCGCCCCACGTGGCCCCGGCGGAGGCGGCGCGGGAGACAGGCGCGAGCGCGCCACTTAGTCTGTGCGCGAGTTCTTCTTTAGCCTTTTTCTTTTTTCGGTAAAGTAGATTATGGAAGGTCCCGTAATCCCCCTTTTGGCTCCCGCTTCCCTGGCACTTCCGCTTCCGGTCGGGGCCACGGCCCCCGTCTCCACGCCCCCTTTGTTTCCCAAATGGCGGAGCGAGGCTCAGG
>NW_006159770.1:782720-785422 GCF_000334495.1 Tupaia belangeri chinensis
GGGGGGACGCTGGCCCGGGGCTCTCCCCGGCGCGAGGCAGCCCGGAGCCAGCCCGACCCCGTCAGCGCGCCCAGACCCGGCGTCGTGCGTCCTCACGGGGGATGCGGAGGGGGCAGGGGCCGTGGGCGGTCGCGACTCAGACAAAGCCCCAGACCTGCTGGAGCGGAGCCGGCTGAGGACGCCGCGGCCCGCGCGCGGCCCGGCTAGCGGCCGCCGCGGCCCGCGCGCGGCCAGTCTAGCGGCTGAGAACAGCCCCTCCTCCGCTTTTTGGGCTAGAGGGTGAAGAGACTTACGGAGTAGCTGGGCGCTGGTTCCCAGCTGGAGTTGGGAGGAGAGTGGGGCTCGGGAATTGTTTCGAAGCAGGCTAGGGTTGGCAGCGCTGTGGCTGGCTTAGCGCTGGGTGCTTGGAAGAAGCGCCGTTTAGGAGCGCCCCGGGTCCGACCCGAGCTTTGGCGCGGATCCCGGAGCTGCCCCGGCAACCTTGGTGTCCTGGCTCTCCCGCAGAAGGGAGTGCTGCCGTCGGGTCACTGGGCTTTGAGAGGCCGGTGAGAGTGATGGGGGCGAGGGCAGCCCGGCCAGCCGCTTCGTCGAACTCCGCCTGGTGTTCTGAGTGGGTTCTCACAACCGTCCTGTGAGGCCAAAACGACCTCCTCTTTGCAGGAAGGAACTTAGGGCCCAGAAAGTTAGGAACCTTTCTCAGGGTGCAGCTGGTCCGAGGCAGGAGTGAAGTCGGAGGGGAACGAGTGGGCTGTGCCACGCGTCCCGGCCCGAAGGCCCCGCGGGGACATTGCTCCCGGCTGCTTAGCGCGGGCGCACAGAGGGAGCTGCAGCCGGGGCAGGGCGCGTGGACAGGCTTTGCAGACCTGGGCCTGGCCCTGGCGGACTGGTGGGTAGACGCGATGAGCCCGCCGAGAGCAGCCTGGTGGGACCTCGCAGTTGGCCAGGAGAGAGGCCAGTGCTGGTCGAGCTCTGGCTGGGTCCAGGGCCCAGCTCCACTGCCGGTGCTGTGTCCTGGCTCCCCTGGGGTGTTCCCCGAGCAGCTCTCGGAGCTTTTCCTTCAAGTCCTCACTGTCCCCGTCAGTGTGTGGGAGGTGTGCACCTAGGCCAGCCCTGCCACTGTCAGCCTGCCCGCCCTGGGCCTGTCTCCGCCAGCCACCCTCCCTGCCTGCCCCGCTTTGGTGCTGTCTACAGGGGACCCCCTGCCGGTGTCCAGGGGCCTCACAGGTGGCACTGCTTCCTCTGGAGGCCCTGCGCGCGCTTGTCTGTTGGAGCCTCAGCGGCAGGAGAGGCCTTTGGGCGCATCCCGCTCCTCTGGCAGGTTGGCACGAGGACCTGGCGGGTGCCCAGTGTCCCGCGCGCACTCACCGATCCCCTGCCTGGCCGGTCCCTTGGCCTCTTCCGTCGTCCAGTCTGACTCTGGGGCCAGGGCGTGCAAGGGGACAGTCTCACTGCCCTCCGCACCTGGCCGGGGCACAGCCTGGCCCTTTTCCCGCCGCTTACAAGGCGTGATCCCGGCTTCACCCGGCAAGCGTGTCGCGTCCTGTGCCTCCGTTTCTATACTTGCTGTCGTGCAGCTCTGGGAAGGGCCCCAGGTTGGTGCCGAGCTCTCCCGTCTCGGCACGTCTTCCCCGTTAGTGGTTCCAGCACGGGGCTGCGCTCACAGGAGGGCCCTCCCTGGCTGTAGCAGGAGGTCCCAGGGTCATGGGGGACACCCTTGCCTCACTTTCCTCTTGTCCCCAGAGAGTCCTCGCTCCCCTTGAGAGATCCGTGCGGATCTACGCGAGCGTGTGGCCAGGCCTCCTCACTCTGGCGTGCCGAGGGGGAGCTGGGGCCTGGGAAGGGAGGCAGCTCCCGTGGTGGCTCAGGCTCAGCCCCTGGGCCCGCTCCGTCCGGGGACAGCGAGAGCAGAAGGTCTGCTGCTTGCCTGGCTTCGCCACCGCAGATGGGGCCTGAGGGAGCAGACCGGAGAGGGGACCCCAGCCCCTCCCTCGGCCCCTGTTCAGGCTTCAAGGGAGCCAGGCGGGGGGTGGGTGGCGTCCTTCCCCTTCAGCCTGCAGCTCGGACGGACCTCCCTGGAGGGTGCTCTTGCTTTACTGGTCGGGAAGGGACGGGCTCGAGTGTCCCTGCTTCCTGGGGTATCAGATCCTGCCTGGCACCCGACCCCCGGCCCGACGGCGGGCTGTGGTGCCAGCTGGTTGCAGAGGTCTTTCCTGAGGGGTCACCGGGTCCCTTCAAGAAAACATCATTGGGTCTCTTGATTCCCCAGCCTCTAGCCCTGCCCCTCTCAGGGAGGCCCCTCAGCCCTCGAGGGGGACCAGGAGCCAGCCTCCTCTGTCTTCTCTGGCTCCCAGCTCCTCCTGAGCATCCTCAGGTATCTCACACCCCGGGGCACTGCCAGGCCCCACCCCTGGCCCCTCAGGGCCCCTGGACTCGCTCGTGGACCCAGGAGGCCTGCTGTCTCCCTGCCTCCATCATCCCCTTCCCCTCGGGGGTGGCCTCCCTGGGGCTCGGGACTTAGGGCCAGCGCGCAGGGTGGGTGGGCCGCACCCTTCCTCGCTCACCCGTGCCCTCTTCTCGTCCTCACCCAGAACGGGACAAGGAGAACCGGCACCGCAAGCGCAGCCACAGCCGCTCTCGGAGCCGGGACCGCAAGCGCCGCAGCCGCAGCCGGGACCGCCGCCACCGCGACCAGCGCAGCGCCT
>NW_006159770.1:785488-787887 GCF_000334495.1 Tupaia belangeri chinensis
CACCGCAGCGCCTCCCGGGACAGACGGCGGCGGAGGTACTGGGACCTCTGGGGCCGGACCGGAGCGGGTGTCGCCAGTGTACCCTGCCCAGGGGCCCTGGGGGGGCCTCCAGGCCAGTGCCCGCCCTGGGCCGGTCTGCTGGGGGCAGTGGGCTCCGGCGTGGAGCCTGGGGCCGACTGTCTTCTCCAAGAAGAGGGGCTGTCCTCTGCCTCTCCTTGAGGCCGTCCCCTTTCTACTCTGGTTCTCTGCGGACTCTGCGAGGCCAGTCTGTCAGTCTCAGTCCTCCCTGCCTCCAGGAGAAGGGGCGCGGGGCGTGGGCGGCCGGGTTGCTCACCTCTCCCAGTCGTGGGCTCTGCCGCCAGTGCCTCTTGCCTCGTAGTCTCCCTGTGCCTTCTGCCCCTTAGGCGAGGAGGGCGGAGTGGGGTGGTCTCCTGCCTCCCCCTTGCACTCGCGTGGTCTGTCTTGGCCCCTTCCTTTTATTGTTTCCTCCCTTGGGCTGAGGAATGGAGGGGAGGCTGCAGGGCACAAGGGGGCGCAGTGCCCTTGGGGGTGTGGCATGTGGGGAAGACGAGGGTCCCAGTCACCCTCCCCATGCTTTTCCCTCCCTTCCCCCAGCAAACCTTTGACCAGAGGCGCTAAAGAGGAGCACGGTGGACTGATGTGAGCTTCTCCCCTGCCCCTCCTGCCCGGGCCCGCCCTCGGCCTTCCCCACCCTGTACCCACTGCCTGCCCCGTCCAGTCCCGGGGACATCGCCCAGACCCTCTGCCTCTCACAGAGCGGCGTTGACGTGGTGGGGGAGCTGGTGGGCTCTTGGGAGGGCTCGCGGGCCGACTATTGGTCAGACTGAGGGTGCCCTGCCCCACTTTCCCTCCCCCCAGTCGCTCCCCCCGCCATGAGAAGAAGAAGAAGGTCCGCAAGTACTGGGACGTGCCGCCTCCCGGCTTCGAGCACATCACCCCGATGCAGTACAAGGCCATGCAAGGTAGGCCCCACCGGCTGCCCTGGGGTGAGCGCGGCGGGTCGGGGTGCTCCCGGTGGTGACGAGGCCTCCACCTACGTCCACGGGCTCTAGCCCCTGCGTGGGGGCTGTTGCTGCTGGATGGGGGGAAAGGAGCCTTCGTCTGAAGGGGTGTTCTCTGGTGGCGGGACCTGAGCTGGGGACGGGTCACCCTGATGTCGTTCATCTTCTCTTTCCTCTTGAAGCTGCGGGTCAGATTCCAGCCACCGCCCTTCTCCCCACCATGACCCCCGATGGGTTGGCCGTGACCCCGACGCCGGTGCCCGTAGTCGGGAGCCAGATGACGAGGCAGGCCCGGCGCCTCTACGTGGGCAACATACCGTTCGGCATCACTGAGGTACTGCCACCCCGCCCCACCCCTCTCCCTCCTGCCCCCACCCGATCTTCCCCTCCCTCAGTTCCCTCCCCTCATCCTGCACGGGTCAGACTCTGCTCCTGCAAGACCCCCCGGCCCCCTCCCAGACGGACCGATGGAGTTGAGCCAGCCAGGGGCCGGGCTGGGGGTGGCCCTCTCCCTTCCTCCTCTTCCCCTCTCCCGTCTCCCCTCCCCCTCCGCCAGCAACCCAGGGATGGATCACACACATAACGTACCTACGATCATACCTACGAGTTGGAGAGACAGAGAGGGAGACTCGGACACGCGCGCACACAGACGCACGCCCTCAGTTTTTTCTGACACGCCTCTCATTCTCTGCCGCTTGGCCCCCATCCTGTCCCCCACATCCCTCCCGTGGTCGCTGTTCTTTTATTTTGATTGCCCCTGACTCCCCCGCCTTCCCCACTGCTCCTCTCCCCTGCCCCTCTCCCCCACCCCTTCCCGTGGCACCCCTGAGGATCCCGAGATCAAAGAGTTGTTTCCATTTCTCTTTAAAGTGAAATATTGTGGGGCTGAGATCCCTCGTAGCAACAAAAAGTTTGCTACCGTCGTCGAAGGCAAGTAAGGTCCATTCTGACTTTCTCAACCTGCACTTTGCTACATTTGATAAACCAGCCCCCGGACTCCAGGGCCAGACCCTTCCACATCACTCTTTTCTCCTCCCCTCCCGCCCGTCCTCCCCTCCTCCCCTCCTGCTCCTGCACTCTGGACCACTCCTGTCTCTGTCCTGCCGTCCCTATCCGCCCCTGTGCTGCCTGTCCGTCCCTGCCACTCTCTCCTGCCTCCACCTTTCTGCTTTCCTCCTGTCTCGTCTGCTCTGGGCATCTCTTCCTGCTTGTTCTGTCTCTGTCTTTTCATTTTGTTGTTGTTTTCTTCATTTTCCTTTTTTCTATTATCCTTTCTCTTTCTCTGCGTCTCCCTTTCCCCTGGTGGTTTGGGGCCCCTGTGGCTCTCCCACACGCATCCTGTCTGCCCTCACTGTCTTGCCACTGCTGCTTTCCCTC
>NW_006159770.1:788852-794020 GCF_000334495.1 Tupaia belangeri chinensis
CCTCTTCCCTTCCCCCTTCCCCCAAACCCCTCTGTGTCTCCCTCTCTCACCCTTCCCCTCCTCTCTCCACCTCCCTCCCCTGCCCCCCCTGTCTCCTCTTCCCTCTGCAGGAGGCCATGATGGATTTCTTCAACGCCCAGATGCGCTTAGGGGGGCTGACCCAGGCCCCTGGTAACCCAGTCTTGGCTGTGCAGATTAATCAGGACAAGAATTTTGCCTTTTTGGAGGTGAGCTGAGCAGGTATTGGGGTTGCAGTGTATGTGATCCGAGGACCCGTCCGTCCCTCTGCCCCCTGGCCCTTGGGCACACCAGACTTGGGGACTGCTGCGCTCCTCTGCAGTCCACTCTGCCTGCCTGTTGGGGGAGCTTGGCGAGTGCTCTGCCAGCCTCACTAGCTTGCCGCCTTTCCCTTGTACACCGAGTGGCCTCTGCGCGGCTCTGCAGCTTGTCCTTACCTGTTTGTCCCACCCTGCTCTGAGATCGCCTGGCCTTTTCAGCACACACTGGGCTCCTGTCTGTCCCAGGCTGTCCTGGGTGGCTCGTCCGCGTCACCTACTAACCTTCTCTGTTGGTGTTCTCAAGCTGTTGTTTGGTAAAGACTCTTGACTTTTCCTCTCCCACTCTTGGGCCTGAGTTCTCGTGGATACGAGAAAGTTGTCACAGTGCAGGCATCCCGTGAAGGCTGGGGCAATCCTGTGTCCCATGCTTGTCTTAAAAAAGGGGCCCCCTTGGTTTTGTCTTTTTTTTTTTTTTTTTTTTTTTAAAGTTTACTGATTTTATCTGTGAAAGTTGGGGGAAGGAGAGACAGACACGCCCCCAGTAGGATCTTTCGGCCATAGTCTATCCCATCCTGCTGGGACGGTGGGAACACGCTGTTCCCATCGAGCTTTCAGAACGTGAGTCCAGGACCTTCCATGTGGCCCTCAGAGCTGGCGTTCCTGCCGCTTCACTGCAGCTGGCCTGAGTCGTCGTGCTTTGGCTTTCAGGTTCAACGTCATCTTACCGAGAAACCTTGAATGCCATTGTCCCCATCTAACTCCTGAGAGGTGTTCTCTCAGTGCCTCGTCACTCTCCACCACTTACGCCTGACCCTGCATGTGCGTGGGCTGGTGTCCTCCCCTCTGGAGCCTGAGCTCCTGGAGCAGGGGTGTGCCAGCCTCATGTCCAGCACAGGGCCTGCCATGTGGTCAGGGTCCACAAAAGTGGTGGACGGCCAGAGGCCCACCTCACCAGCCTCTCTCCCCTTCAGTTCCGCTCAGTGGACGAGACTACCCAGGCCATGGCCTTCGACGGCATCATCTTTCAGGGCCAGTCTCTGAAGATCCGCAGGCCTCATGACTACCAGCCGCTGCCTGGCATGTCGGAGAATCCCTCTGTCTATGTGCCTGGTGAGTGGGGCTCACGGGGCCTCGGCCCCGACCTCGTCTGCAGCCCGCCAGCCCTTGCTCAGCCTAGGGAGTGTGTCCTAGGAGGTGCCCCAGACGGTCTTCTCCCTGCCCCTAGACCACTGTGAGCTGGTGGTTTTCTCTGCATGGTGACAGGGCCCAGAGGGGCGAGCTGGCAACTGTGGAGCCAGGACCAGCACAAAGGCTCCGTGGGAGGCGAGGGATTTGCAGTGTGGGTCTTGTTGCCGCTCTGTAGCCCCCTGGCTCTGGTCCCTCTGGGGGCTCAGGACTTGCATAGACGTCCGCGGAGGTCAGCTGGGTCTGGACCTGGGTGCTGGCTGGTGTCTTGTCCCCCAGCATGCCCGGATCCTGCGCCTGGGCCGTTCCCCGCACCCAACTGGGTGTCCGCCCTGGGGAGCAGCACAGCTCGGCAGGGACTGACAGTGGAGCGGGCAGGCGGCAGTGCTCCGGGCGGCACCACACCCACGGGTGCCCACGGCGTGGCTTCGTGGGACTCTCATGGGTCAGGACAGTGTTTGGAAAGTCTGTGGGCCGCGCGGTGGTGGGCAGGGTGTCAGTGAGGGGAGGGTCTGGCCTGTTGGACTCTTGGTTATGGGAGCACTTCGGTGCTGGAGGTGAGGTGTGCTACCCTCTAGGATCTGGGGCTTGTGCTCGCTACCGTTAACTGTGCTCCTGGTACTCGTCCCAGGCTGCTCGCTGCAGGGTCATTGCTCAGTCTCCATAGTCTCACAGCGTGGCTGTCACTCGGCCCCAAAGTGGTTCTAACTCTTTGTAAGTGAAAGATTTGCTGGCACAACCGAGGTTCCCCCACGCTGCTCGGTCTGCTTTCGTAGCGGCTAGTCGTGCGCTCGCACATCAGGCTGGATGGCTCATGCAGCAGAGCTGGGGCACTCAGCACGCGGGCCCTCGCTGAGGTTTGCTGAGCCCTGCTCTGTGGTGCGAGGACCCCATCTCAGGGACCTGGAAGCCAGGCCTGGCCCAGGCCGTCGGTATCAGTGCGGGCTTGAGCTCGCGGGACGGCTGCTTCCCTGTCTGCACCGAGCGACTGCTCTGCTGCGCGCCTGGCTTCTCCCAGCATGGCCCCTCCTGCAGAGAGCAGGCTGTCGGAGGTCACGGCCGCTGCTTCTGGGCACCCCCTTTAGTGGCATCCCCTCCCGCAGCCCACTGTCCCTGTGTTGAAACAGTGGACACCCCTCCTTCATCTGCTCTCTTTGCTCCTCCTGTGACGGGGCAGCCAGACTCTGCTCTGGGGAAGCGCAGGTCTTGCAGGCAACGTGTGCTCCAGTAAAGCCGGTACTTAGCTCTCCCCTCACCGGCACGGAGATGGAGCTGCAACCTGTACGTTGCCTGAGGGACAAAAGCGCCTGCCAAGACCCGGCAGGTGTCTCGATTACAGGATGGAAAATGCCAGAACCTGACAGGCAGCTCCCTTCCCTTGGTCACGGTTTCATGGATCTAGTTTGGGAGGGAACTGCTAGAGGCACCCCACTGGAGCCAGCCCAGAGGCCTGCAGTTAGCCCAGCCGTGCAGCCTTGACGGGGGCCTGGCCGGTCCCTCTAAGGAAGTGAGGCAGGAGCCAAGGCAAGGTCCGGGCGCCGGGCCGTGTTTGGGGACAGGGCGGCAGTGTGATCTGTGGCTGAGGCTTCCCTGCCCAGGTCCTGCCTCGTGCCAGGGGTTGCCCGTAAGGGCTCCTCTGTTGGACCCAAGTCTGTCTCTGCCCCATGTCCTTGGCTCTGCCTGTGAGACTCAGAGGCCAGCCTCCTGCAGAGCCATGGGGACTCTTGTTTTTCCACCCACCTCTTAGCCCTGCTGAGTGGGGTACCCCTCCCTCAGGGCCGTTGGTGAGGCTGTCTCGTGTACCGGCTCCCGTCCGTGCTGTGTTCGTGTGCTTGTCTGGGCTGGTCTGGCGTGAATGGTTCCATGTGCTCCCGGGGTGGTGGTGCCGGGTGCTGCGTCGTGGGTAAAGACAGCCTCTGCTGTGCAGTCGGGTTGAGCCCTTGCCCGCCTTTCTCCTGCCTGGCTTCCCTCTTTGGTACTTGGACAGGGCTCTCGGCCTGCAGTGAACACCCCGCTCTGCAGGGCTCAGAGCTGGCTGGCTTAGTGCTTTCAGTCCCGGGGGCGATGCCAGTGAGGGCTGGGCCGGGACAGGGCAGACGTGAGCCCAGAGGGTACGTGCCCTTCCTGGGAAGCACTGGCTTGTTCTCCTTCCATGATGGAGGTGGGGTGGGGCTGCAGGAGGGTGGACCGTGCTGGGCCTGTCCTGGCTCACGTCTGACAGGACAGCGTCCTGCCGTGAGCCTGTGTGGGAAGCCAGCCCTCGTCTGGGAAGTCTTGTTCAGCGGGAGGGCAGATGGAGGGTCATCAGACTCGGCTCTGTACCACAGGCGCCTTGCCCTCTTGCACGCAGAGGGCCGCTTCGAGCTAGCCTGTGGTGAGCACTGAGGTCACAGTGGCTCGGCTGAGGAGGCTGCAGAGGGCCTGTAGCAGCCTCCCTCCTTACCAGCTGCCCATGGTGAGGGTGGGCCTGCCCCACTGTGTCGCCGATGAGCCGGGTCTGGGGATGGGCCACTGTCCTGAGCAGGGCTGGAAGGGGAAGGACAGAGAGACGCATCAGGGACGACCAGGGCACGTGGAGGTGCCCTGAGCAGTGACCTGAGCAGTGAAGAAAGGGCGAGTGTTGTGAGTCAGCAGGTCCAGAGCCAGATACCTGCCAGGCTCCCACAGCAGCCGCGGGTGGCAGACGGGGTGTGGGCGTGGGGCTCCGTGCTCTCAGAGTGATACTGGGAGTCCTTCCAAGGCTGGGCAGCCTGGATGGCCCTGCACACTCACTGTGAGCTGCGGTGTGCCACCTCTTGGGTCCCTTTGTCGCCCTGGGCACCAGTGGGTGAGAGGGATGCGTGGTCTTGTGAGGGTCTGTAGGGGCTCACCTGCAGGTGCCCCCAGGGCTTGGGACTTGACTGTGCCAGAACTAAAGGCTGCTGGTCCTCTGTCCCTGCAGGGGTTGTGTCTACCGTGGTCCCTGACTCTGCCCACAAGCTGTTCATTGGGGGCCTGCCCAACTACCTGAATGACGACCAGGTATGCCCCGCCCCGCCCCACCCCACCCTCTCTGCCCTGCCGGGCCCCAGCCCAGTCCTGCTCAGCTCTGTCGCTGTGGGCTCTGCAGGTGAAGGAGCTGCTGACGTCGTTCGGGCCTCTCAAGGCCTTCAACCTGGTGAAGGACAGTGCCACAGGGCTCTCCAAGGGCTACGCCTTCTGTGAGTACGTGGACATCAACGTCACAGACCAGGTGAGTCGGGTCGCCGGCCCCGCCTGCCTGCCTTCCCCTGCCCCACACTGTTACCAAGCCGAGGTCTCCTCCTCGGGGTGGGGCGGGAGGCCCCTGTGTGTGGGGCTCGGCCCCTTCGCCTCCCCGCCTCCCCACTGCCGCCCTGGCCTGGCTAAGGCTCCCGGCCCCGGGCCCACACCTGCCCTCTTGCCCTCCCCCACACAGGCCATTGCGGGGCTGAACGGCATGCAGCTGGGGGACAAGAAGCTGCTGGTCCAGAGGGCGAGTGTGGGAGCCAAGAATGCCACGCTGGTGAGCCCCCCGGCACGTCATCTTCCATTGGCTAGAGGGCCCGGGGCGGGCAGGGGCTGGCTGGGGTGGGGCCTCCTGGGCTTGGGGCAGGGGGCACAGTGTTCTCACGGAGGGGTGGTCTTCCCTCAGCTGGCGTCAGCCACTGGCTTTCTCGGGGGGGGGCTCGCCCCGGCCCCCCGGGG
>NW_006159770.1:794569-798899 GCF_000334495.1 Tupaia belangeri chinensis
TCAGCGGGCGCCAGCCACTGGCTTGCCCGGGGGGAGTCTGGCCCGGGCCCCCCGTGACGCCCTGCCTGCTCCCTGGCCCACAGAGCACCATCAACCAGACGCCCGTGACGCTGCAAGTGCCGGGCCTGATGAGCTCCCAGGTGCAGATGGGCGGCCACCCGACCGAGGTGCTGTGCCTCATGAACATGGTGCTGCCCGAGGAGCTGCTGGACGATGAGGAGTACGAGGAGATCGTGGAGGACGTGCGGGACGAGTGCAGCAAGTATGGGCTGGTCAAGTCCATCGAGATCCCTCGGCCCGTGGACGGCGTCGAGGTGCCCGGCTGCGGAAAGGTCAGGCCCTGGGCGCACCTCTCCCTTGGCGCCCTCCCTGCCCCTCTCTACGCTCTTGCTCTTCTCTTTCTCCACTCCTGCATGCACGCCTCAGGGTGGGTCTGCACGTGAGATGTCGGGTGCTAGAGAGCATGTGCCCCGGCCGGGAACTGAACTCCAGCAGAAGCACCCTCGGTGCAGAACGTGGCTCTGCCGCTGCCTCCTCCTGTGACTGCGTAGGCCTGTGTGCCGCCTGAGCTGGGAGGGAAGTGCTGACGCACCCGCGTCCCCTGTGCCTGTGCCAGCCCGTCTCCCCAGCCCTGAGCCATCGTGGCAGGAGACGGCTCGTGGGTGATGGTCGCAGGAAGCACAGGCCCTGCAGCCTCGTTTCCAGCCCACTGAGTCGGGCGGCCTCCAGGTGTCACTCTGCCCTGGGAGGCGGAGGCAGGGCGTGGGACCTGCTGTCATTCACCCGTCTGCCGACTGGGCTTGTTTGCGGAGTTCTCACTGTGCCAGGCTCTGGTTTGGACCCTGAAGATTGAGCAGTGACAGAAGCTCCGTCTGCCTTCATGCAGCCCAAGTCCTGGGTCACGGGGTCAGACAGCCTGGGGCGGGGTCTGGAGGGTGGTCAGACAGGAGGTGGCAGATGCTGTCCCCAGTGAGAGCAGAGCAGGCCGAGGGTCTTTGTCGGGGCTCTGTGGTGTTCGGCGCAGAAGGCGTGATGCGGCCGGGCCCACACAGCTGAGAGCTTGGGGAGGGAACCACAGACACAGCAACTGTCGGAAGGCTGCCAGACAGAGGGCCCCTCCTGGGAAGGTGTGGGGTGGGATGGAGACCGCGCAGGCACTGGCCTGTCCCTTCAGGGTCTGCCGTCAGGACAGCTGTGGGAACAGCCAAGGCAGCTCCGGCTAGCGGAGTGGAGCTGACAGGGACCGGCGGCAGTAGTGGCCAGGGGCCAGCTCCCCAGGCCAGCTTGGAGTAGAAGTGTGTGCTGCTTTCTGGGGTGCTGGGTCTTCAGGGAGAGAGCCCGGCTGTGGCTCCACTTTAGAGTGTTCTTGGCTGTCCTTGGAAGATGACTTAGGGAGGGTCCAAGTGTGAGCAGGGTGGCGCTTTCGAGAGTCCTGGGGCACTTTGTGAGGGGCTTAGCCTGTGGGATGCCCAGCCCTCAGCAACTGTTGGGTGTGCAGGGAGGGGCGAGAAGGCCAGTGAGGGCTACGCAGGTGAGTAGCAAGGGTGCTGAGCAGGTTTGGGGGTGAGGGAGGTGCTGAACGTCCCAACTGGGATGTGTAGGAATCAGCTGGGCCTGTCTGTGTTCCACTGTGAGGCTGGGGCTCCTGGAGGAACCCATCTGGCTGGCAGGGGGTGGGGGTGGGGGTGGGGGTTGGCAAGGCTGGAGAGGGGGAGCCAGCATCTCAGGGGGGGCACATGAAGTTTTTATTTATTCATTCACTTATTTTAATTTGAACAGAGAGACAGAGACAGAGGGGTAAAGTGAGACCCCTCTCAGGCCCAGGACTTGCACAGTGGTCGGCCATGTGAGAGTGTCCAGCATTAGCCACCATGCCACCTGCTGGCCAAAAAAATTGTTTTGTTTTAAAATAGCACAGGGCGTGGCCGTGCCAACCCTATGGTAAAATAGCACATAAACATTTAGTTAAAATTTAAAACAAAATTGAGACTAGCAATTGGTGTAATGGCTATGTTGCTGGATTCCCATGTAATTGACTGCGATTGAGTTCCAGACTCGGTGACTTAAACTCATGCCGGGCACGTGGGTGTGTGTGCCCAAGATCCGGAGAGGAGAATGGAGGAGAAGGAATTGCGGCCTGGCTGACCCCCAAGGGGTGATTTCTTGCTTTCTGTCTTTTTGGCAAGTGCATAAGCCCTATAGCAAACCCCTCCTCCCATATTAAACAAACTAGTTACACAGTATATAGATAAAGTCACAACAATAAAACATGTGCCGCCTCGTAAAAAAAATGGTCTGAGTTAGGTTTTGAAATAAAAAAAAAGGCCACTTTCTTGTTTATTGTTTTGTACTTAATTTTTTTCACTTGTGTATTTTATTTCTTAAATTTAAGACAGAACAAGTCTTAACTTATAATGTGTTAATAAATCGTAGTAGACTACATATTTTTATCATGGACTTTTGAGCACGCAGGGCGCTGGGCCTGGGAGGGGAGAGGAGCCAGCTTCAAAGCAGTTGAGCCAAGGTCTGGGGTGGGGCATGGAGACCTGCCTGGCCTCCGGAATCAGTTGAACTGTTTTGAGTTTTTAAAGCTGACCATCTCATTTTTGTTGTTGAACTTTTTATTGGAGGTTTTCTCATACGTACTTCAGAGTAGAGAGACGGGTTATTGGTATCGTACCCAGTGCTTGGCAGCCAGCTTGTACTTACCATGCTGTGTTCATTTTACATTTTAACCAGAGGGAGGAGAAGCCCCTCCCCCAGTATGGTCATACCGCAGTCCCTTTACTCTTCCCTCCTTTTGGGATTTTGGGCGTGCACACGTGTCTAGCATGTCTCTAAGCTGCAGGGTCTGGGAGTTGATCTGCACAGTTGGCCACGCAGGGTCCAGCCACCTTAACCACCATGCCATGGGCTTCTGCTAAGTTACCAATATTTCTTCATTCTTAATTTTTGTGGAATGTCTTAAGAGTATTCACTCAGATGTGTTTAATTTTCACCCCCGTGTTTCAGGCCTGGGGAACTTCCAGCTGTGCGTGTGCTGTAAGTTTAGCTGCGTCCCGATCTTTTCTCGCCAGGAGGTGCCTCGAGTTGCTCCTCTGAGATGGCTCCAGAGGTGGCTCACTGTCCCTGGGGACAGTGGCCGGATGGAGCACCTGTTTCAACCAGATGACTTTTTAAAACAAGCCACATGGTCATTACCTGAACAAAAGTGACATTCACTCCTTAGTACTGGGCTGATACATGCTCATATGTCCTGAAAGCATTTTTTTTTAAAAGCCCAACAAGGTCTGCACCTTGAGGTTGGTTACAGAATTTGTTTTCTAATTTATCAGTTGCATTCCTCTCCTCACTTTTTTTTTTTTTTTTGAGAGGTTTTTGTTATAGGGCCCATGCATTTGCAAGAGAGACAAAGATAGAAAGTGAGAAATCAGCCCCCAGGGGGGATGGCCATGCCACAGTCCCTTCTCCATTCTACTCTCTGGATCTTGGGCACGCACACACATAGCGCCCGGTGTGAGTTGAAGCCACCGAGTCTGGGACTCAAACTGCAGTGGACTAATGGGAGTCCAGTGACATAGCTGTTATGCTAACCGCTGGTCCCGTCCCCCAAACACTTTTTTTGGTAAGCCATTTTATTTGTTGAAAAACCAGAGTCATGTGTTGTGCAGAATGTTACATATTGCAGATTCACCACTGTTCTCCCTCCGTTTCCAATAAACTGGGAGTTCAAACAAGATTAGAAGCTAGAATAGTTTGTTTACTTCAGCCAGGGCTTGAATATTAATTGCTGTGTTTCTTTTCCTTCATCTGTTGTCAGGGGAGGGCACGGCCCTCAGGTGGCTTGGGGGCTCTGGCCCTGATGATCAGTGTGGAGTACACAGCTGGGCGCCTTGGCTGGTCTGAGGGGCGAGCCTCAGTGCCCCACCCACCGGCCTGGGCCTGCAGCTCTGTCCCCGCTCAGCGTGGTTCTCGAACCCCTAGCTTACTCGAGCTCTGCTCTGTGCCCTCCTTTGGCTTTGGGCCGTCTGAGGGGATACCCTGGCCCTGCACAAGGCCTGGTTTGGGTGGACTGGCGTGCTGGGAGGAGCCTTGCTCACAGTCGCCTCTTGTTCCCACAGATCTTCGTGGAGTTCACCTCTGTGTTTGACTGCCAGAAAGCTATGCAGGGTCTGACGGGCCGCAAGTTCGCCAACAGAGTGGTCGTCACGAAGTACTGTGACCCCGACTCTTACCACCGCCGGGACTTCTGGTAGAGGCGGCCTGGGGAAGGTGGAGGCGGGGCTGGCTGGGGGCTGTTCCCCTCCCGCCCCCACCTTTTCCCCTCTGA
>NW_006159770.1:799001-799715 GCF_000334495.1 Tupaia belangeri chinensis
CCACACAGGCCCACACAGACACCCGCACCCACACACACAGAGGGCAGGGGTCGGGATGGGGACGGCGCGGCAGGGCAGGGTGCACCCCACGGCCCCCAACGGCCACTCCCCCTCGCACCCCTTTCTCTCCCCTCCCTATGGTAGGAACATAGCGTGTTTATATTTTATGGCCAAACTTTGAGTTTCGTTGTCCGGCCCTCCGACCCCGCCCTCCCTCCGGCCCTCCCGTCCTGGTTTCTTATGTAGTTGATCTTCCCTATTTAGTCCGCCCGGCCGCCCCGGCCCCGTGGCCCTTGTCCCTCCCCTACTCTCTGTGGCAGTTTCATATTTGCTAAGACGAATTTGCTCATTAAACATTTTGTTGTATTTTACTTTGTGGAGCTCTGTCCAGTGTGTTCAGCCCCGGCTTGCCCACGGCCCTGGCTCGCCCCTAGTAGGGCGTCAGCACCCCTTCCCTCCCGAGGCTCAGCGGGCACCGCGGGCCTTCGCGTCTCCGGGGCGCTGGGGGCGGAAGTGACGCAACGCTACGCTGGGCCGGCCGCTGGCGGGGGCGGGGCCCTGAAGGCCCTTCCGCTTCCGGTCCGTCGCCTCCGGTTGCTTCCCGTCCGCTTGGCGGCTCCCCTCCCCCGCCCTGCTCTCCGCGCCCCTCTCGGGCGCCGGGGCGGCGGGGCCGTCGGCGTGCGGCCCTCGGTGCTCCCGCGCGTGCGCGCCTCC
>NW_006159770.1:801322-812076 GCF_000334495.1 Tupaia belangeri chinensis
CGGCGCGCGCGGGCTCCGGCCGGGCCTGGGCGCTGCAGTGACTTCCCGGCGTCCGGGCTCCTGGCCGGCCCTGGCGGCCTTTGTCTGCGGCCGGTGGGCGTCTGCGCCCGGTGGGCCTGCGCTGCCCGCGTCGGGGTGTCTGTCCCCGAGCGCCTCTGTGGCCCGCGGTCTCCCGTGGCTCCGTCTCCGTGCCCTTCCCCGTGTTTTCACGGAAAGCTCTAGCCCCGGCGTCCGGATCCTGTCGGTGTGTCTGGGCTCGCGCGTCTTCGTCTCCTCGCTGTCCCCAGGCCTCTCTCCAGAGCCTCGCGGTGCCCACCTCCTCCAGCCCCGAGCCTCCTTTGCCCGAGGCTGGCTTGGTCTCCATCTGCCCCCTTCCTCCCGGGTCCCGAGTGTCTGGTGGCTGAAGGCCCCGGCTCTGGACTCGGATGTGCGGATGTGGCAGGTGACTTCTGCACAGAACCTGGCACCCCAATGTGCGGCGCTTGGCAAGTGCCCGGGAGTGTCTGGGAGCAGAAGGTGCGGGGTTACTGGGCCTTTGGTTCCTGTGGTTCCTTGGTAGCATTTGATGTGTCATTTGAGCCCGCGTTGTGCGCGTCTGCACCTCAGTTAATCATTTTCTTTGAACGACCTCATTGGAGATGGCCTTGCTCTAAGCAGCGCCTGAAACCCTGCCTGTGTCGTGTGGCGGTCTCCTGACCCTGCGTGCGTGGGTCGTCACCCTCCGGGTGGGTCCGTGTCTGCCCTGATGGCGAGGGTGAGGGCAGCTCTGTGCTGAGCACCTACTATCTGTTGGCATGGAGCCAGGCCCGTTCTGTCCCGGTCTCAGCAAGCGAGCCTGCCAGGTGGGAGTTCTTTGCTTCCTTTTGGGGTTGGGCCAACGGCATCCCCAGGGCCTTGCCTGCTAGCAGTGGGCATGGCCGGGATTGGAGCCCCACTCTCACGGTCTTTTCTGTGGCAGCCCACTCTTCTGCCCTGTTCCCGGTCCCAGGCTCTGTTGTCCCCATGCTTCCCCTCCCTGTCTCCCAGTGTCTCAGGTGGCTCTCTCTGCCCAGGTCTCCCCAGGCTGCTTTCTCTGTCTCTCTCCTCTTTCTTGCCGTTTTCCTTCTTGGTACATGTCTCTTGACCCTGGTGTGCCTGACTGGGTCTGTCCCAGGACCCTGGGTGCTCCCCCACCCCACGCCCCCAGACCCATCTGTCTCCAGGTGCCTGGCTTCTGGCCCCAGCGGCAGGCAGAAACCCCCTCCGTCCCTGCTGTCCCCCAGACTCAGACCAAGGTAGAGCCAAGCCCTGCTCCTTCTGTGACTCTCTGGGCCCGGGTGTTGGGCTGTCTGGACGCCCTCCCTGTAAGGTGGCTTTGGAGCGGGTGTTGTCTCAAGGATTAGTTGCGGTCTTGTGCGGGAAGCACTTGGAGGTGCCGGCCCCAAGCCACAGCCGCGGCAGTGCCTGCTGTGGGCGGTTGCCCCATGGCCCTCTCCCTGCTCAGCTGCCAGCCGGCTCAGGTTTGCGTACTCCAGGCGAATCTGGATCTCCAGGTCTGGGGGGCCAGGGAGTCCGCCCAGCCATTGCCAGCGAGGGACCTTGGCTGAGGCGTGCCCTTCTGCAGGGCCAGGCCCTGTGCAGGGTTAGTGAGATAAGGTCCTGCTCAGTGTGCCTGGCACCCAGCTGGGGTCAGGCCCTGGGGCCATTATAGTCCTTATCTCTCCTCCTTGCGGCTCAGGCTCCCCTGCCCTTGGGACCTGGAACCTCCCTCTTGCTCCCATCTTACTGCCCTGGGGTGCCTGCCTGCCTGTCTCTAATCCACCGAAGGTCTCCTGCGGGTCCTGGTTTCTGCCAGTTTCCTGCCCCCTCCCCCTTTTCCTTCCTGCAGTGCACCATTTATGTGGTTTTTCCGGGCCAGCTTTCGGCCTGGACCTCCACTGGGTTGACCTTAGCCACAAAATCAAATATAAAGTCAGGAGGCAGCTGATCCCCGGGAGTGACAGCCATGGTGTTGGGTGCATAGTGGGGAGGTCTGAGCAGAGCCCTGGGCGAGTGGGAGTGTCGGGCCATGGCTGCCCGTGTTCACAGAGCACTCCTGCTCAGCAGGCCTTCGCAGGCCTTTGGGTTATCCCACGGAGCCCCATTTGACAGAGTTGGAGGCTGAGGTGCAGACACTCGTGGGTCACCCGGGGTGACCCAGCGAGGAGTGGTTGTGCTGGGGCCAGCAGGGCAGGCAACCCCACTGTGACCCGGACTTGTGTGCTCTGCCCGGCTGAGCAGGGACCGGCAAGAAGGCGCTGGCATGTTTGAGGAACTGAAAGGCGGGTGGGTGACTTTCGGCCGCCGCCTTTGGCTGCCACGGTTAGAAATCGTCCTCCACATCTAGGGCGGTGGGGAGCCCAGGAGGGGGCCCAGGCTCTGGGCAGCTCGTGTCCCGTTTGTTCTCAAAGGTCTCGTCCTCCCTCAGATGCGGTGACTTGCTGGTGCCCGCTGTGGCCTCCCTCAGAGTCGCCCGGGCAAGTCGGGGGCAGTGCCCCTCGCCACCTGCACCTGCACCATGTCGACCTCGTCCCTGAGGCGGCAGATGAAGAACATCGTCCACAACTACTCGGAGGCGGAGATCAAGGTCCGCGAGGCCACGAGCAACGACCCCTGGGGCCCGTCCAGCTCGCTCATGTCGGAGATCGCCGACCTCACCTACAACGTCGTCGCCTTCTCCGAGATCATGAGCATGATCTGGAAGCGGCTCAACGACCACGGCAAGAACTGGCGGCACGTCTACAAGGTCAGGTCGCGCCGTGGGGAGGCGGGCCGCGGCTAGCACGCTGCTTGTCTGTGCGGACCCTGTCTGCTGTCGCCTGCTCTCAACGAAGGTCACAAATAGGACACGTCGGCAAGTTTTGAGCCGTGTGGCCTAGGTGTGTCTTCCACAGCGGCCCTCTTGTAAGATTGGTGCAGTCAGACGGCACAGGAGGCCACGGTGCCATCCAGTCTGTGTCCCCTCCGTGCAGATGAGCCGCAGGCGTGTTAGGGCACAGGTGGTGTGCGCTTTGACCTCCGCCAACAGGGGCGGACCCTGGAGGGCGCGGCTGCTCGCTTCCAGAAGGTGAGCTTGGCGGCGGGCACCACAGCCTGGGGCCGCGGGCCTGTGCTGTCCCTCGGCAGTCATGCCACCGTCTCGCACTCAGCCCTCCCGGCAGGAGTGAGCCTCACCTGCTGGCTGTGGGGAGGGAGGCGGGGCTGTCTCTTGGGGAGTAAGAACTGGCACTGTCATTTTTGAGAGGTTTTTGTTATAGGGTGCAGACGCTCACCAGGGAGACAGAGAGACAGAGAGTGAGAGATCACCCCCCAGGGGGATGGCCACGCCGCAGTCCCTTCTCCTCCATTCTCTCCTTGAGATTTTGGGCATGCATGCACACATGCCTAGCGTGAATTTTAAGCTGCTGGGTCCGGGACTCCAACCATGGCCAACTACATGGGGGTCCAGCTTTGTAATCCTAATGCCACCTGCTGGGTCTAGAACCATCACTTGTTTATTTTTTCTTACCATGACAGGGTAACCTACCATCCAAGCTGACCGAAGTCCCTCTGACTAGTCTGCTGACAGTTCCCTGTAGAACTAGCGTGTCCTGTCTTGGTCTTACAAAGCCGTGCCATGACTACCGCACGTGCTCGCTGTTTCCTGGACCCGGAATTGTAGGGTCGGAGGACACGTGCACGTGTGATTTGGGAAGAGCAGCCGCCGTGGCCTCTGTGGAAGTGGCCAGTATGCGCCCCGAACGCTGCCGAGGCCTGCTGATCGCAGGCGACAGGCCAGAGAGAATGTGTGTATGGGTTTCCAGTTGGCTGCTGGCGGGCTAGGGGCCTGGCGCCCTCCCCGGTCACTCTGTTCCTCGAGTGGCCAGGGGCATGGGCCGGGGCCGGGCGGCTGGGCTAAGTGCCTGGTGGCAAGGCCTCAGGCTGGTCCCTGTCCTCCCTGCACGTGAGGGTCTGTGGAGCGGATGAGGGTCTGGCTCCCAGGCAGGGCTGGCCTTGTGCTGGGGCTCCCTGTGGCGCTGTTCCTGTGGAAGTCCCTGTCGAGGGCTGGCTAGATGTTTTGGGGCAGGGCGCACGAGGCTCTGTGCTCAGGACACAGCCCTGCTCTGGGCCCCTGTCCTGGCCGATCTCCCAGATGTCTTGCCAAGGCAGGGCAGGCTCCCTGGGCCCAGAGGTGAGGTGACAGCACTGGTGCTGGGGCCGGAGGCAGGCCTGTTCCGCGGCTCGTCTTCATGCTTGTCAGACACACTGAGCGGGGTCACAGCTCGGGTTGGGCCGTAGGCCGCGAGGTTGCCGGTCACTTCCTGTGAGTGCCGGGAGGCATTCGTCTGCTAGGAACTAAGGAAGGGCTGAGGGTGCGGTGCGCCCAACGGAGCGAAGAGCGGGGCCGATCCGGTGGGCTGGGGGACAGGCGTGTGTCCCGAGGTCCTTCCTGACCAGCAGCTGGGGGTGCTGTTCAGAGAGCAGCGGGGCAGCTTGGCTTGGCCCTGGGGTCTGGAGAGTGCCCCGCCGGGAGCTAGGAGGGATGTGCTGCTTCCTGAAGTCCGAGGGAGGTGGGCGTCTCTGCAGGAGGGACCTTGGCCCCTGTGGTCATTGCACCCGTCCTGGGGCTTCCTGAGGCCCCGCCTCCTGCTGTCTGTGTGGGGACCGAGTCCTGGTCAGACTGCCTGGTTGTCAAGCAGCTTCTTGGAGAGTGAGATTCAGGCCTGGAGCAGTGAGGCGGCCTGGCAGGTACCGTGGAATGCGTGAGGACACAGCAGCGGGCACTGCCGGCCACGGGCATTCAGGGAAGGTTTGAGGAGGGGCATCCAGGCTGGTCACTGGCCTCAGCCGACTTTCTGGCCAGGCTCTTTATCTGTCGGGTAGAGAGAGCGTGTGTGAGTGCATGTGTGCGTGAGGCCGTGTCACGCAGCCGTGTCCTCTCCCCCTCCAGCTCCTCAGGCTGCCTGTGCACAGGCATATTTTCAAGCCCACTTAGGGATTTGCACCTGTAGTCGGCCACGTGACTTCCACCTTGCAGGACACTTGGATTTTCAACGTGTCTCGATGTCCAGGCTCTAGTTTTAAAGAACAGCTTTAAGGCAGCTCTCCTGAGAGCCGGTCTCTGGTCTGTAGGTGCAGCTCTCTGGGTCCTGACCGATGCACTTACCTGTAACTGCCCCCACGGCCGAGGCACAGGATGTGAGCCTGGGCACTGCTGTAGTGATGGGGTGCAGTGCTTTACAAGGCTGGAAGCCACATGCCGGCTGTGGGTCCAGATCCTCAGGACCCAGGGCTGGGAGAGGAGCTTGCGGTGTGAAAGGACCCCAGGTGGGCTGTGCGCTCTGAAGTCTGTGTGCATGCGCAGGCATGCTCTTCAGCGTGTTTTAAAAAAGGACCCTGGGACCAGCAGTTAGCATAATGGCTATGTTGCTGGACTCCCATGTATCCGACCACGGTTCGAGTCCCGGACCTGGTGGCTTAAAACTCAGGCTGGGCGCGCGTGTGTGTGTGTGTGTGCCCAAGATCCCGAGAGGAGAATGGAGGAGAAGGGATTGCGGCATGACCATCCCCCCTGGGGGGCGATTTCCCGCTTTCTGTCTCTGTCTCTCTCTCTCTGTCTGGCGAGCGCATGCGCCCTATAGCAAAAATCTCCATAAATAAATAAATAAATAGGACCCTAACGGTCCCCCCAGCGTGAAGTCCTTCCCCGTGCCCTGCCCTGCCCTGCCCAGCCCACTCTGTTCTCTCCCTGCAGCCCGTGCCTGGCATGTGAGCTGCTGGGGCTGGGACTTGAACCCTGTCCGGTCCCGTGGAACCTGGCCTCTCCTGCACAGCATCCAGCACTGCCCTAGGGCTTGCCTAGGGTCTCCTTACCTGTGCTCCCACTGCAGGGCTGTGGCGGCCTGTCTTTCCTCTGGGGTGCTCCTGCTCCTCTCTGAGCCCGGCCCCCGTTCATGGCGGGATCCTACCACCTCTCACACAGAGCTCTGTGGCCTTCCCTCCTGGCGTTCTGGCCATGCATGTGCCTGGGAGCTGGGCCCATGTTGTCACGTGTGGCCGTTGGTTCTTGCGTGTTGTTTTCATGTAGCGGTGGTCCCGCTGCATGTGCCACAGCTCCATGCATCTCTGGGTCTGGTGTTTGGGCTGCAGCGCCCAGTCTTGACCCTCCCTGCCTGTCCAGAGTCCAGAGAGCCCTGCAAACGGAAGTTCTTCACGGGCCATTTGGCACAGAGCCTGACCTGGACCAACGTGAGGCCACCTGCTAATGTCAGTGGGTCCCACATGGGCCTGTCAGCGCGTCCACAGCTGCGGGCTTCGTGCCCCAGCCTTTTGGCCGGCGGCAGGCCTGGGTATGATGGGTAGGAGGCAGTTGGTCCTTCCCGTCCTCCGGGGTGGACAGTCCTCAGCCAGGCAGAGTCTGGCTGTGGGTCTCAGGTGGGAGTACTGGTCCCTCACCTTGGGGGATCCTAGCAAGCAGGTTGGCCCTTGGGAGGTGGGGAGACCTGGGCCCAGGACAGTTCTGGCAGAGCTCACGGCTGCATGCCAACTCCTCCCTCCCGTCCTGACCTCCTCTATACCTGCGTCCCCCTGCCCGATGGCTTTCTGTGACTCCTGAAGCCCTGGAGCCGTGAGCAGAGACCGAGACGCCTGGTGCGGGGGGCGGGAGCAGGCCTCGCAGTTCAACTGGCACGGCGCTTCGTCCTGTTCTGTAGTGACTGGAAAATGTGGGCCTGTCCTGGGACCCTGCCTGGGACCGTGACCGTTTCATTTATACTTTTTAGAATTATTTTATTTAAGGGTATTTACTACTATTATTTTCCAGTTTAGTCAGACAGAAAGTAAGCCATCAGGTCTAGGACTTGAACCGTGGATGGCCATGTGGGAGTCCAGAGCCTTTAACCACCACGCCACCTGCTGGCCCCCCATTTTTACTTTGAGACGAGAACTTGTTCTCGGGCTGAGAACACGAATGGAGCACGAGGTGTAGACAGCGCAGTGACGCCTGTCCGCCGGCCTCTCCCCGTGCCCTGGTCTCTGGCCCCTCATCTCCGGGGCTTCCCCCGCCAGCCCACACTGCCATGTTCAGGAGCGATGATGCGTCACACTCACGGGACAGGCCTGGGGGCCCCTGTGTGTGGCCCAGCAACGGCAGTCAGTGTTGTGGCCGAACTGTCGAACTTTAGATCCTAGTCTTAACAGAAGTGGGGCACCCAGCTGCCCTGCAGGTGGTCGGGGGCCACTGTGCACGGCTGGGGTTTGGTTCTCCACCGCCTGCACTGGCTGGGCGTTGGTGCTGCCCTGTCGACCCCAGCCCATGGGGAGGTGGGCGGGACGGTCTGCGGCAGACCGATGGGGGCGCTTCCTCCTCAGCCTCCCCACCCCAGGGAGGCGAGAGCATGTGCTCTGGGTAACAGGCGGGGTGCAGCCGCCGTCGCTGCTCCGTTCTGGGCCGGCGTAGCTCAGCGGGCTTTGGAGCGAGCCGCTTGGGGCTGGGGCCGTTGGTGCTGCTGCCTGGCTGCAGAACCGGCTCGCCGCGTCGCCAGCGTGGCTCTGCCGGGCCCACCCCCGAGCTCACAGCAGGCGCAGCCCTTCCCTCCTGCTGTCCGGGCGCAGGGTGGCTGCCCAGGGCCGAGCTGAGTGCCGGCCCCCCGCAGGCCATGACGCTGATGGAGTACCTCATCAAGACGGGCTCGGAGCGCGTGTCGCAGCAGTGCAAGGAGAACATGTACGCCGTGCAGACGCTCAAGGACTTCCAGTACGTGGACCGCGACGGCAAGGACCAGGGCGTGAACGTGCGCGAGAAGGCCAAGCAGCTGGTGGCGCTGCTGCGCGACGAGGACCGGCTGCGGGAGGAGCGTGCCCACGCACTCAAGACCAAGGAGAAGCTGGCGCAGACCGCCACGGGTGAGCCCACGGCCCGCGCAGCGCCTCTCCGCTCAGGGCCCGCCTGCCCCGCCTTGCTCCCCGCTCTGTGCCTCCGGGAGCCTGGTCCAGTTCTGCCGTTGCAGCTCCGCTCCCGGCTCTCGCCTCACCCCACAGCCCTGGAGGGCCCTTTGTATTAGTCACCCCTGGCCCAGGCTGGCCAGGCTCTAAGGGGACAGTGCTCACTCGGGGGCTTCCAGACTGTCCAGGGTCAGTGCTGGCGAGGGCTCTCAGGACCAGGTTGGGATGCCTTTGCAGGGGGCACCTTGCAGCCCCCGTGGGTGTGGCCCCCCCATCTGCTGTGGGTGAGAACTTAGTCCTGGTGGCCGAGGGCTGTGTGAGGCTCAGCCTGCAGGCCACAGCAAGGCCTTGGGTCTGCCTTCAGGGGCCCAGATGGCACTCCTGGGGGTAGCCCGGGTAGCAGGGCTCCAGCCAGCCTTAGACTGGAGCAGAGTGGGCAGGTGGTCGGGCCCGGCCATCCAGTGGTAGGACTGCTGGGGTCCGAGGCTTGTCTGGGGACACATTGTGGAGGCTCAAGATCTCAGCAAGGTCAGTGTAGCTGCAGGTGGTGGGTGGGACAGGTCCCCTGGAGGTGGTGTCTGCACGACACTCAAAGGAGCTGACTGGCGGGGTGTCGAGGCTGATGTCCGAAATGTAACGTTTGGGGGTCACTGCTCAGTGCCCACTGGCGATGCGGGGACTCGAGGTGTGGCGGCCGCGGAAGGCCTGCTGACTCCGGGGCCTGCGCAGGGCGGAGTTTCTAGCTGTCACCAGAGCTGCTGAAGCAGAGCAGGGGCAGCGGCTGCAGGACCGCTCTGCGTGTCTCGGGTCTCACTGGTCCCATGGCCTTGCCGGCCTCCTGCCTGGTCCTCGGCGTCTGCCTCGCCCCCCGCCTGTGGGCTCCTGAGCGGTGACCTCCCGCCCCTGCCTGTCCTTGTTTCCCCTCCCGGGAGGGGAGGCCAGCTTTGGCACGGGGATAGGCTGTGGTCCCTTCCTCAGGCGAGTGCACAGGGGTCGGGGAGGGGAGCCAGGGCAGTTAGGGGGTGCGGCCCGGACAGGCGGCCGGCCTGGGAAGGTGAGCCACGTCTCACCTGAGTGAGAGCTGCGGCCGGCCCGCTCGGCCGGGGTTGAAGGTGTGTGCAAGGCAGAGGTCGGGCCATGGGGTGTGGGCACCCACCTGGGAGCCCCGGAAGTCTGGAAGGGAGCCTCCCTTCAGGGTGACTCTGCCAGGTCACTTACCTACCCACCCTTGTTCCCTTTGTCCTCATTTGACGCCTTGGCTGGTCACCCCTTCCTTGTTTCAGCCATGTGTGCTCTGGCCTTGCTGGTCACGTGCTGCCTCCTGCTGGGGACACTGCCCCCGGTCCGGCCCAGGGCAGGTTGGGCCAGTACCAGCTGCGGTGTGGGGCGAGGCCGAGCATGGCCCTCCGAGATGACCTGGCCTGGGTAGTGGGGTTGGAGTGTGAGGTCTCAGCTAGAACCGATGGTCTGCTGTGGTGGGGGATGCTGGGACAGGGGTCCTGATTGGCCCTGGGTGGGGATCCACAGGCCTGGGGAGCTGAGCCGACACGTAAGGAGATGCTGCCCTGGAGTCCTGCCCACCCTCCCCGCCTCCTTCTGGCCACACATGCCCGCCCTCCCTTGTCCCCTGCTCCTGGACCCGTGGTCTGACCTGCTCCCCTCCCCTGAGTTCCAGCTGTGCCCTGCCAGAGTACACAGGCCCTGGAGGCTGAGGCCCAGGCCTCCTCCTGCCCTAGCCCAAGCTGTCGAGGCCTGGAGCTCGGGGAGGTGGGCCGTCTGTCCCCTGGGCCCTGGCAGGGCTCCAGGCCTGCAGGTCCAGCCCTCCACCCCTCATTGCAGACTGCTGGGCTGCCCTTCCTGCCAGTTTCTCCCACAAGGGGCGCCCTTCTCCTCCTGGCCTCCCGAGGTCTTGGGGTGGGGGCAGGGGGACCATGCTTCTCCCCAGAGTCACAGCCGGTCTCCCCCCGCAGCCTCCTCAGCAGCTGTGGGCTCGGGGCCTCCGCCCGAGGCGGAGCAGGCCTGGCCGCAGAGCAGCGGGGAAGAGGAGCTGCAGCTGCAGCTGGCGCTGGCCATGAGCAAGGAGGAGGCCGACCAGGTACCGGGCGCCGCGGGCGCACCCTCTGCCGTCCGTCCCCACCCTCGCCTCGGTCTCTGCGTCTCCATGCTCCAACCGCTCATCTTCCTGTCCTCCGTCCTTCCTCCTTCCCTCCTGTCCTCCTTGGGTGACTGTCCCCCCGCCCTGTGACACTGTCCTCTGGACTCTGCGTCTCTGCCCACCCACACTAGCTCAGGCGACCGACAGTCCCCTTCCTTCACCCCAGTGCGAACCTGGCTCTCCAGCCTGCCCCTGCTCTCTCTCTCCCCCCCTCTGCCTCGTGCCTGCTCTGTGGCTCTGGCTTTTCCTCTCCCCCGTCCCGCCCCTCACGCTGTCTCTCCCCCAGCCCCCGTCCTGCGGCCCCGAGGATGACGTCCAGCTCCAGCTGGCCCTTAGTTTGAGCAGAGAGGAGCACGATAAGGTCAGAGCCGCCTCCGCCTCCCCCCGCCCCGCAGGCTCGCAGGCTCACCAGGCCCTCGTGGGCCCCGCTGGGCTGCCCCGTGCTGAGACGCCACTTGCAGGAGGCTGGGATGAGGGACTGCGTCCTGCCTGGGTTCCTCGGCAGGGCCAGGCCTGGGCTGCCCCAACACAACCCCAGTCCCGTGCCCAGACCCCCGCTCCTGCCGTGTCCTCCCTGTCATACATCATCCACACCCGTGTGAGAGTCCGGCCGCCTTCGCTGGGGCGGGAGGGTGGGGTGGGGCTGCCTGGCTCACGT
>NW_006159770.1:814425-816399 GCF_000334495.1 Tupaia belangeri chinensis
GGAGGAGCGGATCCGCCGTGGGGACGACCTGAGGCTGCAGATGGCCATAGAGGAGAGCAAGAGGGAGACGGGGGGCAAGGAGGAGGTGAGTGGGCGGCGCCCTCCTGACCGTCTGCTCCCGTGAGCGTCCGCACTCGTCCCAGCCCTGGCCAGGTCCCCAAGCGTGGTGAGCACCAGGCCTGAGACTGCTGCCGCCTGCTGTCGTCACCCCTGTGCGGAACCTGGACAGGCAGCTGGTCCCCCCCCAGGGAGAGGGTGGCTGTCCCACCCCCCGGCCTCACTGGCCAGGGAGGGCTCCGGGCAGCGAATCCGACAGTGGGTGGACCCTCCCAGGCCTTGCAGCGTCCCCGAAGGTCCTGCGAAGACTGGCCGTGGCGGCTCAGCAGGGAGTTCTGTCTGGGCTCAGGCCAGGGCCCCTCACAAGGGAGGGGAGTGAGCCGCAGCCTTGCGCTCAGCCACCTCCGTGACCTCTCCCTGTTCACTTGCGTGTCAAGGGCCAACTTCGCCCGGCTTCGAGGGCGAGGCCTAGAGCCTAGAGGGGCCACATGCTGTTGTTGAGACAGTCTCCGGCCAGCCTGGGTTGGGGAGCTGGCCTCGTGGCTGTGGGTGGCTGCCACGGTGACCCTCTTGGTAGAAGCACGGGTGGACGGACACCCTTCGGTGTTGGCAGGGCTGAGGCATCCCCAGGGCTGGACGAGGGTGGCAGGCTTCTGCCGCCCCTGCATTCTCAGCTCTGGGCATGCGTGCAGCCAGCACAGGGTAGCTATGACCCTGGGGCAGCACTTCTCCCTGGGCTCTCTTCTCCCCTGGGCTCTTTGTCTTGGGGTGCTGCGTGGGGGTGTGTGGGGAGCGCACCTCCAGTTCTGGAGCTGGGGGCTCTGGATAGCTGGGTGTGAGCTGTGTGCCGTCTTGCAGGATGTGGGGTGTGGAGTGTGTGTGTGGTGCGGGCAGCTGCAGTGTCGTGCTGACAGCGGGGCAGAGGCGGCAGCACAGGGCGCTTGCTCAGGGTGCCCTGGGCTGGGCTCGGGCCTGGCCCCGAGAGAGCCCCAGCCACTGGCAGAGCTGGGCCTGGCCTCCGTCCTCCTGTAGGAGTCCCTGAGGGAGAGGGGCTTTGAGGTGGGGTGGGCCGGGGTGGGCAGGCCCGGAGGAGCGTGAGGCCGGATGGCCGCGCTCACCCAGCACCTTGGCTACCTCCCCTCGCTCCGTGCCCCTCTCAGCCGCTCTGAGTCCCTCTCTGCTCCCTTCCGCAGTCATCCCTCATGGATCTTGCCGACGTCTTCACAGCCCCAGCTCCGCCGGCCTCGGACCCCTGGGGGGGCCCAGCGCCCATGGCTGCAGCTATCCCCACAGCCCCCCCTGCCTCGGACCCCTGGGGGGGACCCCCTGGCCCTCCAGCTGCTGATCCCTGGGGTGGCCCAACCCCCACGCCAGCCTCTGGGGACCCCTGGAGGCCTGCTGCCCCTGCTGGACCTTCAGTTGACCCTTGGGGAGGGGCTCCGGCCCCTGCAGCTGGAGAGGGGCCCACACCTGACCCATGGGGAGGCTCCGATGGTGAGTCCTGCTGGCCGAGCCCTTGGGATGGAGACACGGGCGATGGTTCCAGGAGCTGCGGGGTCGGGGTGGGTGGCAGATCATGGCCAGAGGTGGGCACGCCAGGGTGGGCCTGACGGGGTGGGCAGGGGCTGTGCGGAGGGTGTGCCAGCTGCCAGCTTTGGGCACGGAGGGCTGCAGCCAGGTGGCGGCCCCTGTGCTCTGGGTGTCTGGGGCAGACAACTGGACGAAGAGCAGGGAGGGCAGCAGGGCCGAGGCTGGACTTGGAGCAGCAGGGCAGGTCTGCACAGGGGCTGAGGGTGCTCTGCTGGGAGGAGCAGCGCTGGGCGAGGCCTGGTGGTGTGCAGGAGCCACTGCGGTGAGGAGGGCCTCGAAGGGCGGAGGCAGGGGCGTGCGGGCCGGTCGGGGGGGGCCGGGGCGGGT
>NW_006159770.1:816667-817898 GCF_000334495.1 Tupaia belangeri chinensis
GCCCCGCGGGGCCCGACCCACATGTCCTGTCCACAGCAGTCGGGGGCTTCGACCCAGAGCCGGATGAGTTCTCGGACTTTGACCGCCTCCGCACGACCCTGCCGACCTCCGGGAGCAGCACGGGTGAGCCGCTACCCCAGCCCTGGCATTAACCCCCGCTGGGCCAGGTAGGCAGGCTTACAGTGGAATGGGCCCGACCCGCCCGCCTGTGTGAGCAGAAATGTGACTCAGGCGGTTTCAGCTTCAGAGGACAGCTGTGGACATAGCAGGGGCCCCGCCGTGAGGTCCCCCTGGGAACTCTACCTCTGACCCTGCCCTGCCTCAGGCTCACCGAGCGTCTCCGCGTGTCTCAGACATGGACTGTCCCTGTCCCGTGTAAGGAGCGGTGTGGCGACCACAGGCTGGCAGGCAGCACCAACCCCTGCCCCTCTCTGCTGCCCGGGGGTGTCTCTGCACTCTTGCCCGGCCAGCGATGGGCGGCGGCTCGTCGGCCGTCATCTTCACTCCGAGTTAAGCAGGCTTCTGCTGACCCATCGTGCAGAGACGGGTTTCCACTGACGGGACCTGGCCAGGGGGCGCCGTGCCGCCCAGGAGGCCCCCTCGCCCAGGGTCCCTCTGGTAGCCGAGCAGCCTGGTTCCTGCCTCCGCCCCCTCGCCCTGTCCTAAGCCGCGTACTTCCTGAGCTTTGAAACGCATACTTAGGAAACGTAGACTTAAACCAACAAGTTCGTTCGCCTCTGGGCCGTCTCCACTCCCTGGAAAGTTCCTGGTTCAGCTGTCTCTGGTGAAGGCTTCCTGGAGGAAGTGTCTTGGGGACTGGACCTGTCCTGCCCAGCCTCACCTCTGAGTTCCCCAGGCTTTTGGTTCCCCCTGAAATAGCTCCTCCCCTAGTGGCAGGCGTGCCTGAGTGCACATGTGGTCAGACCCACCGCCCTCCCATCAAGACCGCTCTGGCTTTGGGCAGGCGGTGCGCCCTCTGGGCTGTTCCCCCGAGGGCGCTCAGCCTGTGGCTGCGGTGCTGGCAGACGCGTGAGGCTGGGCCAGCTTTCAGGAGTAGAGGTTTACTTGGCTCCTGGCTCTAGTGACTGGTAAGTCTAAAGGTGACATGTCTCAACATGGGGACAGAGGCAGAGCGCGAGCGAGCGAGGACGTGGGCCCTGCTGTCCCCGCACCGCAGCTGACTGGACGCGCCCCGTCAGGCCCCACGTCTCAAGGCCGTTATCCGGGGCCA
>NW_006159770.1:817920-818714 GCF_000334495.1 Tupaia belangeri chinensis
AAGCCGGAGTGGAGTCTAGCTGTCACCCACACTGGCCTGTGCCGCGGGCACCCAAGAGCCCCTGCCCCTGTCACGCTCAGCCCCTCTCCCGGCTCCTTCCAGGGGAGCTGGAGCTGCTTGCAGGAGAGGTGCCCGCCCGCAGCCCTGGGGCATTTGACATGACTGGGGTTGGAGGCTCTATGGCTGAGGCTGTGGGGGGGCCCCCCCCCGCCTGTGGCCACTCCAACCCCCACGCCCCCAACACGGAAGACACCGGAGTCGTTCCTTGGGCCCAACGCAGCTCTGGTTGACCCTGACTCACTGGTGAGCCGGCCGGGCCCTGCACCACCGGGATCCAAGGCTGCCAACCCCTTCCTGCCAAGTGGTAAGTGAAAGTCCAGTTGGGTCCTGCCAGAACAGGTCCTGCTGGGACTGGGTGCCCCATCCCCTCCTCACCCGCTGTCTGAGACCCCCAGGCCTGACAGGCAGGGTGCTGACCGTGTTGTGCATCTGCTGTTTTCTCTCCCTGCAGGAGCCCCGGCCACTGGCCCCTCCGTCACCAACCCCTTCCAGCCAGCTCCCCCAGCGACGCTCACCCTGAACCAGCTCCGTCTCAGCCCGGTGCCCCCAGCTCCTGGAGCACCCCCCACCTACATCTCTCCTCTTGGTGGGGGCCCTGGCCTGCCCCCCGTGATGCCCCCGGGCCCCCCGGCCCCCAACACTAACCCCTTCCTCCTCTAATCCAGGGCGGGAGGGGCTGGCCCGCCTGACCGTCCTGCCCCTGGAGTCAGTGTCATGAGTGCATTTGAGGTGGG
>NW_006159770.1:818780-820889 GCF_000334495.1 Tupaia belangeri chinensis
GGAGGGCGGGCCCCGCCGGACCGTCCTGCCCCTGGAGTCAGTGTCATGAGTGCATGTGAGGTGGGGACCCTGCCCCAGCGCCCTCTCCTCCTGGGGCCCACTCACACTACGCCCTCTTCCCGTGTCCCCCACCCTCCCTGCAGCAAAACTGGACACGGGGGACAGGGAGGGGCGCTGGCCAGAGGAGGACTCCTTCCCATGGCATTAGGGGAGGGGCAGCTGGGGTCCCCGCCCTCCTCCACCCCCTGACCCCAGATCAGTGTTTGAGCCTTCTCGTTCCCCTTTTGCACCCCTCGGTGAGTCCTTGGTGATGATTCTGACAACTTCGGGAATAAATGGCAGTTCTCACGGACTGGGCTCCCCAGGTTCCCACCTGTGGCTCCGGATCCTTGAGTTCAGGAGGCCCCACTGGGGAGCAGAGGTCTTGCGCGTGGCTTCTGTGGGCGCTGGTGCCTGCAGGCGTTGCTAGCCCACCGTGGGCGGAACTGGGCCCCAGAGCCCGAGTGCTGGCTATTCTCTGCTGAGCACATCTGCGCTAGTGAGGCCTCAGGCCACCTGGGAAGCTTATCCCAGCCCTGCAGCCCAAGGGCCTCTGGGGAACCCGCCTGCCCCCGCTCTCGTGTGGCGAGGTCCTGGCTGCTGGTCCCTCCCTTCTCAGGGTTAGGGTGAGGCAGAGCAGGGACCAGGCACTGGGGTCGGCCAGCGTCCGCACGGGCCTTTTTGCCCTCTGCCCTGTGTGCCCCTGGGTCACAGGCACACACTACGGGGGCCTGGGGCCACCCCGAGTACGTGAGGGGCTTGACCTGCAGCCTGCCGAAGGCCTGCGACACCTTCCCCTTTGTCACCTTTGCGTGTCCTCCCTGCCTCTCTTGTGGCAGGGCAGACCTGTGTCACCTGTGGAGACTGGGCAGGAAGGGGTGTGGCCCTGCGCTGTGGCTGCTCCGTGGGCTGTGTCCAGGTCAGGGGGTGCCCAGGGCCCTGCTCAGAAACCAGCCTGGCTCCCCGCAGACCACGGGTACATGGAGAATCGGGGAGCTGCCACACAGGGAAGGGCGAGGGCCAGGTGCTGGGGCCCCGGGTCAGCTGTCCGCAGACGTCGAAGGAGGCGGCCCAGACTGGCACCCTCTGGGCAGGGCAGCTGGCCAGGCCCGCCCTCCCGGTCTTGGGCTCCCCCGGCACAGTTGGCACTCCTCCAGTCCCAGCCCGAGTTAGGGGCTTCCAGGACCCCACTGAGTGCTCACGTGGTTTCTAGAGGAAGACAGCGTGGTCATGGTCCCGTCCTGGTCAGGCAAGGGCAGGGCTCATTGTCTCCTCTGCCGTCCGTTGTCAGAACATGTGTGTGCGCATGTGTGTGTGAGAGAGAGCGAGGGGGAGTGAGCAGATAACAGGCTGTGGTGCGTAAGGTGCAGGCCACAGTGTGCGAATATGTGTGTGTGAGAACACAGGCTGGCCGCAGTGCGTGTGCAGCCATGGTGTGCATATGTGTGCGTAAGGTGCAGGCCACGGTGTGCAAATATGTGTGCATGTGAGAACACAGGCTGGCCTCAGTGCTTGTGTGCAGGTGCCAGCCACGGTGTGCATGTGTGTGTGTGTAGGTGTAGGCCACAGCGTGCATATATGTGTGTGTGTATAGGTGCAGGCCACGGTGTGCATATGTGTGTGTGTGTAGGTGCAGGCCACAGCGTGTGCATATGTGTGTGTGTGTGTAGGTGCAGGCCACGGTGTGCATATGTGTGTGTGTGTGTAGGTGCAGGCCACGGTGTGCATATGTGTGTGTGTGTGTAGGTGCAGGCCACGGTGTGCATATATGTGTGTGTATAGGTAGGTACAGGCCACGGTGTGCATGTATGTGGGTAGGAACACAGGCTAGCTGCTGTGTGTGCGCACGCACGTGTGGGAGAACACGCGGGTCTCTGTGAGTGTAAACGTGCCCCTCCCCTCCGACAGCTTTGTCCCGCGGCGCTCAGTCCTCTGTGGGTCACAAAGCGGTAGGTCTGGCGTCTCCCCATGAATCTGCTTTCAAGAACGACCGGCCCAGAGCCCGGCAAGCCCGACCCAAGTGTGCTGTGGCCTGTCTACACTCGCAGGTCTACACTGCGGCAGGCGCCC
>NW_006159770.1:821296-842255 GCF_000334495.1 Tupaia belangeri chinensis
CCCCAGCCGGGGCGCCGCTCTGCCTGACGGCCGCAGGCCCCAACCACCGCGGCAGCCACCTGCCACCCCTCTTGGCTCGCTGCTGCGTGGACGAGAAGCTGCCTGGAGGGTCGCAAGGCCGCCGGCGATTGGTGCTCCGGCGGCAGCGTCGTGGCTGACGAGCCCGTGTCCCTCCAGCCTGAAGTGCGGACCGTCCCGCACCCCACGGGGAGCCTGCCGACCCCTGCAGTATTAGCCCCAGCCCGCAGCCCTGGCTCCCACACTACCCGTGGGAGCTCGCGCCGTCCCCGGGGGGCGCTGGCTCTTTCTCTTCCCAACCAGACTGCGCATTTCACTGTGTTTACTCGCTTAGGGAGCACGCTTCCCTTCCTCCTCCCCTTCCCTTCCCTTCCCTTCCCTTCCCTTCCCTTCCCTTCCCTTCCCTTCCCTTCCCCTTTCCCCTTCCCTTCCCCTTTCCCCTTCCCCTTCCCCTTCCCTTTCTTTCCCCACTTCACTCCACTTTATCTTTCTTCTCAAAATATAATTGCTACAGGGTGTGTGTGCTCACCAGAAAGACAGAGAGACAGAAAGTGAGAAATTACGCCCCCCCTCCTGGGGGGGATGGGCACGCCGAAATCCCTTTTCCTCCATTCTCCTCTTGGAATCTTGGGCATGCAGGCCACAGAGACAGAGACAGAAAGCAATTCATCGCCCCCACTCCAGGGGGCATGGCCATGCTACAATCCCTTCTCCACTCTCCTCCAGGGATTTTAGCCAGGCAAAACCGCTGGATCAGGTGGGAGTCCGCTGCCTCAGCCACTACCTGCCTGTGGGCGGAGGGGTCATTTTCTAAGTCAGGGTTCGCCCATGCGATTCCAGAGAGCACTCGTCAGCCATTGCTGTCCCGCCCCGGTCGTCTTGGTCCATGAGAGAGCACGTTCCCGTGAGGGCGAGACTCACCTTTCCGGGGTCTGGCCCCGTGACCCTCTGCGGTCCCCCCACCCGAGGCCCGCTGGCATGTGGAGTGTGGCTGTGCTGGTCCCTCTGTTGCAGACACATGTGGTCCCCCACACTCAGTCCCCCGCCACTGCTTCTCTGCCCTCGCCCTGTCTCAGCCCAGTGGACACGGGAGAGCATGTCACCATCCTGAGCTGAAATTGTCCCCTCCGAATTCAAATGGAAAACCCTAGCCGGCCCCTCGGAGTGTGACGGTTTGGAGAAGGGTCTCTCAAGGGCATTAGAGAGAGAGGAGGCCAGGCGTGCCGGTAGAGGCTCGGGGACACCAGGGACGGTGGGCCTGCGAGCCAACAGAGGGGCCTAGGGTGCGGTTACACCCCTGCCACCGCCCGTGTGGTGACGGCGGCCCTGGCCGGTGGGCAGTTGTGCCTGCACACGCAACCCCTCTGGCTCCGCCGTCTGTCGCACAAGCTCACACTGTCCCTCTCCGAGCCCCTGGAGCGGCCTGGGCTCTGCCTGCACTCGCTCTCCTCCTGTGATCCAGCCGTGGCCTGGCCAGCTTCCCCCCACACCTGGAGGAGCGCTGAGCGGGACCCAGAGGGCTGTCAGCCGTAGGGTGCAGCACCTCGGCCACACCACAGCTGCGGGAGCCCGGGAGCGGCAGACCCCCGCAGTGCCGCTTTGAAGCCACAGTCCAGGGCTGAGGCCGAGGCCTCGCTAGCTTGGGGTTTCCGTGTGACTTCCAAGGGCTTCACTGAGCGTCCGGTTGGGGCGTGTGGAGACACCTCGGGAGGTCTCTGGAGGGCAGGCATGGCTGCCGTCTGAGGGAGCCGTGTCAGTGATTCTCGGCGCTCACCGGAGAGTGCGCTCTGCCTGTACGGCGGGGTCACGCTGCGGCCCCTCTCCATTCCCATGCCCGCACGCCCCCGCCCCCATGTCCTCCAAGCCATCGGGACCGGATTTAGAGTCATGGTTGCCCATGTGGGATCCATGTCCCCAGGTGCAGTGCACTGAGGCCGGGCCCAGGCAATGTTCGTTTTGTTTGTTTTTGGTTTTTTTCCTATCAAAATGAGCAAGTGAAAATGAAAACAAACCAATGAAAACGATTCTCAGGAGGATAGAACGGAATCCAGAGTGACTGCGACACGTTTTCGGCACCTTCTGGTTTCCAGCGACGACTTCCTAAGTCAACACCGAGCAGGAAGGTGGACGGCGCAGTGTCCACAGGGCCAGGGGGGCGGCAGGCCGGTGCACACGGCACCTTGTCCTCAGTGCAGCAGGGCCGTGCTTGGTCCCAGAATGAAGGGGCTGGGCTAAGAACGGGTGAGCAGCCTGCTGGGGACCTTCAGCAGAGGACTGGAGATGGCAAGAAAAACCAGATGGAGGGCCAGCAGGTGGTGTGGCGCTTAAAGCTCTGGCTGTCACCTGGCTGACTTCACGGTTCGCGTCCCGGACCTGGTGGCTTAAACTCACGCCGGGCGCGTGTGCGTGCGTGCCCAAGATCCCGAGAGGAGAGTGGAGGAGAAGGGATTGCGGCGTGGCCGTCCCCCCAGGGATGATTTCTCACTTCCCCCCTTTTTCTCCAAGGAGGACACACACCTGATAGCAAAACTAATCTTTATGTAAAGTGTTTACCAAGCGAAACAGTTCTTAGCCACGGTCATGAGCACACAGTGGCTCTGCTAGTGTTTTTATTTGGCTTGCCCTGGACAGTGCGGAGGGCTGATGGCGCCTAGTTTCGTCCCAGGGCAGATACTCAGGGAGCCTTGATCGTGCTGAATGGCATTTGCAGGAGCAAAAAACGGCCGCAGGGGGTCTGTGGCGGCGATTCTGGTGAATGTGAAGATGTGGGACCCGTCACGGACGTCAAAAAAGGAAAGGACCCCCATGTCCATGTCCAGGAAGACCCCCAGCCGCTGTAACTGAGGGCTCACCCAGAGGGCGGTCAGAGGCACGGTGCTGGCCGAGAACAGGCCTCCGGTCCGCACACCCATGGTCCAGAAGCCCAGCTCCGACGACAGGAGGACCGCCCCCTGCCGGGGCACCGACTCTCTGCAGACGCCCACGTCCCACTCCCTGCTGCCGCCCACGTCCACCTCCCAGTAGTGGCGGCCGGAAGTGAAGCGAGGGGAGCCCAGGACGCACAGTGCGTAGGTGAACCTCTCAGCGTGCCTTCTCCGGGCCTGCTGGAAACGCCTGCAGCGAACCTCCCTCAGGTCTTCAGAAATGATGAGATAGTTGTTGGCGGTGTCCACGTCCAAGGCCACGTTCACTGTGGAGAGAAGACGCCGTCAGCACACGCGCACCGCAGACTCGCATTCCCTGCCGGGCCGGGCACTCGCTCCGAGTTTCCTTGCACAACCTTCCCCAGCCCTGACCAGGGACCGAGGGGAAGAAACGGTAACAAGTCCCTTTTGCTCATAGCGGGACTTCTTTTTACGTTGTGGATTGTTCGGTTAGGTTTGTCATCAGTGGGAAGGTGTGCGAATTTCAGAGTCTGTGTCAGTGGGGAAAGTGTGCCAATGAAGGGACGTGACTGATCTCAGTGTTACTGTGCAGATTAGCACAGAATCTGTCAAAACATGGACGCTTACTATACAAGTGATGGGAAATATCTTTCTGGCTGCAGAATAATATTGACAGTAAAATATTTCAGATTCCTGTCTGCCTCCCCCGTCGGGTCTCAGCAACGACACTCAGGGCTGAGCCGTAGCGAGGAGGAGCCAAGAAGGCCGGCTCTAGGGCGTCCCCAGGACTTGGGTGGGACCGTGTGCGCCCGGACCTGCAGGGGTTCCGAGGGAGGGCAGTGTGGATGGCCCGTATTGTCAGGCGGCCCTGATGGCCTGCATGGAGGAGGGGCCTGTGCCGCCCTCAGAGGTGAACCCCAAACCTGTTAGGCTGCAGGGCTCCCCGTGACATAGCTCAGGGGGAGCTGGAACTGCCTCCCGGGGAGGGGCTCAAGGATAGAAAATTTCAGAGCAGGTTTTACTGGGCCATGACGCATTTTTGCAGGGAAAACCAGAAAACTACACCGTGACTTTCCCAGTGGCCTACGAGTACCCTAAATGCAAGTCTGCACGTGGTGAGAAGGCAACTGGTCAGAAACAGCGGTTTCCCCGGGGGTAGTCTGGATGGTCAGCTCAGCGCCCACTGGGGGCGCGGAAAGCAGGACACAGCAGGAGGAGCGAGGACTTGGTGCGTTGTAAGGCGCTCGGGTTCTGGGTTTCCGCACACCTGCTCTGCCACCCCGACGTGGGCATGCTGTGTGCAGAGCTGAGCTCAGACAGCCCACGTCAGCCCTGCAGCCTTCCGCTGATCGCGGTGCCAGGCCACAGCGCTGTGAGAAGCGGGAGCCCTGGGCAGGACGGGGGGCAGCGCTCAGGCTCTGAGCCGGTCTGCATGAAGCCTGCGGGCGGGGAAAAGCCTTCTCACAGTGGCCGCCCACCCTCTGGAACTGGACCAGCGGGGGCTGCTGCCCTGTGGGCATTGCCTGTGTTTGTGCCAGCTTCTTGGGGAAAGCCCAGTGGTACCTGGGTGGGATCTGCGTTTCAAAGGGAGCGTCTGGTAATTTAGAGTTCCGAATTTGAAAGCCCAAGTCCTGAGCCAGTGTGCAAAGAAAGGCTCGCTGAGCTGGGTGCGGGGGCTCAAGCGCCTGTGGGCACAGAAGAGCAGTGAGCAGGCCTCCGCAGGGGGCACTGTGTCGCAGGACAACCCATTCGAAGCGTGCCGACGCCAGGCGGCACCCGCTCAGTGGTGACGGTGTGGAGCCAGGTGCCACCAGAGCAGGCGTCCTCAGGACCCCCGGTGGTGCTCCTCACACTAAGGGGTGTAGCTGGGGAGGGGAGGACGGGAACATGAGCTAGTGCCCGTTACTGGGGAGACGTTCGGGACCCGCTTTCCCACCCTCTGTGGCTTGGGGCGGGGCAACTCCTTACCGTGGAATTTCTTCACCCTGGGGTTCATCTGGAGAGCCGCTCTCAGCTGCGGCTCCAGCTCCTGGATCTTGGAAACCAGCTCCCCCAGGTGGGACTTGGACCTGATGTCTTCCTTCTGAGAGACCACTGGGCAGAAGGGGCACAGGAAGCCCTTCCCTTCAGGCTCTCGCTCCAGGGAGCCAAGGCAGGGGAGGCAGCAGACATAGCCGCATTTCAGGAGCACAGGCTTCTCCAGGTAAGCGAGGCAGATCAGGCAGCAGCTCGCGTCTCTGAAGTGCTCGGCCATGGCCAGGCCTGGGGAGACGGGTGTGAAACACGCTTCTGTGAGCTGAACGATCTTAGTCCTTAGGCCCCTCACCTTTCTCTCCCCTAAGAATGATGTTTTGCTATAGGGCGTGTGCACTTGTCAAAGAGAGAGACCGAGAGCGAGAAACCCCCTCGTGGCAATGGCTGTGCGCAGTCCCTTCGGGGGTCTGGATCGAGATGTACTCCATTTTCCTCTTGGGATTTTGGGCACACACGGTCTGGCGTGAGCTTCAGTCCACCGGATCTGGGACTCAAACTGTGGTTGACCACGTGGGAGTCCAGTGACATAGCCATTATGTCACCCACTGGTCCCAGTCCAGGTGACGAGCTGTAGGTGCTGGCGACGTCACCGCTCTCTGTCTGCAGCACTCGGTCTTCAACACATGACCTCGAGGTCCCAGGTGAGTGACCCGGGGTCCAGAACTCCCGATATCCGAGATGCTCCCTGAAGGACATGATTCACGCTGAGCTTTGTTTATTCTTCTGTTGGTTTTTGTTATAGAGTGAGTGCACGTGCCAGAGACAGGGGAAGGGAAAGTGAGAAGCCATCCAGGGGAGGGCACGTCTCGGTCCCTCTCTGTTCTCCTCGCAGGGTTGAGGGCAGGCACACGCACTCAGCCTGTGTGATTTCCAAGATGCTGAGCCCGGGATTTGAACCAGAGTTGGCCATGTGGAATCCAGCGCCCTAACCACCACACCGCCTGCTGGCCCTCACCCTTGAGCCTGCAGTCAGGGCTGAGAGTTGTACCCGGCTGTGCCACATGGAGGAGGGGGCTGTTGCACACCTGTAGTGACATGGCGGTCAGCTGAGCAGACCGCTCTAGGGAGGCGAGGTTCGCACACGACAAGAGAAAAGTGAGCACGAACCATCTCACCGACCATCTCACCGACGACACTCACAGGTGACCACGGGTTCAAGTGATTACACTGTGACATGAAAATAACTGAAACTGCTTCTCGCTGTCGTCAGTGTGCACTGGGAAAAGGCGGTTACCATCTCGGGGCATGCTCCACTTCTAGAGGATGGTGCTGGGCCAGACCCAGCACACTGCAGCCCCTCAGGGGACCCTCCTGGACGTGCCAGAAGCCCCAGCAGAGCCCAGGTGGAAGAAGTCTCTGGGGCTTGGCTTTGCTCAGACAGCACTTGCTAAGTTAATGAATGACTGCCCAACCAGCCCTGCCCCTTGTTGAAATGTGAGAAGTGAAAACAAACCCGCAGAGAGATTGCACTCACCCTTCCGCTGAGCTCTTCCCAGCTGCTTCCGCCGCAGCTCAACAGCTCCAGTCTGGAGGAGACCTAGCTCCGAGGGCTTTTATAGGAGAGCCCTCCCTTCCCACCTCTTCACTCCCCTTTAAGCTCATCTGGCTTTGATTTAATTAGCCTATAAGCGGATTTTTTATGGCCATTCCAGAGAGGTTACACAAACAAGCACTATTGTAGCAAGTAACCCGGACAGAATACTGATACAGTTATTGTGTATTAGATCTTAAATATTACATCCGCTGATGCTGGGAACTGTAGTTAGGATGGAAATTTAATTTAATTAGGATGAACTGTAATTAGGATGAAATTTAATTAGGATGGAAAGTACTTTGCATTATTGAGACCAGCAGTTGGTGTAATGGCTACGTCACTGGACTCCCATGTGGTCGACTGTGGTTCGAGTCCCGGACCCAGTGGCTTGAACTCAACGCTTGGGGCCTGTGGCTGGGTGCGCCTCTGGGCGCGTGTGCGTGCGTGCCCAAGATCCCGAGAGGAGACTGGAGGAGATGGGATTGTGGTGTGGTCATCCCCTCTGGGGGGGGATTTCTCGCTTTCTGTCTCTCTGTCTCTGTCTGTCTTTCTGGTGAGCGCACGTGCCCTATAGCGAAAACCTCTCCAAAAAAAATATGATAAAAAGTACTTTGCATTATTATTAAACCGCATGAGACAAATGTAGCTACTTCAACTGCTTACACTTCCCCCTCTGCTCCTGATGAGCACCTGCACGCCCACGTGTGAGGGCGGGGAGCCCCTCGCCCCCGCAGGCCCGAGCATGCCCTTCCTCGGCCACAGGACCTCGGGCACCTGTGCATGTACCCAGCACCTTCCCACGTACTCCGGGCTGGAGCGAAGTTCAGTCACCTTATGGGCTCCACCCCTCTCTCTCTTTTTATTCTTTCTTTCTTTGTTTTTCTTCTTTTTCTCTTCCCTCCCTCCCTCCTGTCTCTCTCTCTCTTTGCCAGAGGACACATGCAGCCAGAGGGATTCAGGGAGAGAGGGCGAGGGCGGACGCATTCCCCAGTGGGACAGGTCAAGCCGCGTCCCTTCCCATGTCTTCGTCCCATCTGGATTCGGAGCACTTGCACACATGCGCCTGGCGTGCTTCTCAGCCTCTAGAGTCGGGGCTTGGGTCCGGTGGCCGTGTGGAATCCGGCTCCTCTACAGGGCCCTGGTGCTGCCCCGGTTCGGTTATTTAAATGATATCTCTTCATCCAATTTCTCATTTTTTGGTGGTTCTTATGTATTCTGTGAAATGGGAAATAGTAATTCTTTTTTTTGAAGAGGTTTTTTGCCATAGGGCACTCGCGAGAAAGACAGAGAGAGACAGAGAGACAGAAAGCGAGAAATCACCCCCAAGAGGGAATGGCCACGCCGCAATCCCTTGCCCTCCATTCTCCTCTCGGGATCTTGGGCATGCACGCACGTGTGCCTGGCGTGAGTTTAAGCCACCAGGTTCAGGACTCAGTCCACGGTCAACTACATAGGAATCCAGCGACATAGCCATTACACCAACTGCTGGTTCTGGAAAATAGTAATTCTAATTAAATGGATCCTTAATATGGTGGCTACCACAACCCCAAAAAAGTAGTTATATCTTAACACCATTAAGTAGAAAAATAGGTATATTGTGACCAGCAGTTAGCATAATGGCTACATTGCTAGACTCTCATGTAGTCGAAAAAAATTAATTACTATTAATTTTATTATTATAATTATTTTGATTTTTTCTTAAAATTATTTTATTTTATCTTTATTTGCTTATTTTATTTTAACTTGACCATAAAGGAACAGAGTGAGAGAGAGAGAGAGAAAGTGAGAAAGCAAGCCACCAGGTCTGGGACTTGAACTGTGGTTGGCCATGAGGGAGTCAGCGCCCTTAACTGCCATGTTACCTGCTGGCCCCAAAGAATTATTTGATTTAACTTTATTTATTTTAATTTGACCAGAGACAGAAAGAGGGAAAGTGAGAAAGCCAGATCCGGGATTTGAACTGTGGTCGGCCATGTGAGAGTCCAGCGCCCCAACCACCATGCCACCATGGGCCTTGTTACTATTTTTTTAATTTGACCAGAGACAGAAAGAGGGAAAGTGAGAGAGCCAGCCGCCAAGTCCAGGACTCGAACCGCAGTCAATCATGTGGGAGTCCAGCGCTTTAACCCCCACGTCACCTGCTGGGCCCTGGAGAAAAGTCTGTCTGGCCCCATATTGAGTTACTTACAAGGTATGTGGAGTATTAGCAAGATTTGCACTGGGATGAAGTCGGTGGACATTCGGAAGAGAGGAGATTTCTTCCCACAGCTCCGCTGCCCGGAGCACACTTGCTTCCTCAGTAACTCGTGGACCTCGGCTGCGTCCGTAGCCCTTCTCCTGGCTGACTGCAGCCCGCGGCTCCAGCCTCCAGTTGGTCTCACACGACGGTTCTGGGTAAGAAATCAGCCCGTGGAAGGTTGCGGGCAGAGCGTTGCAGCTCTGACTGAAGCTGTGGTCTGTGCGTGGCACGTGAGTCGTGGTCACCAGCAGTCCAAGGGCAGGACGCAGGCACTGTGGGGCCCCGTGGGTCAGCAGTGAGGGGCAAGTGGTGGGAAAGCAGGAGCCCAACGCATCTGCGACGTGCAGCAGCCACAGGAGGCCGTCGAGAAATGCGGTGATGTGAAAGGCAAGGCTGGAGCCCAGCGCAGAGGACGAAGGTGACCACCAGCACCAGGACGGGGTGGGCGGCCCGGTCTCGGGGGCACTTCTGCCGGGCTGTGGACGTGCCGCAGCCTCTGGCGGTGCCTCTGCAGGAGAAGCTCCATGGAGCCACTGGCCCAGGCCCTGAGGCCGATAAACATGGCGTCGGGAGGGACCACAGGGGGACGATCCCTGCGGTGGGGCCGGAGGACGAGCAGAACCAGCAGTCTCGCGTGTCGGTGTCATTGCGTGCCCTGTGGCCCGGTCACTTTCACAGGAACATAGACATTCAGCAAGACGCCGAGCAGCCAGCAGGCACAGCAGCTCCGGGCGCCTGTTCCCGGACCCTCGCCCGCCATGGTGCCCCGGGGTGAGTGTGAGGAAGCCGGAGGTGCTCAGGACGCAGGTGGTGCAGAGGGTGGCGCTGCGAGCTGCCACGCGGACCTTGCACCGAGGCTGGGCAGGGGTTCCTGGGAACCAGCGCTGCCGTCGTGTGGGGGACCCCGGTGGAGAGAAGAACCAGGGAGGTGGCCACGGCCAGGCGGGCGAGAACAGGTGTGCGGGCCTCAGACTAAGGCCACGCCAGGTGCAGAGACGCCGTGGGAGAAGAGAGCGGCGCTGGCCAGAGTCCCGAACACGACCTGGGAAAGGAAGCCGGTGTCCAGGGCCACTTCCCTGCGGTTCTCAGAAGACACGGAGACGGCCTCACCGTGGCCTGCGTGGAGACCAGGCCGTGCCAGGCGTGGTGTCAGGACACCGCTCAGGTATGGAAAGGCCTTTTCTGCTCCTGAAATGTTCAGCACCACCGTTTTCCACAGGTGATTCAAGCTGGAGAGTGCACCGTTGACACCAATGACTTCTCAGTGATAATTCTGGATTTATGCCTACTGCGTTTTATAGTCTGACTGCCCGCCATGATGTAAACCCAGGAACTGGCACCCATTTCTGTCTTGTTTAACAATGAGGTGACATGAGAAATGTGGATGCTTCGTAAACGAACACGCCCAAGGAGTCACGGAGGGGATGCACAACGCCACGGTAAGGGTCATCAGCACCCTGACATTCTTTCTCTTTTATGTCACATTTAATCACGTCTCCCTTCTATGCCTTTAGGCTGTATGACACTTCTTCCCAGCACAGTTACCATGCATGTCGGCCAAGGCAGAGACGTCACTATCCGCATCATCACCAAATCCGTATTATTATTTTTTATTCCCAGTATTTTTTAATCATTCAATCACTGTACTTTCATAAAGAAGCATTAATAAAACAAAACAGGAGAAGCGAACTGTTTCCAAATTATAGAGTTATCTAATAATTGCTCAGTTTTGAACACTCAACATTCTTTAAAATAATGGCGGGTTTTGAAATACTTTGAAAGAGTCCATAATGGGACCAGCAGGTGAATGGCTAGGTCAGGGTACTTACACGTAGCGCACTGTGCTTCAAGTCCAGGACTGTCGAGTGCATGTTCGTGTGTGGACATGCCCCAAAGCCCAAGAGTGGAATGAAGGAGAAGGGATTTTGGTGTGGCCATCCCCCCTGGGAAGTGATTTGTCACTTTCTGTCTCTCTGGCAAGCATACGCTCCCTACAGGAAATGTGTCTCTCTCTAAAAAAAATTGGGGCCAGCAGGTGACATGGTGGTTAAGGGTGCTGGACTCCCACATGGACAACGGCATTTCAAGTCCCAGACCTGGCGGCTTGCTTTCTCACTTTCCCCCTCTCCCTCACTCTGTCCCTCTCTGATCAAATTAAAATAAATAAAGTTAAATAAAATAATTCTTAAAAAATAAAAAAGTCAACAGTCCTCTGAATACACAAATGCCCCCAAATTGCCTATGATTTTCTATTCAGTAAGGACAAAATATTTACTGGGCAATGAATTTTGTTTGTTTACTTGCTTGGTTAAAAAACTGTTTTAAAATTTTATTTACATTATTATTATTATTATTTTAATTTGCTATAGGACACATGCAGTTACCAGAAAAAGAGAGAGAGATTCGTGAGAAAGTAAGTCACCAGGTCCAGGACTCGAGCTGCAGTCCACCATGTGGGAGACCAGCGACTTCACCACCACACCGCTGCGAGGCCCCGGGCAATTAATTTAAATTTTTCATGATTCCCCAGATGGTAATTTGTAATGTGGATGATCAAATCCTGGGCAGCAATTCCTGACTTGTCTCCAGTCGTCCTCAGTTCATGACTGAGATAAACACCATCACCCCTAGACCCCTTGCTCTGACAGATTATTCCAAAGTTCAGGTTTCTGTCACTACATGCTGTCTGACTCCTTACTTGTGCTTTACAAAGAAGGGTCAGGGCAGGGACCTGAGCCCAACATCACCCACCGAACACGTGGGTGGCATGTGAAGGTCAAGTTTGCTCTGAATGGACATGAGTGAGCCAGAGGGCTCCATGAGGTGAGACAAAGTCTGACGAGCTGGTGACAGCAGTAGCGTCTTCGCGAGGCGGCCAGCTTAATCGTTGCTGTAGGACTCACGAGTCATTTGCAGGTACAGAAAGGAGTAGTGAGGTCTAAATAAAGGCCAGAGTTCCTGGAATTCTTTTTTTTTTTTAGAGGTTTTTCTATAGGGCACGTGTGCTTGCCAGACAGAGAGAGACATAGAGACAGAAAGCGAGAAATCACCCCCCAGGGGGAATGGCCATGCCACAATCCCTTCTCCTCCATTCTCCTCTCGGGATCTTGGGCATGCACGCACAGGCGCCCGGTGTGAGTTTAAGCCACCGGGTCCGGTACTCAAACCTTGGTCAACTACATGTGAGTCCAGTGATATAGCCATTATGCTATCTGCGGTCCCAACCAGCCTGAGCTAATTCATTGCAGAAGATATGCCCTGAGAAGAAGCAATCCTGGACCTATGGACAATAATCAGGGGAAGTAACAAATTAGACAGATAAAGGGATATCACTAGAATTCCTCAAAGTTGAGGAAAAAGACAAAAACAAAATGGAAAATTGGTCTAAATAATAAGAAAATCTGTAAAATTGATCAAATGATGACTGTGGATCATAAAAATGCCAGTTATGGTTTTCTTTGGTTATTTTTCAATATTGCTTTGAATAATCTATATTTTTTGGACTTTCATATTATTTTTAGTATAAACATCCCAACTTCAACAATGGCAACAATAATAACAAAAGCAGGCTGGGACAGTGATAGGGATTTTGTCAACTTTCTTGATAAACTTGGGGGTTTTGACATAATAGCATTGAGTACTTCAATCCATGAACATGATATCTCTCTTCACATATTTATATCATCTTTAATGTCTACATTATAATAGCGTTGAGTACTTTAATCCATGAATCTAGTATCTCTATGTATTTACATCATCTTTAATTTCTGTACATCATAATAGCATTCAGTACTTCAATCCATGAACATAGTATCTCTCTTCATATATTTACATCATCTTTCATTTCTCTCAGGGCTGTTTTATACTTTTCAGTGTATACTTCTTGGGGCCAGATAGTGGCACAGTAGCAAAATATGACACTGTAAGGTTGGCCTGCGTGAGAAAATTTCAAGTTCACATCCAGAGAGCTCCCTGACTATGCCAGGCACATGCAGGCCTGTGACCCAAGGCTGCCTGGGGCCGGATCGTGGTAATAAGACACAGGTGAGAATGCTGTCTCTCTGTCTCTGTCTCTCTCACTCATGGAATAAATAAACTTTTTTTTATTAGTTCACAGAGCTCCAATTCTTTATTAATCACAGCTTGCTCAGAATGACATACAGGAAAATAGCACTAATGAAGAGTAAATATGCAGGCAGCAACCTTCAGGAGTTGGGAGTTGGGGGAGAAAAGACTTCAAAACTGTGCTAGGTACTTACGGATGGGTATCTGGTGATTCTCTTGGTTGGCACACACACCCTGCCTAGCCCCCTTGACTGCATCAGCTCCATGGATGGAGTAATTGTTTTTTTTAATAGGCAGGATTGCCTCTCAATGGGGAAGAAAGACCAGCTTGACTGAAAGTCCGCAGTGTTTTCGTTGTGTGCGTGTGTGTATATGTGTGTGTGTGTGTGTGTGTGTGTGTGTGTGTGCGTGTGCATTAATGCAACAGCCAGCTCACAGTTTCCAAGTGGAACAATGTCCAGTAGCATCAGGTACTTGTACTATAGGTAAGAGCTTAAAATGGACATCATCAATCATGGCATCCACAAGTAAGCCAGCTGACAGTGATTCCTTCACTCCATCAAAGAACTGAGACTAGAGAATGAAGCCCGCTTCACGAAGAGTGATCTCACAGCCGCTGGAACCAGTTGGTTTGGATCTGTGTTCAGCACTTTAAAAGGTTCCCCTTTTTGCTTCTACCCAGATTGATCTCAGATCTGTCTTCTCATCCATCCCTCTCCAGAGCTGAAGAACATTTGTAGCACATAATCCAGTAGAAGCAAGAGTAAATGCTATGATTGGTGGGATTTTTTTAGCCTGGTTTTATAGTTTCTAGGCAGTAAGGAGATTATGAGCGAACAAATGTGGAGGTTCACGTGGAGTCACGAGACCTGTGATCTAGGCACGGTCTTAGTCACGCTCCGAGACTACAAAGCCATCCTGGTCATTAAGCGATGGTGGTTTCTAGCACCATGGACTGTGCTGACCTCACTGTTCTGTTGGAATGAAAAGGGCAGGGAATGGCGTTACACACGGGGAGCTTCCAGAACAGACCTAGCAAATTCATTTGCGTGGACAGACAACATCAAAAGCCTGTTACAGGACATGTAAGATGATGAAATAACTTGCATAATGCAATACTTGTATTTTTTTAAACAAAAATGTATTTACAAAATAAGATCCAAGGTATTTTTTTAAACATCAAGCAAAACATTCTGCAAAGAGACCGCCTTTTTTTAATTGTTTTTTTTATAATGAGTTTTTTAAAACCATGTCATGCATTTCCCATACTGGTATCACATGACCCATTATAATATGGGCAGGGGGATTTACTATCGGGGCGTGCCACGCCCTCCATCGCCTCAGCCAGACGGGTCGACCTGGAGTGCCTTGTGCCTGCACCTCTGCATGCCTCTCCCTTTCCTGCAGGCCTTCATTCACAGCAGCTAGATCAGCCTCACGGTTTTCCTTAATTTGTTCCACTTTCGGGATCGGCTTTTCCTCCGCCATCTTGCAGAAGCTGTTGTCCTCCTCCAAAGCCTTCTGAAGGACTTCTCGCTCGTGCTCCCTCTTCTCTGCAGCCGTTTCAGCACCTGGGCCTCCTGAGACTTTCTTTCCTCTGCAGCCTCCAGTTTTTTCTGGATCTCCTCCAGGGACAGATCTTTCATCTTTGGAGAAGCCACGGCTTCTGAGATAGGAGATGGTGGCTTTCAGCTCAAAAGCCTGGCCAGAGGCACCCCCGGGGGGTGTTGACCTGTTTCACTGCACATCATCCAAGTATAGATGTTAGTGTTGCGCGGCTCCGGGTCGGAGCGAGAGCAGAGCAGGGGCAGCACAGACAGCGTCTTCATTTCTCCTTGTAGGTTTCCAGCGCCACGCCCGCCCCAGGACTAGCCGGGATAAATCAACTTTTAAAAAGTTCTCGAACATCTTTAACTGTACTCCAGTGTGTTTCATGTTCTATGCTAATGTAAATAAAAATGTTAAATATTTCTGTTTTATTCTAGTAAGAGTTCATTTTTCCCTCTTTTATTAACAGATCATAATCATATACATTCATGGGAAACAATGAAGTGTTCTGAAACATGTATAAAACATAAAATGGTTAAATCAATCTAACTTCTATGGCCTAAAAGTGTCCTCCAAAACTCATGAGTTAAAAACTTGATCCCTGGGACCAGCAGTTAGCGTAATGGCTATGTCGCTGATTCCCATGTAGTTGACCGCGGTTCAAGTCCTGGACCCGGTGGCTTAAATTCACACCAGGTGCATGTGTGTGCGTGCCCAAGATCCCGAGAGGAGAATGGATTGTGGCATGGCCATCCCCCTGGGGGGTGATTTCTTGCTTTCTGTCTCTCTTTTTCTCTCTCTTTCCGGCAAGCACATGTGCCCTATAGCAAAAACCTCTCAAAAACAAAACAAAACAAAAACAAAAACAAACTTGATCCCTAATGCAAAATTATTGGGAGGTATTCAGTTGAGTGCTTCACCCTCATGAGTAGGTTAATGCCTCTATGAAAAGGGGTTGTTGGAGTGGGTTCCCTCTCTTCCACTCTCCTGCCAAGTGAGGAATCAGACCATGCCTTCTCTGACACCAGCTGGCAGCAGGGGAAGTGGGTTCCATTGTCAAGGAAGAGACTGTCCAGCTGAGTTATTCTCTGGTGAACCCAAGAGTGACCGAGTTCCTAGTAAGGACTAGGTATTCACTTGCCCCTCCACACCTCCTTCCCCACCGTTAACGCTGCCATGTCTGTCCTGCCACCTGCCCGTTAGTCCTCTGAGCACAGTTCACTTTTTCACCACCACGTTGCCTCACTCTGATCTCATCTGCTCAGTCCTATCACAACTCACTCCCAGTCTTGAAAGCCACCTCAAGCGTGAAAACCGTGGGGGTATTCCTCATCAGTGGTCTCCACCACGCCAGGAGCTTACCGTGGTGAGGGACGGTTGTGCGTGTGTGTCCCGCGCTCCCCAGTAGGCTGAGATCTGTGAGGATGACACGTGAGTCTGACCAGCCTTGGTGGATGCAACATTATTGTTGTTTCATTACTAATTTACTAACTGCTTTGGTGTCTTTGGTATCTAGCTTTGAGAAAGCATTATGGGACTAAACAATGACCTTCTCTAAATACCACAGCACGCACCACACCACTAAAGCCGAGACCTGAGCCTTGAAGGATCAGACTCATGTGTACACACCTCATTCTCTTCCTGGGGTTCTCATACGACGTGTGTGGGGCCAATGACGGCTGCTTTGCACTGAAGTATCGACTACGAAGGGAAACGGGAGGAAGTGCAGGCTGGGACGCATCCGCTCACTGGCTGAGCTGCGCTTCTTCTTCCTCACAGCGAGTATGAGCACAGATGCAGACGCAGCCAGTTAATGCTTCATTTCGGACCACCTGAAGGATCCCAGTGCGGGTATTTCAAACAGGGCTGTAGAGCGTCTGAGGAGATTTAATGACGCACCGTGTGTCCCCGGCTCTCCCTGCTCACCTCTGGCTTCCGTTTCTGGGCGATGTGCTCGAGGCCAGGATTGGCTAAGAATCTGTTCATTGACAAGTTCTTCAAAACTTGGATTCTGAACACAGGATCAGGAAAAGTGGAAAGGATTTGATGTTCAGGATTGTGCCTGCGATGGCCTTCCGTGTGACCTGGATTCTCCCAGTTGGGAACGTCCCTGGATGCGGACACTGAGCACCTGAGCGTGACTCGTAGATCCCTGCATCTCAGCCACTGGGCCCACCTGCCACTCCCCAAATCCGAACAATGACCAAGGCTCCCCAAGTATTGAAGAATCCCAGCACTACAGCCCTCGTTGTTAGAGGGACTGGAGGTCACGTTCCTGGCGGGCTCCGCAGTGCAGCAGTCAGACGCTGTGTTCTCGGAGCCGGATCCCGTACGGCTGACCGTCGCCTGTGTTCCGGCCCCAGTGGCTTGGAAACATATCAGGCACACGTACACGCGGGCCCACAGTCCTGATGGGAAGGAGACGGGGGTGGGGGGAGACTGGAGTGTGAGCACACCCCACTGGGTGCTCTCGCTCGCTCTCTCTGGTGAGCACACACGCCTCTGGGAATAATGCTCTTATAGTCCCATATAATTGGATCTGATTTTATCTTATCCAGCTCCTATGTTGTTTTTATTTGTGTAGCAATAGTATGGTAGTGAAAATTCGATTTCAGGCCAAAAGGCTTGAATAACTTATAGATGCAATGCAGAACCAAGGGATGTTTGGTTATGACACAGTATCAGACCAAATGTTTTCAAAATATATTGAAGTCACATATACTAAAAGAGAGAGATTTTGTGATGCTCTTTATTAGGCCAAAAAAGCTTATCAAATATAAATGTGGACAAAACAGAGATAGGAAGTGTGGGTGGGTGTTACATCTAATGATACCAGTACGTCTACAGACACTCTCGCTTCACTTCAAGTCAGAGCTAGCGGAGGGTAACAGTTTCTGCAAATCCAAGCCCCTATGCCACAAGACCCCCAGTAAGAAAACGCGGTCCTGTTTCCCAGGATACTTAGCATTTGCTTAATGTGTTTGCTCTTCTAAGTATTCCAAGGTGGCATTGGGAACTCAAAAGACAGGGGAGTGGAGAGATGAGGGGAGTGCGGCCCTCACGCGCACTGCCTGCGCAGTCCCTGTCTGTGCGGCCAGCCCCCACTGCCTGACGTGCAGTCACGGCAAGGCTGTGCCAGGAGCAGAGGCCCGTCGTGTCCAGGGGAAAAGCTCTGTGCGAAGACTAGCTCAGGGGTTCCGCTCAGACCAGCATGCCCTTGATCCTGTACTCCTCCTCGATCCAAGGTTGGTGTGAAATGGTCAGGTGGGGATTCTTCTCCTCCACAGATGTCAGAAGCATCTGAATTTCCTCATCAAATGCATATTTATCCAGGCTGGGAAAAGATAAATAAAGCTCTTTACACACGATTATTTGCCTCTCTGTAGCCCAATGCCCGCCTCTCTTCGTTGTCTCTGGAAACGACTGGGAGAATCGCACTGAACCTGAGGAGAGAGCACAAGTCTTCCCTATTACAGTGACCTCTGACCTCTGACTTACAAGGCACAGAAGTCCATATAAAACAAGTGTCAAGAAAATAAGACTCAGGGCCAGCACGTGGCATAGTGGTAACGTTGCTAAACTCCCACATGGCAGCCACGGTTTGAGTCCCAGACCCGGTGGTTTGAAAATCATGCCAGGTGCATGTGCATTCGTGCCCAAGATCCTGGCAGGAAAGTGGAGAAGGGACTGCAGTGCTTCTCACTTTCGCTCTCTCCGTCTCTGTCTCTCTCTCCCTGCAGCTGGTGCATGCACCTTGCAGCAAAAATCTCTCTTTAAAAAAAGAAAAGAAATTAAGACAAGTCAAAACTTGTTGAAATTACGTAAATATGACAATGCCCAGGTACATGTGTGTCTTCTTATGTTTCTCTTTCGAGCTTAAACAACATTTATGAGCTTTTTTCAGGCATACGGACACCAGCAGGTTGAAGGCGCGAACCCATCCTCCACCGCAGCACTTACGGACAGTCCGCCTGTCCCTCTTACACATGCCAGCTTTTCCAGAGACCGGGCACGGGCGGCAGGACCGCGCCCACACGCGCTCCCGGCGTTCTCTACCCTGGCAGGGTACAGCGCCTCCCGTGCCCCGTCTCGCAAACCCACTTCGGGCATACTGCTCTCCTGGCGGCCAGTGACTTACCGACTCCTGCGAGCTCACTTCCTCGGCGCTGAGCCCCAACTACACTTTCTTCTTGAAGACGTTTTCCCCAGGCTGTGGAGAACCACCCCTCCCGGCTACGCCTCAGCACCAGATCCCTCTGATGTCACCATCGGCTTTCTCCATCTCTTAGTGAATTCTAAATGCAGAAGGGCCCCTCCCCGGGGCACCGCTGTCTCCTCTGGGTGACTGTGAGGACAGTGAGCTAAGGTGTTCAGAGCTCTGCTCGGCTGCCCATGTCGGCCCCTCTGGACAGGGACGAGGGCAGGGACGGGGCACCGGGCGCTCCAGGAGCAAGCACACGGCTGAGAATGTGAGCGGCTGCCTTTCAGCGAGCGCTTCCGAGCCCCGGGAGCCCTTCCCAATGGCGTCTAACGGTCCCCAGGGGCACCTGACCGTGTGTGGACACATTTTTGACTTCCGCAATGGAAGGGAAGTGCCAGAGCATGTCCTGAGCGACGGACGTCCCGGGCACGCAGGCGGCCCCGCTGCACAGCGCTCTGGGCCCAGGTTGGCCCTCCGCGCCCCAGCCCCGAGGTCGCTCACCCGAGCACCTGCAGGGCGCAGTCCGGGTGGCACAGAGCCTCGCACAGCGCCAGCGCCCCGGCCAGGTCCAGCGCGATCCAGTCCAGGTTCAGGCTCCTCAGGGCTTTGCAGACGGTGAGAGCAGAGGCCAGGTCTTCACAGCAGGCCGCCGTGAGCTCACACATGTCCAGCCTTAAAGAAGACGTGGGACAGGAACGGCGCTCCGCTCCCGCCCGCAGAGCATCCTGAGCCAGCGGCGCCAAGGCCCAGCGAACGTTTGCAGGGACAGCTCGACCCAGACTGTTTCAGACAGGCTTATTTTAAACCTACTGCCCTTCAACCTGCCAATCCTCCCGCTTCCCTGCTCCTAAAATAGGAGGCTTCTGTTGAGAGCCAGGCCGGACCTACCCGAGCGTCTGTAGTGCACAGCCCGGGTGCCTCAGGGCCGCGCACAGCTGCCTGGCGCCAGCGTCGCCGACTCTGTTGTTCCCGAGTTTCAGGGTCTTCAGCTTTCCGTTGTGAGTAAGAACCGCAGAAATGTCCTTACAGCAGTCAGGGCCGAGGAAGCAACCCGCCAGCCTAGGGAAGACACGCACACACCACAACGCACAGGGGTTCTCGGAGCCCAGGAAAAGTGTGCAGTGAAAAGGCGAGTCCTGTATTGCACGACTTTTCACCGCAATCAACTCACACTTGAAGTTCTTCTCCCACACGCTCTTTGCAGGGCACCAATATCACCCTCCCCCCAACGTCACGGTGAACTGCTCATGCTCCTGCTTCGGTCGCAGCAGAGCTCCTGAAACCCTAGATGGCTCTTCAGTCTGATGCCGTAGCGTGTGGGTGCCTCAACCAGGTCCCGCTCAGACCCATAAGAGCAGGTAAGAGTGCCTTTCGATGCAGAAAACCTTGAAATCCATAAACGATTTCCGTAATTTACGTTTTCCATGAACGCCTTTCATTGCCAGAAGGCACGTGTGCTTGTCAGAGAGCGAGCAGCCCCGTGGGAGGTGTGCACCCCCTTTTCCTCCGTTTCCCCATCTCGTCAGGATTTTAGTCATGCATGCACAGGTGCCTGGTGTGTTTTTAAGGGGCTGGGGCCAGGATTCGAACTGTGGCCAGCCCTGTGGGATCCAGCTCCCTGCACACACTCTTAATCACTGTGCTATGGGGCCAGGCCCATTCTGAAGACCCTTCGTGTACGTCTGATATGTGCACGCAGGTATGTGTGTACACGTGTGTCTGTGGCCCTCACACGGGCATGACTTGCTCCCTCCAGGGGCCAGATGGCAGGGTCTGGAGACAACTTTTCTTTTTTAAGAGCGATTTTTGCCTTAGGGCACGTGTGCTCACCAGAGAGGGGGCCTTGCCACCCCCTCAGGGAAGCCAGGCCACAATCCCTTCTCCTTCATTCTCCTCTTGTGATCTTGGGCACACACATGCACCCGGTGTGGGTTTTAAGCTGCTCAGTCTGAAGCCGTCGACTAGTGAGAGTCCAGCAATGTAACCACAGCTCCACCTGCTGGCCCCGGACACAGTTTTGATCTGTCCCCCTGGAGAGAAGGATGCCACTGCTGCCTGTGGATGGGACCAGGGACGCCCAGCACGCTGCAGCACGGCCCGGCTCTACAACACAGAATGACCCGGGCCAGTACGTCACCCGTGCAGAGACGAGAAACCGTGACACATACACACACGTGCGCCTTCCACCCACACTCCGGATGTGTGTGTGCGTTTGACTTTTCACGAGCCGAGGGCACGGGAATGGAGAAGGAGGGTCCTGTTGCCGAGGTCACTCATCGCCGGAGAGCCCTCGGTTCTGCAGACGGGACAGCTGACTCCCACACGGCACCTCGCCCGCGTACCAGCACGAGTCCCGGCAGCTGTCCACTGTGGTTTCTCATGTGCAGGGCTCCAGCTGGGGGAGTGCAGCACCTCGCTCACACCTGGGGACTGCA
>NW_006159771.1:0-409 GCF_000334495.1 Tupaia belangeri chinensis
ACAGCGTGACGATGAAGGCTGATGAAACCCGGACTTCCCTGCAGCAGCCTCCTCTCCGCTACCCCAGAGCTCTGGGCCCCTTCCCTGTCTGGAGGCGGTAAGGGGAGAGCTTTGATGGAGGCTGACAAGACAGTCGGCATATCTTCGGCTCGCAGAGAACATTTAATCTTAGTTAAAAATAAATAAGTTCAATTATTGGAAAGGGAAAAAATAGCCCAGTATTTACTGCAAGTGAATCGAAGGTAATTACCCTGAGGAAAGTCCCCTCTCAGGATCCCGGCCACTGTCCCCTCCTATCAGGCTCACTGTGGCAGGGGGGGGCGCCCTGTGAAGCCCTGTCTCAGGGCCCCTGGGAGTGCATGCCCACCTGTCCTTAGCAATGTCCCCCTGCTGTGAGCCAGGCCCGTCA
>NW_006159771.1:999-13340 GCF_000334495.1 Tupaia belangeri chinensis
TAAGGGGAGAGCTTTGATGGAGGCTGACAAGACAGTCGGCATATCTTCGGCTCGCAGAGAACATTTAATCTTAGTTAAAAATAAATAAGTTCAATTATTGGAAAGGGAAAAAATAGCCCAGTATTTACTGCAAGTGAATCGAAGGTAATTACCCTGAGGAAAGTCCCCTCTCAGGATCCCGGCCACTGTCCCCTCCTATCAGGCTCACTGTGGCAGGCGGGGCCACCTTGTGAAGCCCTGTCTCAGGGCCCCTGGGAGTGCATGCCCACCTGTCCTTAGCAATGTCCCCCTGCTGTGAGCCAGGCCCTGGCCCCCGGATCCCCCGACGCGGTCACACCCAGCCCCTGGCAGGGTGTCCCAGGCCTCCGCCCCGTTGCTCACCATCTTCGTGAGCACAGACAAGCCCCACTCTGCACCTACGTCCCCATCAGGGAAGTGGGTGATGAAGGCAGCTGTCCCAGTGTGTCAGGGGTCAGCGTCCCTGTGACAATGACCCGTCTGCTATATGGAAGGAGGCCCCATCTTCTCTCCTTAGACCCCAACCCAGTCCAAGGAGTCCTGTGTGAGCCCCTGCCCCAGCCACTCCGGGGAGGCCCACGTGTCCCCTGGTGCTAAGAACCCTGAGGGCCCTGGGACAGGACTAGAGGCAGGGCCTGCTCCCACCCACCCCAGCCGGGTACTAGAACGTGGGTCAGAGAAGCCCAGAGTCTGGGTTTGCAGGGGAGGCAGAACCAGACCCAAGGTCAGCTGCCCACTGTGGCCCGGGACCTTAGCTGAGCAGGGCTGGTGGGGCTAGGCAGGTCCCAGGCAGCCTCCCCGTCACCAGCCTCCTCCCTGGGGTGGCCCGGCGAGGCAATCTCGTCTTCCCTTGGGTGTTCCTTCCCTTCCCCTTGCCTGGCCCTTGCCCAAGTGAGGTCACTCCCCCCCAAGAACCAGCCTCGGGGTCTGCTGCAATGAGAGGGCCTGGAGGCAACCCCTGCCCCAGCCCAGCCGCTCAGCCTTCACCCCGTGGCCCACCTGGGTGCCCGCCGGGCCGAGGTGATGAGTGGCGAGGCACGGCCGTTATAATAGCGTGAAACGTGCCCCATTTGCCGGGGGAGAAAATCCCATCTTGGAAATACACGTCGCATGCAAGTTCAATTTCACCCACGGGGCCATAAAACCCTTTTCCAATCACCTGGCGCGGTGGCTGCCAGCACCGTTAATCCCGGAGATGTTATTTAGAGCCGAAACACCACCCGGGAAAAAGCAGGTCCGAATCCCACAAGGCTCAGGGTGCTGGCAATGGGGGGGAGGCGGAGAGGGATACGCCGCCCCCTCCTGGCAGCCGGGAGGCCTCATGTTGCTTCTCATTTCATCATCTTCTTCCCCAAAACGCAGGCCCGCACATGCAATCGGGGCCCGGGGATGGGCCCATCCACAGATGGGAACAGTGAGGCCCAGAGAGCTCGGCCGCACTCTGCCTCCCCCAGAGGACACCGTCCTTCCCGTCCTCCAAGCCACCTGCCTGGCCCTGCTCGTCCCCTGAGATTGGTGTCACCCACGGCCTTTCTGTACAAATCATTTCCTTGATTACCAAGGGTAACAATGCAAACCCGTAATTGAATCTCCAAGAAATGACCATTTTTATAACTTGGGCCCAGTTCTTGGGATGAATTCAATGTCTCCCTTGCAGCCCATCAGCGATGAGCTGATTCTGCCCTTTGTCATGATGCGAGGTTTTATCAAGGAGAATGCCCAGCTGCCTCCCGGAAGCGCCCGTGGCCCCCGGGGCAGCCCCAATGGACAGTGGTGGATTGGAGAGACAGTTTTCCAGCCGTGGGGTGGACTGGTAGGGTGGCAGGGTGGCTAGACCCATGCTGGCCACTTGAGCAAGGTGTGGGCCATAGGCAGCAAGGCCACTTGCCTTCTTAACCCAGACCCCCCAGAAATTCAGATCTGGGCACCAGCTGGGCAGCTGCACCCTTCTGGGGAGTGCGACCCCAGAGAGCCAGAGGGAGGAGGAGGCGCAGGGGTCAGTGAGTTGATGCGCAGGGGTGGGAGGAGGATTCGCCCAGCTGCCACCTCCCTGCTGGCCGAAGCTGGCCCCGGTGCTGCGCATGGTCCCTGCATCTTGAGATCAGGCCATGGAGAGACGATGGGGGAGCAGAGAGGAGGCCCCACGGGGTCCAGGGCCACAGACCAGCACCGCAGTGTGGGGGCCGCCCACACTCACCAGCAGGCACTGCCTGGCTGCTCGGCCCGGGGACGGAGGAGGTGACCAGTGCGTGGACAGTCTGCAAGCCTGCGAGCTGGCTAGGCGGCGGGTCAGAGCTGGCGTTCACGGGAGGTTGAGTTCACAAGCCTCCCTCCGGCTGGCTGGGGCCATTTGGGTTCTGGGGAAACTGAAGCCTCCAGCCCGTGGGTCGGGTTTGCTGCAAGGGGTTGCCACTGGGCTCGGCACACTCGACTTTGAACAAAGGACTTAAAACTCCCCTCCGAGCAGCTGGGACTTGACACCATCGCCTGGAAGCCCCAACTCAGGAACATCCCGGGGTCAGAACCCCGGCAGCCAGCGTGAGGCCGACTCGGCGCTGGAGGGAGACTCGACCTGCTTCCCGCGGGCAAGGGGTGAGGCCCAGAGAGCGGCCTCCCACTGCAGGTGTTGGGGTGGACTCAGGGTCATGGGCAGCAAGCCGGGGTCACCAGGAAGCTGGGTCGCTGGCTCTGAAGGGCTTTCTCCTGGGAAGGCAGGTGGACTCCAGGCAGTCACCCTGGAGTGCTTGGCGGAGCAGGGGACAGGAGTGGGTGGCTGGGCAGAACCATGGTCAGCGCTGGGGTGGACAGGAGGGCCCACCTCCCCTCACTCCCCAGAAGCCTGGACAGCCAACCTGGGCGTGGCTCCCAGCCTCCACTCCTGCCCAGGTCCCCGACACCCATCTCGCCAGAACAGAGCCCAGACTCCTGGTCTGGAGGCCTCAGCAAGGGATGCGTTAGGGGGTCCAGACGCAGTTAGGAAGGAGCCAGGCGGGTTCCAGGATCTGGAGCCCCTGCGCTGAGACCCCTCCCCAAGGCCTGTTCCCAGCACGTACGTAGGCTCCTTGTGTCTCCTGCCACCCCCAGGCCCTCATGAGAGGAACAAAGCAAGCACGACAGAAGTGACTCCAGCCTGGGCACAATGGGGGCCACCCCAGAACACGGGCCACGCCCAGCCAACGGCCTGGCCTCCACCTCACACCAAGGCCGGACAGCACCTCCCGGGGCAGAGCGCTGGCCTCTCCCCACCCGCTCTGGGGGCCAAGGCAAGTTTACTCTTCTGCGTGGTTTGCTGCCAGATCACCCTGCAGGTGGTCCCCGTCCACCCCACACTCATCTCCTAGAAGGTCGGGATACCCCGTCTTCTCTGGAAGGGCTCACAGCCCTCAGCTCCCAGCAGACAGCAGCACCAAGCCCCTGGCCACGCTCCAGCCAAGGCCTCCCAGACCTCAGGCCACAGCAGGTCCCACACAGAGACAGTGGAGAGCCTGGACAGGCCTGGGGACCCCCTCGCCCTGTCCACAGCTGCCCAACAAGCAGAACACAGGGCCAGCCCAGGGCTGCCGAGGCTTCCATGATGGAGAAGAGCCCAGACGAGCCCAGCCCCATGGGAGTGCGCAGGCGAAGGGCCCCGGATGGTGCCAGGGTGAGTCCCAAGATAACTGTTCAGCGACACCCTCAAACCAGCAAGGAAAGTTCCGGTGCATGGATAGCCCTGCAGAACTAAGCGGGAAGAGAGAGGGCTTCTGCCTCAGTACTGTCCCTGCCTTGCCAGAAGCTTCAGCTTTGGGGGAACCCACCCCTGGTCACTCCTTGTCCAGGGGCCACCTGGCCTGTCCTAGGTCCTGAAACTCCAGAAACCTACAGCTGGTGTGCAGGTTCAGGGCGCCATCTGGTGGTAAACTTGGGAATGACACCCCACTCCTGCCCACACCTGCCCAGAGAGGGGTGTACCTTCACCCAGGGACAGAAGGTGGGTCTGTGGCCAGGCTGGGCTCGACCCTTCACTCGCACCTCTCTCCCAGCCTCTCATTCAACCCAAGGGGCTGTTCCTGGGACACAGAGCTCACAGCCCAGCCATGTGCTTCCTGCTCCGACTGGCAGGAAACTGGGACTGTGGGAGCTGTTTGGGGCCAACGGCAGAGTTGGGGACAAGCAGGAGTCCTGTGGGTGGGCAGGACCCAGGAAAGACCTGGCCCTGGCACTGGCCATCAGCAATCGGGTCACACCGGCTCACTGGGTGCCACTGTACAGCTGGAAGGGGCAGGTGCGTGTAGGGGAGAAGGCTGAGCCCAGCAGGGTGGGGTCCTTTTGTGGGTGATCCTCTGGACCCAGGCAGGGGTGGACATGCCCGATTCACCCACGGTGACCCTGCAGCGCAAGGGCCACGCAGCCTCAGCATGGCCCCGTCCCCAAGCCTTAGAGCCCTCGGCCCCCCCGGCTGACCGTAATTTATTGAGGCTGCATGTCCACGAGAGGATTTTCCTTGACATTCTTATTATCTCTCTGATTCTTAAATAAAAATTGTGAGCAACGGGTGTCTAGAGTCACCAGGCAGGGGAAGACAAATGACCTGCCACCGCCCACTCCCTGGGAGCTGCAGGGACAGGGCAGACGGGGGCGTGCCCTCCCCTCCTGAGTCTCAGCCGGCCATGAGTTGGGAATGCCCCAGGAGAACTCCCAGCCCAGCCCACGGCCAGCACCTCCCTCTGCCATTCCCCGGACCCAGCCCCCAGCCAGTTCTCTGTCCCCACTGAGCTGTGCCCATGAGCTGCGAGGGGGCAGGAGAGGGCAGGGAAGGCAGGAGGGGACCGCCCAGGACTCAGCAGCAGGGGTCTGCCCATTGGGGCCACTCCACACCCTGAGCTCTCACGGCCCCCTGTGGGCCAGTCTCCCAGCTGTGGGAACACGAGCCCCCATGCAATGCCCCAGGCCCCGAGAGGGAGGTGGAGGAGTGAGGGTGGCCTGACACTGTCCATCCCCAGCCTTGCTCCGGGAAGACTGCAGGACCCCAGGGTTGTGGGACCTCGATCCCCCATGTAGGGAGGCTCTGAGAACTGCAGAGGGAGTGCGCCCCTCTGGCGACAGCCTGGGTGGGTCAGGTTAGGGGGCACAGACAGTCCTCCGCCCCGAGGGCTGCAGCCAGCACAGTGACCCCACGTTCCGGCCACTCACGGCCTATTTCCTGGTTTTGGGAATGAGTTCAAAGCCTTGAACATCAAGGCCAAAGTGAGGAAGGGCAGAAGCACCCCCTTCTGGCTCCTTCCCCAGGCCCCCAGCCTGGCTCGGGCAGGAAGGGTTGGGGTTCTCCACACTGGCACCAGTTCCTGGCCTCCTCTCCTCTCCTCCCTCCTCAGCACCCTGCATTGGAGTGGCCCCTCCTCGGGGTTCCAGGCTCCCTGAGGCCATCTGGCGTCATGGCAACATGGGCAGGAAGCGGCTGCCATGGCAACCAGCGTCCAGGGAAACACGCTGCCTGGCAACAGGACCGCAGCAGCCTCCCCCCCAACACACACGCGATCCGGCCGGCCACACTTTCCGCCCGCGTGGGCAGGAGTTCCAGCTTCCTGCAGGCGCCCGGGCACTGCACAGACTCAGCCTCGCCTGCACGGTCATCCCAGAGCCCAGGACCCAGCGCCCCTGTGCTCACCCCAATCCAGAACACCCTTTGGCAGGGTGCTACTCTCGAGCTTCTAACCCTGAGAGGGGGAATCTCCCCCAGGCTGTGGGTCCAGGGCTCCCTGGCTCCCTCTGAGGGTCCCCGCCCTCTAGGGCCTGCTCGAGCGCCCAGCCACACTGCAAGGACCACAGGGAGAAGGTGAGGAGGGCTGGGGGAGGAGGGTCGTCTGAGCCGGCCCAGACACCAGCCGAGCTTCCAGAGAGGACGCCGCCCGCACAGGTGCGGGTGCAGGAGGGAGCGTGGTGGCCAGGCCGAGAGAGGAGGCCGCCCAGGATGGCAGGCACCCTGTGCCCGAGGGGTTCACCCGAGTGACTGCCACTGCTGTCATTATTTCAGGAGTCACCAGACCCCACGAAGACTTCTCCCCTGTTGAACATCTGGCACCCACCAGCACCCGGAGGTGCAGCGGCCAGGATGCAGCCCCGCCCACCCACTCCAGCGGCTCAGGGCCATTACGGTGCTGTCCCCAACCACGGCCACCCCTCCCAAGGTCCCACAGGGGCCTTCCTGGGTCCCTCTCTGGAGTTGCCCGATGGGGTGCTCTGAGTCGAGCATGTCTGCAACTCATGAAACTCCAGGGAGGGTGGAGCAGACAGGTGCTGGCAGAGACCGGCAGGCCCTGGGCAGTCCTGGGGCAGTTCAGGAGCAGCCGCAGCAGGCACCAGGCTCTTCCTACCACGGTCATCCCCAGCCAGAGCCTGTTTGCAGAGGGTTTTAGCTGTTGCCTTCACCTCGAAACACAGAGAGGCCTTTTGCAGCCAGGGCCACACAGGTGCCCCTGGCATGGCCTGAGCCACTGCCACTGTGGTCTGTGCCTGCACCCTCCTCTGTCCCAGCCCCATGTGGCAGGGGACAAGAGAGAAGCCACCTGCAGATAAGGGATTCAATAATCCTTTTTTTTTTTAGAGAGAGATTTTTGCTACAGGGAGCATATGCTCACTGGAGACACAGAGAGAGAGACCACCCCCCTTGGGGGATGGCCACACTAAGTCCCTTTTCCTCCATTCTCCTCTCTGGATTTCGGACACACACAACCATATGCCTGGTGTGAGTTTCAAGCCACCAGGTCTGGGACTCGAACCGTAGTTGACCACGTCCAACGCCTTCACCACTGCACTACCTCCTGGCACCTCCACAACCTCCTTCAGGTAGGAAAGGGACTTGACTCAACCTGGGAGTGAACAAGACAAGGACAGAAAAATGGGCCGGGCCAGACGGTGCGGCCATGAACACGATGCTCTGAAAGGCTGACCCTGCGAGGGCGTGGGGAGGTTCCGGGTTGGCACCCAACGACCTCCCTGAGCACGCTGGTCACACATGTGGCCGGGGCCCCGGCTGGCTGAAGCCCTTTTCGGAGGTGCAGTTTCTCTGTTTCTGTCTCTGTCTCCCTTTGCTCCTGGAAGAAATAAACTTCAACTTAAAAAAAAAAGAACTGGCTAAGGGCCAGCAGGTGAGGTGGAGGTTAAGGCACTGGATCCGACATAGTTGACTCTGCAGTTCGGGTCCTGGACCCAACAGCTTGAAAAATTACACTGTGGGAACCAGCAGTTAGCGGAATGGCTATGTTGCTGGACTCCCACGTAGTCGACCACGGTTCGAGTCCCGGACCCGGTGGCTTAAACTCACGCCGGGCACGTGTGCATGCATGCCCAAGATCCCGAGAGGAGAATGGAGGAGAAGGGATTGCGGCGTGGCCATCCCCTCTGGGGGGGGTGATTTCTCACTTTCTGTCTCTCTGTCTCTGTCTTTCTGGAGAGTGCACGTGCCTCATGTGACTGACTACACAATTCAAGTCCCAGACCTGGTGACTTCAGAAACATTCCAGAAACTTACCAAGTGTGTGTGTGTGTGTGTGTGTGTGTGTGTGTGTGTGTGTGTGCATACCCAGAGTCCTCAGAGGGGAATGGAAGAGGGATTGTGGCATGGCCATTTCTCTTGGGGGGGAGGGGTGACTTCTCACTTTCCCTCTCTCTCTCTCTCTCTCTGATGAGTGGATCCACACTATGGCAAAAATAAAAAATAAAAAGAAAGAAAGAAAAGGAAAGGAAAAATAGAAATGCCGACGGCTGGGTTATGATGAGTGCACCCCGTCACGGTGAGGGGAACTCTTTTTTTTTTTTTGGAGAGGTTTTTGCTATAGGGCGCGTGCACTCGCCAGACAGATAGAGACAGAGAGACAGAAAGCGAGAAATCACCCCCCAGGGGGGATGGCCACACCGCAATCCCTTCTCCTCCATTCTCCTCTCGGGATCTTGGGCACGCACGCACACGCGCCTGGCGTGAGTTTAAGCCACCGGGTCTGGGACACGACCCGCGGTCGACTACATGAGAGTCCAGCGACATAGCCATTATGCTAACTGCTGGTCCCGGAAACTCCTAATAATTATGCAGGACAGCAGGTGCCAACAGGACTGTCCGAACAAACCCCTCAGTTTGTCCACCACACCAACCTCAGACTTGCCATGAGAGACGTCCCTCAGAGGCAGGAAGGCTTCCCTCCAGGGGTCTGACTGCCCCAAGTCCATTAGTGGGGACAGAAATGGGCCACTCACCTTCCTTTTACAAGCAGGGATAGAAAAGAAGGGAAAACCAGACATTTGGGGACAGTTTAGACCAAATGCACACAAAAAGAACCAGGAAGGAGGGGCAAGAAGGTGGCATCATGGTTATGGTGCTGGATTCCCACATGTTCAACCGCAGTTCGAGTCCCAGACCTGGCAGCTTGGAACTCATGCTGGGCATGGGTGCGTGCGTGCCCAAAATCCTGAGAGGAGACTGGAGGAGAAGGGATTGCTGCGTGGCCATCCCCCCCAGGGGGCTATTTCTCACTTTCTGTCTCTCTGGCAAGCTCACACGCCCTATAGCAAAAATCTCTTTAAACACACACACACACACACACACACACACACACACAAAGGGAAGAACGGAATAGAGGAACCGGATGACTACCCGCACCCTTGACCCACTTTATCCCTAAAACAGAACAGGATGCTCTGAAAAAGGAACAAAACAATAGAGACACGTTAAAATGTAAAATATAACTACTCAAATTCAAAAAAAGATTTTTAAAATTATATATATATGTGTGTATGTGTATATATATATATATAGAGAGAGAATGTGCCTTAACTCCTACAAATAACAAAGACACATACAAAAAGGAAGGGGGCGGGCAGAGGTACAGTATCCCAGCTGAGCCCACCTGGGGAAGGGCCTGGGTTTGCACCCAGAACCTCCCTGAGCTGGGCATGCGCACGTGTGTCCATGTCCCGGGCAGTTTGGGACCGGTGGTGGATTGCAACATGGAGACCCTGTGGGGACTTCCTGCTTTTCTATCCGTCTCTGTCTCTCTCTCTCTCATGAAAGAAATAGAATCTTTTTTTTTTTTTTTTTTGTGGGTTTTTCTATATGGGGCGCGGGCCCCCGGCTGGCCATGCGGGAGTCCAGCACCTTTAACAATCACATTATCTGCCAGTCCCACTTTTTATTTCTTAATGAATCACTTACATAGAAATCCTCATCATAGATTGTGCTTCTCAGGATTCCAACCAAAGATCAGACTCAGTCCCACAGCCCCTGTCAAGTGGCTGGCATGGAACAGCTCCTACTGGGTCTTCTTCCTCTTTTACCTTATCAGGCCCATAGTTGTAACTGCCTTCTACTGTCATTGAACCTGGCGTATTTCTCTGGTCCTTGCTTGTTTCTAATGGGTCTCTTCTTACACCTTTGTCAGTGACCTTTCATTAAAGTCTTGCCAGTCATCCCTTTAGAGTGTGTTATCTATTCTCTGCCAGAAACCTAAATCATAAATACGACTATTACAGGATTTACTTTTAAAAATATCTAGCTATCAGGGCCAGGCAGTGGTGTGGATGAACCAAAATGGGAAAGGTCCTGGGTTTGCGTCCTAGGATCTCCTTGAGCAAACCAGGCATGTGTGTCTGTGATCCGGACAACTAAGACTGGGTGTAGATTACAACATGAAGACTCTGTTGGAGATGCCTATCTCTCTTACCCTGTCCCTATCCCTATCTCTCTCTCTCAGAAGAAATAAATAAACTTAAAAAACAAAAAAAGAAAAAATGGGGACCAGCAGGTGGCGTAGTGGTTGTGGCGTTGGACTCCCACATGACCATCTGCAGTTTGAGTCCTGGACCCGGAGGCTTGAAACACGCTGAGCACGCATGTGTGTGTGTGCCCAGAATCCTAAAAGGAGAATGGAAGAGAAGGGACAGTGGTGTGGCCATCCTCCTCTGGAGGGCAATTCCTTGCTTTCTCTGTCTCTGTCTCTTTCTCTGTCTCTGTCTCTCTGCCCAGCACATGTGAAAAAAAAAAACCCCCCCCCCTTCCAAAAAAAAAAAAAAAAAAAGAGAAAGAACATGTCAGATCAATCTACAAGGGCCTAGTGTCTGGCTACTAGGAAGTCCAAAACGAGCAGGAAAATCGGAAGACAGTTTTTCAAAGGCTCCGGCCAGCTCTGTGGAGCCGTGACAACGGAACTCTCACCATGATGCGGCAACATGACGAGCTCCCAAGTTTGTGTCCTGAGGGCTCTGTGTACATGCCAGCTCCGCACAGCCCTGAAATCCAGGCGGCTGAGGCTGGGGAGGGATGCTGTGGTGGGAAGACCTTGCTGGAGTGCCCCAGTCTCTCTACATATCTCAGAAGAGATCAGTCAACTTAAAAGAGGAAAGAAAAAGAAGAAACAAAAGACAGGAAAAGAAAGAGAAGGGAAGAAAGGAAAAGAAAGAAAGGAAGAGAGGGACCGGCAGTTAGCGTAATGGCTATGTCGCTGGACTCCCATGTAGTCGACCGCGGTTCGCGTCCGGGACCCGGGGGGAAGGGATTGCGGCGTGGCCATCCCCCCTGGGGGGTGATTTCTCGCTTTCTGTCTCTCTGTCTCTCTCTGTCTCTCTGGTGAGCGCATGCGCCCTCTAGCAAAAGCCTCTCCAAAAAAAAAAAGAAAAAGAAAAACACACCAACCTGGGCTAGCAGGTGGTATGGAGGTTAAAGGAGCTAAAAGCCACAGTCAACTGAGCAGTTCGAGTCCCAGACCTGGTAGCTTGAAAATCATGCTAGGTACATACGCATGTCTGCCCAGGATCCTGAGAAGAGAATGTGTTGTCACATAGCCGTCCCTCTGAGGGGGTGATGGCTCACCCCTCCTGCCACCCTCATCTCTCTCTGGCGAGCACATAAGCTTTTAGTTTTTAGCAAAAACTTAAAAAACAAAACAAAACAAACAAATGAACGAAAAAACCACTAAGCACATGCATGTGCATGCCCAAAATCTTGAAAGGAGGGAGACATGAAGAAGGGATTGTGGTGTGGCCATGCCCCATGAGAGGTGCTTTCTCCTCTCCTCTCTCTGGTGAGAGAGACAAAACAATAAGAAAAAAAAAAGATTGGGGGACCAGCAGTTAGCATAATGGCTATATCGCTGAACTCCCACGTAGTCGACCACGGTTCGAGTCCTGGACCGGGTGGTTTAAAATCACATGGGACACGTGTGCGTGCATGCCCAAGATCCCAAGAGGAGAATGGAGGAGAAGGGATTGCAGCATGGCCATCCCCCCTGGGGGGTGATTTCTCGCTTTCTGTCTCTGTCTCTTTCTGGCGAGTGCACACACCCTGTAGCAAAAACCTCTCAAAAAAAAAAAAAAAAAAAGAAAAGAGGATGGACGGGTTTACAAGAGCCCAGCACAATAAACAGCAACACCTCTGAGTGGTCGTGCAACCCCAGAACCCCAGGATCCAGAGAGGTCTTTCGGGCTTCTAGAGAGAACACCAGCAGCGCTGACAACCGCGGGGCCAGCCCTCAGGTTCCCTTGTGAAAATGTCCTTGAACCTGATCTTCCAGCCTGGAATCCAACAAGCTTTAGGTCAGAGTAAGATGTTTCTAGACCCGTGAGGCAGGTCATGCCAAAACTTAACAGCAAAACTTTTTTTTTTTTTGGAGAGGTTTTTGCTATAGGGCACATGCACTCACCAGAAAGACTGAGAGAAACAGAGAGACAGAAAGTGAGAAATCACCCCCCAGGGGGGATGGCCACGCCGCAATCCCTTCTCCTCCATTCTCCTCTCAGGATCTTGGGCATGCACGCACACACGCCCGGCGTGAGTTTAAGCTACCAGGTCCGGGACACAAACCACGGCCAACTACGTGGGAGTCCAGCGACATAGCCATTACGCTAACTGCTGATCCTAGCAGCAAAGCTTATTTAGCCCAGGGTTGAGTGGTGTGTGGTTGGAACCCGGCTGGCTTGTGGGCTGGTTCTCTGGGGGTCTCACTGGGCTCACTCACTCATCTTAAGGAGCCAGGGACCAGCTGGAGTCACAGAAGCCTCTCCCAAGACTTCCAATCCTATAGCCTAATCGAGGCCTCCTCCCATGGAGGACGGTCCCTAGAGCCACAAGAGAAAAGTCAAGTGTTTTGTTTTATTTTTATTATTTTTTAAAGATTTATTAGAGGGACCAACAGCGTAATGGCCACATCACTGGACTCCCATGTAGTTGACCGCAGTTCGAGTCCCGGACCCGGTGGCTTAAAACTCACGCCGGGCAGGGCGCATGTGCGTGCGTGCCCAAGATCCCGAGAGGAGAATGGAGGAGAAGGGATTGTGGCGTGGCCATCCCCCCTGGGGGG
>NW_006159771.1:13371-16151 GCF_000334495.1 Tupaia belangeri chinensis
CAACTGAATTGAAAAAACCTTTAAAAAAAAAAAAAAAAAAAAAAGTGTTTGTTTATTTATTTATTTATTTATTTGTTTATTTATTTATTTAAATTGCTATTGGGCATGTGGGCTCACCAGAGAGAGAGACAAAGAGAGAAGGAAAGTGAAAAAGCAAGCCACCAGGTCCAGGACTTGAACTGCCATCAGCCATGTGTGAGTCCAGTGTGTTCATGCCACCTGCTGGCCCCTGGATTTTTTTTTTATGCTTATTAATTTATTGCTTCCAAAAGCAAGAGAGATAAAGAGATATAGAGAGACAGTACCCCTCACTGGGTCCTTCACACTGTGATCCACCCCAGCCTTCCACGAGCCCTGGGTCATGGGCACACGTGCATTTGGAACACCAAGACTTGAACCAGGACCCTTCCTGTGTGGGATTGTCTCAAAGAGCATCAGGATTTATCACTCAGCCACCATCGGGCCCCAACAAGCATTTTTCAAACCTCTGCTCACACACGTTAGTAACAACTCACTGGCCGAAGTGAATTTTGACACTGACCCAAAGGCCAGGGGTGAAGAAAGTGAAAAAGAAAATAAGCCCAGGGACAGCAGGTGGCATATCTGTTACAGTGCTGGACTCCCACATGGCCAACTATGGTTCAAGTCCCAGACCTGGTGGCTTGAAAATCACACTGTGTACATGTGTGTATGTGTGCCCAAAATCCCCAAAGGAGAATGGAGAAGGGATTGCAGCATGGCTGTCCCTGCTGGGGGGTGATTTCTCACTTTCCCTCTCACTGTCTTTTCTCTGTGTCTCCACTGAGCACAAGTGCCTCACAGCAAAAGCCTTGAAAGAAAAGAAAGAAAGAAAGAGAGAGAGAGAGAGAGAGAGAGAGAGAGGGAGGGAGAGAGAGAAAGGAAGGAAGGAAAGAAAGAAGGAAGGAAGGAAAAGAAAAAGAAAAAGAAAAAAAAAGAAAAAGAAAAAGAAAAAGAAAAGAAAAAGAAAAAGAAAAAGAAAAGAAAAAGAAAGAAAAAGAAAAAGAAAAAGAAAAAGAAAAAGAAAAAGAAAAAGAAAAAAGAGGAAGATAACGGTCCAGATGAATGAGGTTTGCTGAAATTTACCTGGCCCGGAGAGAGATGCGGCATGGAGTCTCAGTCACATCCGCACAAACCTGTCCGCAGTAATTTCTCGAGGACACATACCACAGAGCTCGAACTGACTGGTACAGTCACAAAGCCACCTACGTCACCAAGGAGTGCACAGAGCACACTGGGATGCCCCTCCCGCTGTCACCATGTTCCCAGAACGTATGACACTGAACATCAGAAAGCCAACCGGAAGCTTACATTGTTCTTGTGAACCAATCCTGTTTTGTTTTGTTTTGTTTTGTTTTTTTTCCTTTTCATTGCCAGAGGGTGTGTGTGCTCACCAGAAAGAGACAGACAGGGGGAAAGGGAGAAACCCCCATAATGGGGTTGGCCACACCCCCATTCCTTCTGCATTTCTCCATCCCCGCGAGACTTGGGACATTTACATACACATGCCCAGTATGTCTTTCAAACCACTCGGGCTGGGATTATACTGTAAGGTCAGCCACGTGGGATCCAGACCCCTTAACCACTAGGGATGGCCTCAATGCAAATTCTTAAGAAAAGATAAATTGGAGGGACCAGCAGTTAGCGTAATGGCTATGTCGCTGGACTCCCACGTAGTCAACCGCAGGTCAAGTCCTGGACCTGCTGGCTTAATCTCATGCCAGGTGCATGCGCGTGCGTGCCCAAGATCCCGAGAGGAGAATGGAGGAGAAGGGACTGCGGTGTGGCCATCCCCCCGGGGGGGTGATTTCTCGCTTTCTGTCTCTCTGTCTCTGTCTGTCTCTGTCTGGCGAGCACACGCACCCTATAGCAAAAACCTCTCCAAAAAAAAAAAGATAAATTGGAGCCAATAGGTGGCATGGTGGTTAAGGTGCTGGACTCCCACATGGCCAACTGCAGTTCAAGTTCTGGGCTTGGAGACGTGCTTTCTCACTCCCCCCTCCCCCCACACCTCTCTTTCGCTCTCTGATTCCCTGTGGTAAACACACATGCTGTATAGCAAATTTAAATAATAATAATAAATAAAATGAAATCATTATTTTTTCTTTTAAGAATTATTTCTTGGGGACCAGTAGGTGGCGTGGTGGTTAAGGTGCTGGACACTCCCACATGGCCGACCACAGTTCGAGTCCTGGACCTGGTGGCTTCCTTTCTCACTTTCCCTCTCTCTCTTTCCTCCTCTGTGTCTCTCTCTGGTCAAAATAAAATAGATGAGGGAACCAGCAGTTAGCGTAATGGCTATGTCGCTGGACTCCCACGTAGTCGACCGCGGTTCGCGTCCCGGACCCGGTGACTTAAAACTCACACCAGGCGCGTGTGCGTGTGTGCCCAAGATCCTGAGAGGAGAATGGAGGAGAAGGGATTGCGGTGTGACCATCCCCCCGGGGGGTGATTTCTCGCTTTCTGCTGTTCTTTATAAAAAAAGTGATTTCTTTAATTCCATGTGTTGTTATTATTCTTTTTAATTTGACTAGAGAGAGACAGAGAGAGAGAAAGGGAAAGTGAGAAAGGAAGCCACCAGGTCCAGGACTCGAACTGTGGTCGGCCATGTGGGAGTGTCCAGCACCTTATCCACCACACCACCTGCCAGCCCCTTAAAAAAAAAAAGCCCCCCAAGGGGCCAAAAAGTGGCTAAGGCATGCTGGACTCCCACATGGCCAGCCATAGTTCGAGTCCCAGGCCTGGTGGCTTGCTTTCTCACG
>NW_006159771.1:16219-18291 GCF_000334495.1 Tupaia belangeri chinensis
ATAATGCTTAAAAAAAAAAAAAAAGCTAAGCTGTGCGACCATCTCGTCTGTGGGGTGGGGGCGGTGAGCATGGCGGAGCAGGGGCCGGGGAGCTGATCCCTAGAAGGATCTCAGCAATAGGGCTCCTGGCCAGGCAGACAGGAGAGACGACAGAGGGAGGAGGGCTGCCCTGGACTCCTGTCATTGCTTGCTTTTTCATTTTGGAAACGTGTTTGTGTTATCTGTTTTACATCTTAAGAAAATAGGTCAGGCGGTGGGTGGGGTGGGAAGGGGGAGGGAGGCCAGCAGAGGGAGCAGCTTCAGGCACAGGGAGGAGGTGGAGGAGGTGGGAGGGGCCCTGCCGGCCTGGCTCCCGTCCCAGTCCCAGCTGGCCCCATTGTGACCTCCCCGGCTGCACCCGGGCCTTTGTGACAGTCACCTGGGGCAGACCTGGGAGCTAGAGGACATCCAGACTGCCTTTAGTTAAGAGGGTGGCAGGTCGGGCCAGGCCGCAGCCTGGACCTGGGGTCAGGAAGGGGTTTAGGGAGGGATGGAGGGGCCGAAATCCCTGGGCCCCTGCAACCACACCCACCCCAAGTGTGTCCCAGCCCTAGCCTTGAGCAGCCACGAAGGAAACCCCAGCCCTAGCCTTGAGCAGCCACGAAGGATACCTGGAGCAGCCCTGCCAGGGATTTGTAAGGTGGCCCTGCCTGGTCCCTCTCACCTCTGCCCACTCTATGGAACCTTCCAGGCCTTTCCCAGCCCCGGGGAAAGGGGGCGGGGGGCCCAGGGTGGAGGAGCAGTCATCCGGAACCTTTCTCTCAAGCCAAGAGGGAGAGATACAGCGGCAGAGGACGAGAGACCCCACAGGGCCACAAGGAGAGATGGAGGCAGGGCTGGGGTGGGGCTGTCCCCTGCACCCTGCGCCAGAGCAAGGGGCGCCCAGGTCGGGGACAGCACCCCCCAGCTCAGGACCCAGACCCTGTCCTTGCCCACCCCTGCCATCTGGGGGAGGGGTCCCGGCCTCCCCCAGGGCAGGCCCCTCCCAGCTCCAGTGCAGGCCACTGGGGGCCACAGAACAGCCCTTCCTCCAGCTGGAACAGGAGAACCACAGCCTGGTGAGTGCCCGGGTCCTTGGCCAGGGACCACGCCCCCTCCCTGCCCGAGCCACCCACAGCTGGGACAGGTCACCCATCTCTCCACCCCTCGCCCCAGAAAAGGCAGAACCAGGACCTGCGGGAGCAGCTGGGGGCCCTCCTGGGGCCGGGGCAGCAGTTCCTGCCCCTGTGTCGAGAGCACTCCAGCTGCACGGCCCTGGCCTGGGTGAGTTAAGGGCAGCGCGGGGAGGGACTGCCCACCACGGGCTGCCCAGCTGCAGCTGACCCGGGCCTCTCCCACAGCCCCGCGCACCAGCCAGACACCCACCCCCGGACGACAGGGCGTCCCTGCAGCTGTGCCGGGGGGAAGAGACCTTCGTGCAGCAGTCCCAGGTGGGCCCGGCGGGCAGGGGCGGGGGCGGGCTGGCCGCTGACCCTGGCGCTCACACCGCGTCCCTCCCCAGCACGAGCTCCAGCAGATCCGCCTGTCCTTTGAGAGGAAGAAGATGGCCATCACTGAGGTGGCCGCCTGGCCCAGGGAGGGGTGTCCGGGCCCCCCCGTGGGTCCTGCTGCTCAGGCCTGACCAGCCTCCCTGCCCCCAGGTGTGGGACGGCGTGGCCGAGGTGCACATGGCCCTGAACAACCAGGCCACCGGGCTCCTGGTAGGTCCCCAGAGGGCAGCACCGAGGGCCGCAGCAGGGACGGGAGGGTGCGGGGTGTGGGGTGGGCAGCAGGGCGGGAGGACCCCCCTCACTCCTCTCATCACCCTTAGAACCTCAAGAAGGACATCCGGGGCGTGCTGGACCAGATGGAGGACATTCAGCTGGAGGTTCTGAGGTGACGTGCCCGCCTGGGGCCTGGCTGGGCCAGGGCGGGAGGTGTCCTGGTCGGGATGGGGTGGACTAGTCCCCAAACCCCACTCTCAAGCTCTACAGAACCAAGGCCGGGGGTGGGGCCAGGCTGGGGGTGGAGGGGCAGCCGGTGCTGACCACAAG
>NW_006159771.1:18819-19764 GCF_000334495.1 Tupaia belangeri chinensis
AAGCCCCGGGCCCTGCTGGGCCCCTTCCTGCGCCTGGAGGTGGATGACTTCTTGCCCTTCTAGGCCGGAGGCCCAGCGGCCCCCCGCGAGGAGGAGCCCAGGCGGCCGGTGCCCCGGGTGCCCTGCGGCCGCACCGCCCGCCCACGGCCCCGCCAGGAGCTGCAGAGAAGGGGGGAGGCGGGGCTGTCCTGAGGGCTGGGCCTGCGGCTGGACATAGAGTCGTGACGCGCAGGGCGTGTGAACTTGTTTCCATGGAGACAGGATGGGGAGGAGGCCGCCATGCTTCCTGAGGTGCCAGGTCCTCTGCACTGGGGGTCCCCTAGGGTGGAACCCCGGCCTGGGCCTCCCACAGCCTTCTTCTGCTCCCAGGGGGCTCTGAGTCCTGGTGGTGTTGCAAGAGGGTCCCCACTGACCGGGACCACACATGAAGCCCTGGGTCCTTGGGTCTAACCCTCTGGCCAGGCAGTCCGGGGGACCCCAGGGGTCAGTGCTCTCTGCCCCACATCTGCACTCCCACTGCCCCCTGCCCCTCCTGCAACCCCCACCCTGCCAGCTACCCCAGCCTCCCCACCCAGGTGTGGCCACCGCCCCTCCTCCCCCCACCCTGGGCAACTGTCCCCTCCCCAATCCAGCATCCCAGTGCAGCCTCCTGGCACCGCCCAGGGCTGAGACAAGGGGACCACATTGGTGGACAGAGCTGTGGAGGTAACACTGACGATTTTATTGGGGGGATTCAATTGGGGTGGGGGTACCCTTTAGAACAACAGAGAACAGCATTGTGGGTTTCTCATCCCAAAGGGGGAGAAGTAGAGCCACTACCCAGGGTGGACCTGGGACGGGCACCTGCCCAGGAGCACAGCTGGTGGGGACATGGCCCTGTCCTGTTCTGGGGGCGCCCAGGCCTGGCCAGCCTGGAGACTGCAGGGCTGTGATCTCTGGGTTCAG
>NW_006159771.1:19796-20700 GCF_000334495.1 Tupaia belangeri chinensis
GGGGGGGCCGTGGACAGCTCACCAGGCTGCGGCTTCCAGAAGTTAAGCAGTGTGTTTGTGGGGTGGGCGGGGGGAGGGGGGAGTGCAGTGACTCTGGGGGGCAAACTGACACCCCAAACCCAGCCCACCCAGCAGAGGCCTGGGCTCCCTGGGGGTGGGGGGAAAGGGGCTTGGTCTAAAGTGCTTGGTTGGGCAGGGAGGCTGGGGTGAAGGTCGTGCTGGTCCCAGCAGTTCTGGGGCTGCCCCTGTGGGGTGCTGACCCCCTGCAGCAGGCGGGGGACTTCCTGAGGTCACTTGGACACAGGGGCATGGACCCTGGCAGGCTGGGAGTCACTCAAGATGTGACGGGCGGAGACGGGAACCCCCAGCCCACACCCAGCCTCACTCCGGGGTCTGCGCAGCCCAGCCGCCTGGGCCACCCAGGCCGGAGTCGCCTCCTCGGTGTCCCACTAGGGCCCGGAGAGGCTGGGGAAGAGGTGGGAGGCGGCTGAGTGCAGGCGGCATATAGCCCCACGGGGGGGCGCCCCAGTGGCCGGGGTCCAGGGGGCCCGCAGCGGTGGCCGGTCCTCGGGGCGGCCCAGGCAGCACAGGTGCAGGCCGGGGGGCACCCTGGGCTGGCCACGCCGCCCCCATCCACGGCTGCAGGTGCCGATCCGCCCCCTGAGCAAAAAGGTGGAGGTCAGCATGGACGAGGCAAGGGTCCGAGGCCCAGGGCATCCCCCTCGGCCTGAACCCCAAACACCTCCCGCGCTGGCCAGCCCTGGCCCCAGGCCCCCAGGCCCTGTTTGGGATGACCTATCCCATCCCCTGCATCTGGCAGTGCGAGCAGCCCTGTCTGCCCCCCAAACACACTTCCCTCGAGCCCCTGGGTTCCCGGGACGCCACTGGGGCGGCCGCAGCCCCA
>NW_006159771.1:20801-21819 GCF_000334495.1 Tupaia belangeri chinensis
CCGGGCAGTCAGAACCAGAGAGAGGACCGCGCTGACCCCGTGCACACCCAACGGCCGCCGCCGCCTCGCCAGGAGCCTGACCCCTGCCCTTCCCCAACCCCTGGGACCCCACAACAGCCCTGGCCTTGCCCAAGGAAAGGATAGAAATGACTCTTTTTCTTTTTTTTTTAATAAAATTATAGATATATAGATGTAGATATAAAAACATAAAACAGACACAAGGCAAGCGGACGCTGTCGTGTGCTTACTCGGGTCCCTGACGCCAGGGGGAGCACGGACCCGTCCCCGTGTGCTCTCCACGCGGCGCCCATAGCGCCCGCGGGCCAGGGCGGGGAGGGCTTGCATGCCGTGGGGTGGGGATTCTCCAGTTTGGCAGGGAGGGCCTGAGGGCTGGGGACGGGGCTGTGGGTCTTGCCAGCCCCCTGTGGCAGCATCAGGGGGCCCCGTGCCCACGCCCACCTGCGCTCCGTTGCCTCCCACAAGAGCATAAAGCAGAGGTTAAGGCTTCAAGGAAGGGCAGCCGTGGCCCGAGCGCGAACACACCAGACGCGGCACAGCAGCTCAGCACACAGACACGGGACACGAGCCCACTGGCCGGGCAAGAAGGGACACACAGAGCCGGGACCCCGCCGCAGCGGCCTGTCACCTGTCACAGCCCGGAGAAGGCTGGGCTCCCTGCAGAAGCACTGGCTTTGCCAAGCTCCGAGCCGGGTGGGTGAGGCCCTTGTCTAGGAGCCTGTAGGGACCCGGGTGCCTCTAGGCCACAGCGACCCTCCGTAAGGAGTAAGCGGGGCCCTGGGGTGGTGGGGGAGTGGCCTAGTGACCATCGGGGGGACGTGGGTGACAGCGGAAAGAGGAGGCCCGTGCTGGCACAGCCTCACCCGGAGCCCGTGTCCGGGAGCAGACGGGTGGACGGACAGACCGCGGGCGCCGGGTGGCTTGCAGAGGCGTGTTCTCTCCTGCGGCTGCGGCCACACCCGGGGCAGAGGAGCCAGGGGGGAAGGGGCTGCGGCGGGGG
>NW_006159771.1:22496-26531 GCF_000334495.1 Tupaia belangeri chinensis
GCCTTGCGGGGGCGTGTCCCCCCCGGCGGCTGCGTCCACACCAGGCCTGGGCAGCCCCCTCTCCCCGGGGCAGAGGAGCCAGTGGGGAAGGGGCTGCGGCGGGGTCCGGGTCCGCGTGCACCATGGCGGATGGACGGCGCTTGGTCCTCACACCGAGATCTCGTACGTGGTCCCCCCCACGCCGGAAACCTTCTTAACCAGCGTGTGCCTGGCGGGGCTGGCAGAGGGCCCTGGGGGGCCGGCAGCAGGCCCCAGCCGGGCCAGGCCTGGGGACTGCCCGTTAAGCTTACTTGGGGGGGTCTTCAGCTGAGGGTGGTCCCTGCATCAAAACAAGCACACACACGCACGCACACGGTCAGCACAGGACCACGAGGAGACGGAGGACGGTGGAGGCGGCAGGACAGGTGACGCAGACACGGACGGGAACTCCAAGCTGGCACGGCCTGAGACGCGGAACCCCTGGCATCCCATCCTCTGAACTGGCCGTCCCCACCGGGGGACACACAGACAGACGTGGTCGGAACTGCCGTCGCCTGCCTGCTGTGCTGAGCTGGGGACCCCGCGATGGCCCTGTCTGGACCCTCCTGGCTCCCTCTCGGGAAAGAGGGCCTGCCCTCCCATCCTGCTTGGCTGTTTCTAACCTCGCTCTTGGACGCCGCAGAGGATGGAGCCCCTTCGTGTCCCGTTCGCCACCTTCTGGACCTCTCGCTCTGCACTCCTCACACCCACCACAGCAAACTCAGCCCAGGGCCCACGGAAACCACACGGATTCCCGGCAGCAGGGGTCCGTGCCTGGGGCCAGATCCCTGCGGCTGCACCCCAGGCCCTCCATGGCCAGGTGGCCTGACCCGAGGTCTCCCCAGGGCCTTGACAGCAGGGTACCAGCTCAAGGCTGCAGGCCCGAAGGGCAGTGCCTGGTGATGTGGCATGCAACGCCCGGGGACGCAGTGGCCCTGGCTGTGCTGTGCTCTACTCTCCTGCGTGGCCCTTCCTGCCCTCCTCCCGGACCCCCTGGGGGCATGGAGCCAACCCACCTCTCTGAGCCTCAGTTTCCCCATCTAGGAGCAGAGAAGGCCTCTCTTCAGGGGACTTTAAGCCCCACCGGGCCAGGCTCCAGCACCTAGGGCAGCTTGTCTACCGTCTGGGGACACCGAGCCCTGACCTCCAGAGACACAGTGAAGCTGGCCCGGAGACCGCCCTGAGCAGACCGAGAAAGTCTGGGCCTACGGCTGGAAGGAGCCCGCGCTGCCATGCGGCACCAGCTCTGCAGGAAAAGGCCCTAGGCCCTTCCATATGCCGGGTCTGTGCATCTCTGAGAGCAGGGAGACTGAGACGTCGGGCTTGGAAAGTAACCCTCCTGCCTCCATCTCTAAGTTCCTAGGGTGTCCACGGGGCTGACTGGGGGCCTTCAAGGCATGGCAGCCCACCCCGGCCCAGCCCTGGGTGTTTATAATTTCCTTTCTGATTGTTGGGCACCCTTAGATGTCACTTCTTGGATGTCATACTGAAACAATGATCTGTTTGTTGTGGACGTCTAAGAAGCTCCCCCGGGCACCCACCTCTGCACAGCCAGCGAGGGCGGAGGCTCCGGGAGGTCCGTGTGGATGAAGGCGACGGCTTTGGGGCCCGAGTAGGAGGGCGAGTGGGGAGTGCCGGGTGGGGAGGGCAGGCCCTGGCGGGCTGGTGGGCCGGGTGGGAGCCGCTGCCTGGCCGGGGCCCTGGGGCGTTGTTGTTGGCCTGGTCGGCCTGCAGGGAGGAGGAGGACGTCCGCGGCGCCCGGCTCACGGCGCTGGACAGGGAGGACAGCGACGTCTGCAGGGCGGGGTTGCGGGCACCGCCAAAGCCGGGCCCGGCCACCAGGTCATCCCTGGAGCCGTGGCGCAGCGTGGGGCCGCGGGGGCCCTCGGACAGCACGCTGGCCTGCTGCAGGCTGTAGGAGCTGGGCGCATCATAGACGCCCGAGTCGCCGAAGAGCGAGTCGGCCTGGGACCGCAGGAGCCGCTCCCGCTCCTCCCTGTCCTTGCGCTCCTGGATGGAGGCCATGATGGTCCGGGACAGGTTGTCGTAGCGCACGGGCGAGGGCTCCCGCGGCCGGGGTCCCAGCACGGGGCTGAAGCTGCGGGCAAGCTGCCGTTGCGGTTGGGCAGTGCGTGGGGGGCGAAGATGCCACGGTGGGGAGTAGGGGGCCCTCCCTCGGAGCGCAGGGGCTGCAGGGCCACGTGGTCCCCGCCCCGACGGCTGGCGGCCTTGAGACTGAGGGAGCGCAAAGCACCCGAGAAGGCATCGGTGGCGCTGAGCGGTGGGGACGGCGGGTAGGCAGCGTGCAGGCCACCGGCCCCGTAGTCAGGGAGGTCCAAGCTGGGCTCGGACACGAAGTCCAGGCTGTGGATGCTGTCGTCCCCCAGGGTCAGGGAGTCAGGGCCTGGGACCTGGGGAGAGAGGGTCCTCTCAGTGCTGCCCACCACCGCCTTGTGGAGGCCACCATCTGTGTCCACCATGGGAGGAAGTGGGTACGGAGCAGGGCACAGCAGCTCGGACAGCGGGGGCCTGCAAGAGGAGGTCACGTGGAACCTGCCACTGGCGGGGCTCCCCCGGTGGACCCTGCCACTGGCGGTGCTCCCCAGGAGGGGAGGGGCTGGGCCTCAAGGAGACGCACCCAAAGCTGTCCAGGAGCACCCCAAGAATGAGGGTGGGGTTCAGCTGCATGAGGACAGAGTTGGCTGCTACCTACGCCCGGAGCCGCCCAAGCCCAAGGGGCCCACCTGCTCAGGGCAGCCACGGGAGGGGTGGACTCATGCGGCCTCTGTGGTTGAGGCTCGTGGGCTTGGGCTGGGGAGAGCACCCTCAGGGACTCATAGCCTGACAGGAGGAGGAGCAAACGTGACCTCAATCAATGCACTTGACAAGCAAAGCCCCACGGGGTCATGACAGTCCCGGAGAGCAGTGATGGGGCGGGGTGTCCAGAGCCTCCGCTTTCCAACAGAGCCGGCCCTCCCGCCGGAAGGGCCATGGATGCTGGCAAGGCTCGGACCCTGCCGGGAACCCCAGGCTCACCACGTGGTCTAGCAGCCCGAGACAGGCTGGAGCAGGCGCTGGACCCCGAGGGAGAGGTCCCAGGGAGGGGCAGGTCTAGAGGGAGTGCACAGCCCCAGGCCTGCCTCTTGGCGTCGCCCTGAAGGACAGATACCAGCCAGGGACGGCTGCTCAGAGTTCCAGATCATTCCTCAGGCTGTCCCAGTAACTCGGGCGACTTATGCAACTCAGGAAGAATTGCTTCTCAATCCGGCCCCGAATTCTTCTGAGGCCTTCCCGTGGGCCTTCCAGAGTGACTAATGGTGGAATTCCAGGCATCCTGGGAGCAGCCGCCCACCAGCCTCTGAGCAACACTGGCCAAGGGACAGGGACGCCAGACCAAGACCGCCTGTGACAGCCCCACCCAGGACACCCCGCCCTGCGCTTTTCTTTTTTCAAGAGAGATTTTGGTTATAAGGTATGTGCGCGCACCAGAGAGAGAGAAAGCGAGACATCTCTCCCCCAGGGGGGACGGCCGCATCGCAATCCCTTCTCCATTCTCTCCTCGAGACCTTAGGCGTGCGGGTACAAACGCGCAGGGTGCCCAGGTCCAGGACTAGAACCATCTGCGGGTCCCACCCTGATGCTCTTCAGCGGCCGACCTCGCGGTGCCTGCAGGGCGTCCTGCTCCAGCACACAGGTCCCTCTGTGACCCAGGCGGGGCTGTCTGGGGTGTCCAGGGGGCCCTTCCAAAGGGTGGGATGGAGTTTCAAAGGGGAGGCCTCCATACCTGCTCACCAGGCCCACAGAAGGGTGCCTTGGGAGCCGTGGGGAAGGCTGGTCTGAACTTGTACATGGCAGGCGTCGGGGGGCTGGTCCTCTGCACAGACAGGGCGCTCTCTGCAGAGATAAACCGCTATCAGACTGGGGTGGCGCAGGGTCCAGCTACGCCCCACCCCACCCCGGGGTTGCCCCCACTTCACCAGCACTGCCAGGTCGGGGGGTCTGCAGGTCGCTGCTGAA
>NW_006159771.1:26571-26887 GCF_000334495.1 Tupaia belangeri chinensis
CAGCCGGTCCAGGCTGCCCTTGGACTGCAGGGGGTGGGGTCAGCGGTGGGCAGGGCTTACCTGGGGCCTCCTTCCTGGGGCCCAGGGACCTAGGGTCCCCCCTCCCAGCCCAGCCCCACCGCGGCCCCGAGCCCACCTTGCTGCGGCCCAGGCCGGCCTTCAGCCCATTGTCGTTCAGCTTGACCTTGAGCGGCGCCGTGCGCTCCAGGATCTCGGGCCTAAGGAAGGGCGGCTTCAGGCTCACGGACAGCGGCAGCCGGGGCGGCTCCACCACGTACCTGTGCCAGGACGGAGGGTCAGCAGCCAGGCCGGGCAG
>NW_006159771.1:45465-48903 GCF_000334495.1 Tupaia belangeri chinensis
CGGGGGTCCACACCCGCACCCGCGACCCTGCCCGCCGGCCTCACGGGGTCCACACCCGCACCCGCGACCCTGCCCGCCGGGCCTCACCGGGTCCACACCCGCACCCGCCCCTGCCCGCCGGGCCTCACCGGGGTGCCAGGGGGCTGCATAGCACATGCTCCACGTTCCCATAGCAGCCTCGGGTGAACGGGTTCACGCCCCCGCGGAACTTCCCCGTCACCTGTGGACACAGGACCCTCAGCCAGCCTGACCACCCCTGTCCTGGCTGGGCTGGGCAGGGGAGCGGGCAGGGACTGTCACCCAGGTCGCGCGGACAGTCCTGCGGGAAGCTGTGGAATCTCTAGGCCGGAGTCATGGCCACTGTGGTCCTCGGACAGAGGGTGCGCCGAGGGTGCGCCGGGACTGGAACAGGGGTCCCCCAGGAGGTCTCGGGGCTAGTGTGTCCTCCCGCCACCCTGCACAGGCCACCTCGGGCAAGGTTCTGCAGCCCCGTCCCCCTCTCTGTCCCCGAGCGGCCCACCCCGTGGAGTCTGCACCTGCTCGTTGGTGGTGCGCCCCCTAGTGACCAGCACCACGTGGAAGCCGGTGAGGCCGATGACCGGGATGAAGAAGAGGCCGGCCACGCACATGACAGCCATGCTGGCCCGTTAAGGCCAATGGCCGCGGGCGAGGACACAGTGGGCCCCGTGACGGTGCCTGTGGACAAACGCACCCCCTGCCCACCCAGCGATGGCAGTCCACCCGCTGGGGCTCCCCGAGCATCTGACCCACCCCTCGGGGGCCTCGGTTTCCCCTGCGAGACACATCCCGGCCCACGCTGCCTTTGCCAAGGGGTGCCGCGGCCCAAGGATACGTGATGGTGGTGTGGGCGGCGCCCAGCCCCTCGGCGTGGTTCAGCACGTAGACCAGGCCGAAGGCCACGACGCCCACCATGTGCGCGCTGAGCGACAGCAGGAACAGGAAGAAGTAGCGGTAGTTGCGGCGCCCGATGCAGTTGTTGACCCAGGGGCAGTGGTGGTCAAAGTCCTGGCGGGAGCAGCGCGTCAGGGCACCCGGCCCGGGGGCTGCGCGGGTCACCTCCACGCAGTTGTCGCAGACGCTGCGGTGGGAGCAGCGCGGCGGGCGGTAGAAGTGACAGGTGGCACACCACTTGAGGCGGACCTGGATCCCCCGCACGTCCACGTTCTTGTACAGCGGGGCCCGGAAGTCGTCCTCCTTGTCCTCGTCCTCGTCCGCTGCGGGGGCGGGGCGGCGGGAAGGTGACTTTCCTGGCAGAAGACGCGCTGTCCGTCTCCGCCGGGCCCACCCACCGGGAAGCCCTGGGCTCCCCTGAAAATGAGCGGGGAGCCGCCCAGCCCTACCTCGGGGGAAGACGCCGGGGTCCATGAAGGTGGCCATGCTGAAGTTGGCCAGGACGAAGAGGAAGATGATGCCATTGTAGACGGGCACGGCTGGGGACACGGCTCGCGTCAGCCACGGGCACCTGCGGTGGGCAGCGGGGCAGAGAGCTGGGCCTGAGAACACGGCAGGGCCACAGGCCAGCCACGTGGGTGCGGGCTGGACTGGCTGGGCTGGGCTGGGGCGGGACTCTGCTGCCCACCCCCCGTCACTCCTCTGCGTGACCAGCAGAGGCTGCATGGGGCCCGCTGACCCCACAGCCCCCGTGGTGGCTGTCTGAGGCTCTGAGAGGCCCTGGGCTGGGGTGGCCACATACAACCTCCTGGCACAGCCAGGCCCTTTCCTGGGCTCCCCTGCCCTGGGCAGGGCACAGGCTGGAGGTGGGAGCCCGGGGCGGGTCCTGAGCCAGCAAACGCCCCCCGAGATGGGCAGAGGATAATGGCCCACCCCGGCAGCCTCGGCCAGCCCCGGGCCTCCCCGAGACCTGCCTGTAACCCAGTACGACTCCCGCGCCAGGAAGATTCTGGGGTACAGGGAGCCCCAGTCCGTCAGAGGTGGCACGGGGCACAAGCCCAGTCAGGCAGCCCTCCTCTGAGTTGGCGACCTCCCTCTCCAGATGGCAGCGCACAGCACTGGAGACTGGGGAAAAGCGCAACGCCCCCCACCCCTTCCCATCTCTCACTACCCTCAGCACTTGCTCCAAAGTCGCCCCCTCTCCCGGGAAGCCTTCCAGGACTGCTGGCTCTCCTCCACGTCCTCCCTGTAAAGATCTTGCACTTCCTGAAGGACACCCTCCTTAGTTCATAGGGACATACCAGAGTCCTCTTTGGGGAGACCGGCCAGTCCTCAGGCCACACAGTCTGCACCCCCACTCCCACCCCACCACCAGACCCTGCAGCAGGACCTGGATCCACCCACTCAGCTCTGGAGAAGCCCCTCGGGCACGCGGGGTTTGCTACTCTCCCTGCGGAGTTGGGGGGGGGACCTTCTACAGCACCCCTGGCCGTGGGGACAAGGTGAAAGTGGCCGCTGGCGTGGTGAGCGGGGCCCACCGCCCAGTGCACGCCGGCCACGTGTGCCCACGCCTGCCTTGGCCAGGAGCCAGCCCCGCCGCCCCGGCAACCACCTCCACCGCAGCAGAACTTCGCTATTTTTAGTGGAAAGCGAGAGGCTATTTAAAGATGCGCTTCCCACGGCAGCATCTCGGCGGGCCAGGAGCCCGAGCTACCCCTTCCTCTTCTCCGGGGCCGGCCCTCCTAGGTGGACACACGGCCCGGGGACACGGCCGCAGGTTCCCTCTGCCGCGAGGGCCTTCCCGTGGCCCAGCAGCCCGGAGTGTTCGCCACCCCCACCCCCCCCCGGCACACGGATGGCCCAGAATACGCTTGCGTCCCAGCACGGCGGCCCGGGGCCCAGCGCTCCGCAGTGCCGTGACCCACGCTGACACAGAGGGCTGGAGTGGGTCACGGCATGAGACCCTACTGAGGGAAGGTTCCCTCTGCCGCGAGGGCCTTCCCGTGGCCCAGCAGCCCGGAGTGTTCGCCACCCCCACCCCCGCCCGGCACACGGATGGCTCAGAATACGCTTGCGTCCCAGCACGGCGGCCCGGGGCCCAGCGCTCCGCAGTGCCGTGACCCACGCTGACACAGAGGGCTGGAGTGGGTCACGGCATGAGACCCTACTGAGGGAGCCTGGCCCCATGTGCTCTTTCTCATGAAATAAACTTTTTAAAAAATTTTATTTATTCATTCATTCATTTATTTTTAATTTGACAGAGGGAGACACAGAGACGGAGAGAGAAAGGGGGGAAGTGAGAAAGCAAGCTACCAGGTCCAGGACTTGAACCGTGGTCAGCTATGTGGGAGTGTCCAGCACCTTAATCACCATGCCACCTGCTGGTCCCTCATGAAATAAACTTTAAAAACCCATGTTCACCAGGAACCAGCAGTTAGCGTAATGGCTATGTCGCTGGACTCCCACGTAGTCGACCACGGTTCACGTCCCGGACCCGGTGGCTTAAAACTCACGCTGGGCGCGGGT
>NW_006159771.1:49040-54402 GCF_000334495.1 Tupaia belangeri chinensis
AAAAAAAAAAAAAAAACATGTTCACCAGGGCCAGCAGGTGGCATGGTGGTTAAGGCGCTGGACTTCCATGTGGCCAAATGTGGTTTGAGTCTCGGACCCGGTGGCTTGCTTTCTCACTGTCCCCTCTCTCTGGTGAGCACACATGCCCTATAGCAAATTAAATAATAATGATAGATAAAATTGAGTAATTAGCTGGGGGAAGGAATGCACGTTCACGGCCTCTAATCCAATGCCATTGAGCACGGTGGCCCCTACGCTGGTGACCCCGCACGGCAGGGCACAGGTCTACGCAGTTGTGGGACGGCCTCGGGGGCAGATGAGATGCCGCAGGAGCGGCCGCCTGGCCCTCCGGGGAAAGGTGGGGCTCCACAGACCTCGTGCCAGCAAGCTCCCCACAGTTCTGGGAAGGACTGGCTTAATTTGCAAGAGGGAAGGCAGGCCCTTGTTTAAAAAGCTCAGAACTTCCAGACAATGACGGCATAGTGGTGCCGTGGGGCCAGATAGCCGCTGAGGAGGGGGGCAGACAGACGCACAAGGCGGGCAGGTGCCGGGGTGGGAGGGTCCACGGGGAGGCCCAGCACACGGGCTCCGTCGTCACAGATACGCCGTGTGCTCAATCCTCCCAGCGTGACAAAGGGACAGTGTCTGCCCTCCCGGTTTGGAGAGGGGAGCTGAGGCTCGGATCCCAGGGGCCGGCCTGCTCTGAGCCGGGCTTCCAACTGCCTCCTAGCTTTGATTCAGGCCAGGCTCAGGGGTGGGCTCCCTGCCAGCCCGGGCAGACCGATGTCTGAGCCTCAGTTTCTCCCACCACGTGGGCTGGACGGTGGCCCCGAGTGAGATGCCTGGGGGGTGGGGGCAGCAGCCACGCAGTGTTTGGGAACCCGCACTGTGACTGGGCAGCACCAGCAGCGAGGGTGGCCTCTGCCCAGTGACTTACCCACACGCCGCGAGGGCTGCTGTGGTGCCTCGGCTGCCTCGGACCCGCGCCCACCACCTCCAGCCCCCTGGGCTTGACTCAAAGCCCAGGATCGGGCACTGTCCGTCCCTCTGTGCTGACCCCAAACCTGGTCCCACCAGCTCGGCCAGTGGGCCACGCCAGAACTCAGGAAATGTGGGCTAGGTGGGAAAGGAGATGGGCACGAACACATGCACAGACACGTGTGTGGACACAGGTGTGAACCCACGTGCACACATGAATATACTCTAAGGCACGCATGTACAGACAGGTGGCCGCATGCATGCATAAGCATGAATACGCAGGCATGCACACACAGATAGCGCACCCGTGCAGAAGGCAAGGGTGCATACACACAAATATGTCCACCTGTGAGGCACGTGCGAGACACATGAACCCATGTGTGTGCAGACATGTGCACTTGTGTGTGCACAGACACAGCCACGCGGACACATGCGCACACTCACTGGCACACAGATGTGCACACGGATGCCGCCCCCAACCCTGGCTCAGCTGCTCCTCGCTGGGTCCTTGGACAAGTCCCTACACTTCCCTGGGCTTCCCTCTGCTCCCCTGTGGACACGGCAAGTGTGAGGACACAGGACATCTGAGGACACAGGAGGACACGTGAGGATACGCAAGCACATGGACAGAAACCTGAAGACATACGAAAGACATGCAAAGATGCAGGAAGGCGCCCGGGGACACATAAGGACACGCTAGCTCGTCCTGGGCTTCAGAAGGCTCCTGTCTACAGGGACGACAGCCTGTCCCTGCAGGCCTGACGGTGCACACCCTACCCCAGCCTACTCTGGGAAGCCCCTGGCAGGTCCCACCCCAAGTCCGGCGACTCCTGGCATTGCAAGAGGGTCAACAACAGACAGGAGGGCGAGAGGGTGGCGCCACGGCAAGATGTGGTGCCCTGCAAAGCTGACCCACACGGAAAGGTTCCGGTTCTGTCTAAAAACCTCCCTGAGTGCGCTGGGCACGTGCGTGCCCGTGGTCTGGCTGGACTGCAGCACCAAGACCCTGATGGAAGCCCACTGGCTCGCTCGCGTTCTCACGGCCATGGAAGAAGTAAAGAAATACATTTTAAAAAGCAGATAGCGCGAGATGTGGGGCCGGCAGGTGGTGTGGCAGTTAAGGCACTCGACTCCCACATAGCTGATCGCAGTTCGAGTCCCGGACCTGGTGGCTTGACAATCATGCTGGGAATATGTGCGTGCGTGCCCAAAGCCCCAAGAAGAGAATAGAGGAGAAGGGACTGCGGTGTGGCCATCTCCCCGGGGGGAGGAGGGGTGATTTCTCACTGCTCCTCTGTCTCTCTGTTTCCCTCCATGAGTGAACATGCCCTAAGGCAAAAACCTTAAAAAAAATTTTAAATAGAGACAGGCAGGCTACAGGCCTCTGGGCCATAGGTGGGGCACTTGGCCTTTGCTGGTGGGGCAGGGGCTGGCCCCCGTCCCATGACCCCTTTCTGGCTGGCTCAGACCACACTGCAAGTTGAGGGCTGGTAGAAGGGGGCAGCTCTGAGGCTCCTGGACCCCCAGGTCCAGCCCTCACCTCCCGAACGTCAGGGCTGTGGGCCAGGGCACGCGCCACCACCGAGGGCCCCACCCAGGTTGAGTCCGCCTGGGCCTGCAGGGAGACACCACCCAGCCGGGGGGGTGGGGGGGGGCTGTTGGGACAGAGAATGTCTGCCACCGCTAAATGTGGAACGGAAAATTTTAACTCAGACGTTTCACTGAAATCGAGTTGTTCATTAGCAGCGTGTGCGTTTGAGAGCAGCACTCGGCCTGGCCGGGCTGGGCTGGGCTCGGCTGGGCTCCGGGCTGTGGAGCACCTGCAGCCACCTGTCCGATCCCCACAGACATCGGCACATGGGGAAACTGAGGATCGTGGTATCCCAGGTCGCGTGCGGCGAGTACCCAGCAAGAGGGCTACACCCAATTCCTGCCCCAAGGCCCCAGCCCACCTGGGCCCACCACTGCTGCCCTGGCTGGGCCTCCACGCGTGAAGAGGGTGCAGGCCCATTTGGGGACGACCTGCACCACCCTAGATGTCCCAGACAGAAAAGACAGCCTGGCACGGCCCGCCACGTCCCCTGGCATTCACGGGGTCCTTGTCTAAGGGGGACAGGAGCGGGTCAAAACCTGGCCTGGGAGTCTTCCAAGCCCTCCCAGCACCTGAGCTGGCCTGATGGTACCAGGCTGAAGGGCTTCCGGGCAGAGGAGGAAACAACCCCGGGGAGCCTTTCTGGAGCACAAGTGCCTTAGAATCCATCCTGGGCGAGTACCCCATCCTCAGAGGGAAACGTCCCACATTCTGGGCATCCTCGTGTGCCCCAGCCTCTCCTGGACACATGGCTCAGTGTCCCGCCGGCCCCACCCCCTCAGTGAGCGGGAGGAGGCAGCAGGTCCCTGGCCCTCTGGGGCGCTGGCTCTCCGTCCCATCTGGAACTTCCCGTCTGGAACGTGAATGAACCCTCCTGGAAAGGGCAGCTCAGGTTAGCCGCGTGTGGGGGGTGGTAGGGAGGCCCACCATGCAGTCAAGTCTCAGAAACTGAAGACGGGAGCCCCATGTGGAGCAGGGTGGGCACTGGGGGCACAAGAGGGCTGCCCTGAAAAGGTGACCCAGCATGACACAGCTGCCCCCTGCTGGTTGGACCCCAAATCCACAGGTTACAGATCCACCCAGCACAGCCCTTCTCGGGAACTGAGCCACCGTGGAGCCCACAGAGGAGCTCGGGCAGGCCAAGGGCCCCCCACGCCATTCAGAGTGTGGCCTTGGGGTTGGGGCTCAGGGGTGGGCACTGAGTCTCGCCAGATGGGAGCCGCACAGAGGATCAGGCGGATCCCCAAGCTCCCATGCCGCCCCGAGGGTACAGGAGTGGCCCGGAGGGAACCCACATCTGGAGAGCCCAGAACTCCAGCTGTAAAATGAGAGGAAGGACAGGGTTCCGTGTGGTGGGGCAGCCTCAGCGCCCACACCCGGACCGGGTCAAGCTCACTGAGCAGCCCGAACAGGGGTTCTGAGGTCACCCGTGAGCGGGCCAGCCTGCGTGGCGTCCGCACAGCCAGCACGCTGCAGAACAGCCACCTGGCCTGGAGAAGGCCCCCGGGAGAAAACGTGGGGAGGACTTTAATTCCTCTAAACCTTCTCCCTGGGCTTCCTAAGTTCTCTACTAAGCAAACATGTTCCCCGTCAAGTCATGAGAAGCCTGGGCGAGCGCGAAAGTAGACAGACTCCCCGGCCAAGGCCCTGCGGGGATGGGCCTAGTGAAGAAGCCCCACACCCTCCCCGGGTCACTCCTAGCAGCCCACTGCCCCAGTGACAAGAACACGGTGCTCATTGGAGCCAGAAATAAGCCCGTCCACACAGAACGTTTTTAAACACGCCCTCGGCAGCGGGCAGCGCCCACCTAGCCCCAGCCTCTACCCAATTCCGGCATGCCCACAGCTGCCACCCTCGCTCTGCAAAGGTGCAAGGGCATCGGGAGGCCCTGCCCACCTGTCGGAGCTGCCCCACTTGGAGAACAGGTGGCCATCGCTCTAGTCACCCAGGCTGCGTCTCAGCCTCGGACTTGGGGGTGGGGTGGGGGTGAAGATGGGCGCCCGGAGCCCCCAGGTCTTCATGCCTCGAGGAGCCCCGGGATGATCCATGACCACGGAGCGCCTTGCCATCAGCCTGCCACCCTGGTCTGGAGTCTGCCAGTGTCTCAGGGGAAGGGTCCCCTGCCTGCTGGCGGCGGCACTCCTTCTCACAACAAGGACCCTGGCCTCCAGGTCCCAGTGCCCACCATGGCCAGTCCAGGGAGGGGAATGTGCCAACGTCGGTGCTGGCTGTCACCTGGCCTGAGCCCGCCAGGGAGACCTGAGTGGACAGGGAGGCCACCTGGCTTCTTGGAAGAAAGGCCAAGGCAGGGCAGAGGGACCCCGGGGGCAGGGTCACCAGCGGCTATGGGACAGGCACGTGGCAACCGGGCCAGCCCACACCTACGCGGGAACAACTTGGCTCTGTCCGGGCGGGCAGCCGGGAGGGGACCCAAGAGGCGCCCACGGCAACTACCCGGCACGGAGGGCTAGCGGTTCCAAGCGGCCCACGGCCCGTGCGCCCAGCAGGGAGGGAAGGGCTCCAGCCACACCCGGGGTAGCCTGGCGCCCTGTCCCGACCCGGTGCCGGCCCGGCCTTCAGGAGGTGCCCGCCTGCAGGAGTGTCCCCGCACACCGCGCTCACCTGCCCGCTGCCGCAGGCCCCGCGCTCCCGGCCTCGGCCCCTCGGCACAGGGTGGGGTCCTGGGGCCCGCGCCCGCCCCCGCCCGGGTCCGCGCCCGGCCTGGCCCTCGCCGCCCGCCGCGCCGCCCTGCCCCGGACGACGCCGACCCCCGCGAACCCGACGCAGAGGGGA
>NW_006159771.1:65090-65911 GCF_000334495.1 Tupaia belangeri chinensis
CCGCGGGGGGGCGGGGTCGCTCGTCGTCTCCGGTTCCCCGGCCTGGCGGGTAGCTGCAGCCGTCGCACCTCGCAGGCCTTGCCCGCCCGGGCGCCCGGGGATGGTCAGGCCCGCTGCTCCCAGCGCGCAGGCCCGGCGCTGCCGTCGGCGCGAGCCCCATCCTGGGCCTCTGTAAGCTCAGAGCTTTCCCTAGACACCGGGGCAGGCTGGTGGTGGCCCCTGCTCCAGCCTATTCTTAGACACGGTCAGAGGCCGCTGGTCTGGGGTCCCCTGCATTCTCAAAGGTGGGGGTGGGGGCTTGTGACACTGCAGGGCCATTGTGGTGGTTTATCCCAGGCTCTCAAAGCCAGGGTCACTGTGCTAAACTGGGCCAGGTCAGTGGGTAGGTGAGCGGCCCCCGTGTCCCAGCCCACGCTACAGACTGGGCAGGTCCCTCAGCCTCCCCGAGGTCCCCTCGGGAAGTGCCAGCACCCTGCCCGGTCCTGGATAGGCCAGCGTGCAGGCCCACCTCCTGCAGGAAATCCCACCCACCGCGCTGGGCGCTGCGGCTTAAGGTGGACCAGCCAGGGTCCGCGAGGGGTGGGCAGGCTAGGCCGGGCAGCAGGGCTGGCCTCCCCAGGCCTGGACGCTGGTCAAGCTTACCACCTCCCCAGAGAGGGTCTGCGTCCTCTGCCTCTCCATCGTGCCCCTAGTGGCCACTTTGAAACTCGGACCCCTCCCCAGTTGGGAGCCTGGGTATCTGCTCCTCTAGCTTGAACCCTGTGGCCAGGCCCCAGCCCCACCCTGCCATCCTCCTGCAGGCCTGGACTCCAGGGCCTGGT
>NW_006159771.1:69335-71055 GCF_000334495.1 Tupaia belangeri chinensis
CCCCCCCACCCCCGTGTGCCTGTGATCCACCAGCCCAGCCCCTGGGCCATTTTCAGGAAGAAACCAGGGACTGGCACAGGACTGGAGCCCTTGACCCAGCCGCTCCTGGGTGTCACCTCTGCTCTGCAGGGCACCCCCCTCTGGGAGGCCTGCATAGGGGTTCCCAGCACTGCTGGGGGCGCTGCGGCAGTGGAGGGATCCCAGGACTGGATGGTAAAGAGCAGACTCCACCTGGAACAGATGCTTCCTCCACTCAGCCCTCCAGGGGGTCTGCTGGGGCTCCCAGGGCTAAGAATTCATTCTGAACTGCCTCCTTTCCTCTGCCTCTGCCCCCCACAGCCCTGCACACACAGGCCCCAGCACCCCACAGGTGGTACACTTCACATGGAGCCTGGTAGGGTCTGGGTCTGACCACCAAGCTTGTCCTGTGTGGGGTGCCAGGGTAGCCACCTTCCACTGGGCTGAGGGCCGTAAAATGGCGAGGGGCTAGATAGCGGTGCAGCTGTAAAAGGCAACACTTGGTGAGGTTGCCCCACGTGGGAAGATTCTGGGTTCGAGTTCAGAGACCTGAGTACACTTGCCACGTGTGCCCATGACCAGACTCACGTGGCAAGATCCTGGTAGGGGCGCTTGCTCAGGCTCTCTCTCACTCAAGGAAGAAACAACTTTAAAAATGAAACAAAACCAAAAAAAAAAAAAAAAGGACCAGCAGGGGGCATGGTGGCTAAGGCGCTGGACTCCCACGTAGTGGACTGCAGTTTGAGTCCCGGACCTGGCAGCTTGAATATCGTGCCAAGTGCATGTGTGCGTGTCTCAAATTCCAGGAGAATGGAGAAGGGATTGCATCATGCCAGGTGCATGTGTGCGTGTCCCAAATTCCAGGAGAATGGAGAAGGGATTGCAGGGCAGCCATCATGGGGGGGATGGGGGTGGTGGTTTCCCTTTCCTTTTCACTGTCTGACAAGCACAGGTACGTGGTCCTATGGCAAAAACTAAACAAAAGCCTAACACAGGCAGGGGAACAGAAGATGCCCATGTCCACCAGGGATCCCCCTTAATTAATGCTGATGCCGGGGCCGAGTGGGTCCAGTGGAGCAGGCCAGGTAATGTGTGGGCCAGCAGCCGGCCCAGAGCGGCCCCACAAGACAGGCCTCACTCACCAACGCTGCTGCTATGCCCCGGGCCCAGATGCCCTTTCCCCTTGGAGAACTCAGGTACCAGCAAGAAGGAAAAGCTGGGGGAAAATGGAGGCTCCCGTCTGCAGCCCAGCGCAGACCCGGGACATGAGGTTGCACGTCTGCTTCTCACCTGCGAGGTCTGTTCCAGCTCCCCAGGCCCTCTGCCAGCAGGCACCCCCCTGGAAACATGCTGGGCCAACGGTCTGCAGTCAAGGGGCTTGACCAGGGCTCGACCCTGGGCTGTCCCCGCCCCACCACCCCTGCACAGCTCCCTTTCTGCACCCAGGGATGGTCAGGCCCTGTCTGTGACAAACGCCTCTCAATTTGAGTATGCAGGTCTTCAAAAAGTTCATGGAAAATGCATACTAGGAAAACAAATGGTGCATCAGAATTCATCTCATTACTCCCTAACTTTGAAGTCCCCTTGTAGGTGACAGCACTAGTCTCCAGACAGCCTGAGGGTCCTCCTACCATCAAGGATTCCCTGACACTTCTCCCACCTGTGGCAAAGAAGTCAGTCAGCTGGAGTTTTTTTTTTTTTT
>NW_006159771.1:71294-83883 GCF_000334495.1 Tupaia belangeri chinensis
GTCCCTCAGCTTGAGTTTTTTTTTTTTTAAGAGAATTTTTTGCTACAGGGCACATGTGGTGGCTAGAGACAGAGACAGAAACGCTAGAAATCACCCTCCTTGGGGATAGCCACACCGCAATCTCTTCTCCATTCTCCTCCCAGGATTTTGGGCACACATGTACATGTGCCCAACAGTTTTAATTGGAATCCAAAACGTACACGATTTTTTAAAAATTAAGTGTGCTACAGGGCACGCTCACCCGAGAGAATGTGAAAAAGCAAGCCACCAGGTCTAGGACTTGAACTGCAGTCAGCCACGTGGGAGTACAGTACCTTAACCACACCACCTGCTGGTACCAAGCAGCTACCATTTTAAACATCCATTCTCTGCCTTAAGGGGCATGACTGTCCTAGCTAAGGGACTCCCACAAGAAAGATCAAGCCCATGGGGACACTGATGACTGATACAGGTCCCTGCCCGCCTGAGCGAGGAGCCATCTGTGGTTCGTGCTCTGACAATCCCAAACGCCAGGTCCTCGTCAGGCACGGCATCTCCTCCTCGGGTGGAAGGCGCACCGCTGTGTTCCCACGGTTCCTCTGCCGAAAGGGGGTGAGCCTCAAGGCCAGGCCTCCCCTCGTAACGCCTAACCGACAAGGAACCATGAAGACAGCCAGTGGAAACTCAGTGGGGCTTTTGAAACAAGGGCCGCAGGCTGCAAGGCGGCTAAGTGCTGTGCAGAGGAAGCTGGATTCCACGTAACTGACCAGGGTTCAAATCCCCGCCCAGGTGGTTTCGTGCTGGGCATGTGTGTTCCAGGGGCTCTGATCCGATGGAGAGCCGGGGAAGGCTGGTGTGACCAGGTCCCACTGGGTGCTTTCCCCCACCTCCTGTGCATGTAGCCTCTGATATAAGATGAAAACAGAAGCACAACGCCAGGGGGACCAGGTCACTGGTAGAGCAGAGCCCAGGCAGGAGGCTGCTTCCTGCAGGGCCAGGGCCAGGTGGGGCAAGCACTTGCTGTCAAGGCCCTCTGGGGGAGAAAATGACAAACTGCCACAGGCAACAAGTGGCTGGGCCCCAGGGCCAGGTGCTGGCTGGCTCCTCCCCTGTAGAGGGTGGGAGTCCTCAAGGCCCTCTGGTCTCCCCAGGTCATTCCTGTCCTCCCTACCAGAGACCATGTCTCTGGACAGCACTGAGAAATGTCTCTGCAAAGCCACTGCAGGTGCCCCCAAATCCAGCACTGCTCAGACTGGACTTCGCGAGGGAAGGGCCGCCTGCACCACACTCAACTGGACGTGCTGGGAGGCCGTCCTCCCGTCGGCCGGGCAGAGGGTCACCCGACCACTCTGCCGACAGAGCCTGAGCACATGGGGCCACAGCTAAGATACCCTGGCACCTTCCTTTCTCTCCCCACACAGAGCCCACCTCCTCCAGGGCAAGGAGCCAGAGCACACCTCAGCCCCGATCAGACCATACGCAGGGAGCCCACCAGGTGGCAGCACCCCTGACCAGGCTGGACACAACTCGGCCACAGGGAACCACTTCCCCATGGCAGGGCAGGTGCGTGGCCCAGAGACATCAGTGACTGCCCACCCCCACCCCCAAGCAGGGTGTGGTGAGGCAGTGTCCGCTGTGGCCACAGGCAGGCCCTGACCCACACACTCGGGCACACACACTGGGCGTACGAGATGGCAGTGTCGCTGGCAGCACAGGGCCCCCCCACATACAGTCCTGCCGTCTGGCCCAGGTTTCAAATGTGTTTTTTATTCGCTATTTTGATGACTATAAATAAGTGTTTCCACTATGGAAAAGAAAGTTAGCACAGTACATTTTCATGACTGGGGAATGGATTTTCTGAAGTCATCTTCCATGGGGCAAAAACTTAGAAAAAAAAAAAAAAAAAAAAAAACAAAACTGAATGGTGGAAACAAGCTATTTTTAAACAAAACAGAATAAAAACAAACCGAAAAGGAGGGGCAGGGAAAAACTTTAAAAAAGAAAAAGAAGAGGAAAAGGAAGTTGGGGTTTATTGCTTCTCGGCCTCCTCCTTGGTCTGGTCTCCGGGCTCCTTGGTCTCCTCTTTCACGGAAAGAGCCTCCAGCTTCTCGGCTACTTTGTCGGCATTGTCGTTCTTGCCTGGCCCTGCAGGACGGCGAGCGAGCACGGTAAGCAGCAGCAGCACTGGCCCGCACCCCCGCCAGGCCAGGCAGCAGGGCCGTCCACGCTTGGCCGCCCCCACCGCCCTCCCCTGACCCTCAGGACCCACTCCCGCCTCTGGGGGAGACTGCGATCGTTTTGTGCGTGTACACGCGCGTGCACACGTACTAGAGGGCGTGCACACTGGCCAGAGGGCGGTGGGGAGAGAGGCACTCCCCGCGGGGACCGGTCACAACCCCTTCGGCAAGTCTCCTGTCAGGATTTGGGGCACTCACATGTGCCCACTGTGTTTCTAACTGCCAGGTCCAGGACTCGAACTGCACCATCAGCCTGTGGGAACCTGACTACCTTAACCTCCACACCACAAGCCAGCCCAGGCCTCTCGTAACCCAAAGGAGGCATTACCCAGACACACACGTGTTGCTCCCACCCTGGGCAGGCTGCTCAGTGACACCTGGTCTCTTGGCCCCGCAGCCGCGGCCCAGCCCTGGAGTGGCGAGCGCCCCTGCTCTCCACAGAAGAGAATGGGACCACCTGGCAGCACTTGCAGCCTCTGGGGCTCCAGTCAGCACTGAGGGCTGGGCCACCTCTCAGATCCAGACCCGGACCCGACCGAGGCCCCGAGAGCGAGGCACACTCGGCATGCCCCAGGAAGCACCCGTGTCCCCAAGCAGCTGCATCGCCCTGGCAGGCCAAGGCGCCGCAACGCCTGGAACGTTTCTCTGGCAGACGGCAAAAGCACCCGCCCGGGGCTGCGGCCGGGTGCAGAGTGAGTCTGCGAGGAAGGCCCGCCACGGGCACCCCGTCACCTTTCTTTTCTCTCTCTTCAATCTCTTTCCTGCATTCTTCGAACTTCGTTTTGAATTTCTGTGCATCTGTGGAAAAGAGAGACAACTTCCTAAGGGCCCCAGCAGTGGGTCCCAGAAGCCCAACCCACAGCCTGGCCTGGCCTAAGGACAGGCTCGGCCAGGGGACGTGGTCCTGGGCTCTCGGTCACAGGGCAGGGACTGGTCAGTCCTTCCTAAGGCTGAGGCCCTCTCCCTCCATCTGACTCTGTGACAGTGTGGATCCTCGGGCATCCAAAGGGTAAGGGGACCTCCTTGCCACTGGCCCTACTCTCCACCCCTCCAGAGCAAGGGTCAGGTTCACCCCGCACCACAGGTGGCTGCGCCACAGTCCCGACCCTTCCAGGAACCACTGGGGGCAGCTTTTCACAACCCAGAGTAGAAAGAGCCCAGGGCAGAGAGAGGCCTGGGTCGGTGGGTGTCTACACGGCCCCTGCTCCGTGAGCCACGGGAGGAGCAGTGCTGGGCAGTACCCCGAGGTCAGCGCCAAGACCCTGGTGGAGACCGACACTGAGCAGGACACTGGTGTGCAGGCCAGGGGACAACCAGTGACACACTGAGCGGCAGCCCCGTGCTCAGGGCTGCAGGTTGGACGTGGCCCGCAGACAGGGCACAGCCCCGCAGCAGCACCAGCGTGCCCGCAGTGGAACCGCTCACCGACTGCTCTCTTTCCTGCATTCTTCGAACTTCGTTTTGAATTTCTGTGCATCTGTGGAAAAGAGAGACAACTTCCTAAGGGCCCCAGCAGTGGGTCCCAGAAGCCCAACCCACAGCCTGGCCTGGCCTAAGGACAGGCTCGGCCAGGGGACGTGGTCCTGGGCTCTCGGTCACAGGGCAGGGACTGGTCAGTCCTTCCTAAGGCTGAGGCCCTCTCCCTCCATCTGACTCTGTGACAGTGTGGATCCTCGGGCATCCAAAGGGTAAGGGGACCTCCTTGCCACTGGCCCTACTCTCCACCCCTCCAGAGCAAGGGTCAGGTTCACCCCGCACCACAGGTGGCTGCGCCACAGTCCCGACCCTTCCAGGAACCACTGGGGGCAGCTTTTCACAACCCAGAGTAGAAAGAGCCCAGGGCAGAGAGAGGCCTGGGTCGGTGGGTGTCTACACGGCCCCTGCTCCGTGAGCCACGGGAGGAGCAGTGCTGGGCAGTACCCCGAGGTCAGCGCCAAGACCCTGGTGGAGACCGACACTGAGCAGGACACTGGTGTGCAGGCCAGGGGACAACCAGTGACACACTGAGCGGCAGCCCCGTGCTCAGGGCTGCAGGTTGGACGTGGCCCGCAGACAGGGCACAGCCCCGCAGCAGCACCAGCGTGCCCGCAGTGGAACCGCTCCCCGCCTGCCCAGGTGAGCCCAAGCCTGCCCTCTGCTTACTCTCGGCGTTTAGGAAGCGGATGGCCAGCAGCTCCGGCTTGGGGCACTCGTCGGCGAAGTCGGCGTGGGTGTTCCAGACCCATGCGCGGTCGCTGCCCGCGTTCGGCTTGAGCTCCATCATCGGAGTGACTGGGGGAAGAGGCCGTGAGGACAATGCAGACTGCCCGGGTGCCCACCTCCCGCCCTCAGAGCGCCTGCTCGCCTACCCAAGGCATCCGCCAAGCGACACGGGGTCAGCACGGGGCTCGAGAACTGGGCCAAGACCAAGTCCCACAGGGCCTGATCCATCTGAGCTTTGAAAATGCCCGTGGCCACTGACACGAAGACCACCCTACCTCGGCACAGGAAGCAGACAAGCCGAGCAGGCCAGGGCCAGGGCCAGCACTCCTGAGCAGGGCTGTGACCACACCCGTCCGTGCAGCAGGGCCTGGCCGCCACCCAGGAGAGCAGCCCACTCTGAGCCTTCCACTGCCCAGGGAGACCACAGGACACGCCCCCGAGTTCCCTGCCGCCTCACCTGGACAGCCCTGCAGGCGGCCCCTCACCGGACCAGCTCCCACAGGAAACGCAGGGCCCAGTGCCCCCACAGGTCTCCCTAAACACAGGTGGACCCCAGGCCCGGGCCAGGCCGCCCCACACGCCTGAACTGGCGGATCTTATCTTCCGCAGCCCAACACACTGGTCACGCCAGGCCTCCCCACACCCAGCCATTACCCCTCCCCACTCGGATGCCCAGCCACCACCCTCTGTCCACCAAGGGCCTATGGCTGCCCCAGGGGTGGCCAGCTCTGCCCACCACTCTGAGACAACAGCCACCAGACAGGCTCTGACAGGACGACCGGTGTCAGGGCAGGAGCCTGGGCGTAGGCTCCCGCCAGGCTCAGGGCCAAGGAGGCCTGGTCAGGGTGCAGGCGGGCTGGGCAGGGAGGCCAGAGCCATGGAGACTGGGGCACAGGCAGGGTCCTTGGGACCTCTGCAGACCCCGTCCTGCATCACCCAGGGCCACCAGTGGTCACCCCATGAGCCCAGGAGGAGCCCCACCTGCATGACACAGGACACTGAGCAAACAGACACGTCCCTGGAAGGTCGGCAAGGGATGCCTCAGGACACACGTACCTGATACCCAAGGAGCACGCACTCCTGCCTAGTGGCTGGCCCCGGCCCTGGCGGGGCCTCTCCCACACCTCACAGGTGGCTGGGCACACCTGGCCGAGGGCCTCTAGTTTCTCAGGGAAGTGAGGACATGGCGGCCACGTTCTCCCCAGTCCCTCCCCACACATGTCCTCCCCTCTACGGGACACCTTGGTGGGGGCAGAAGCCAAAGGGAGGGAGGCTGCCACCCGGGCACCTCTCACTGCCCAGACACCACACGTGTGTGTGCACCTAGCCACTCACCCACACAACCCACCACACAGACGCTGCCACACACCAGACACCCAGATACGCCTGCATGCTCACACGTGTGCCCACACTGCCACACATGTACCCAGACACCACACATGCCTAGATACCACGTACCCTAGATACTCTGCACATGCCCCTTCACCCACACATGTGCAGGTGCGCCTGGCCACCCACATGTGCACGTGCCCAGACACACACGTGTCAAGACACCTCATCCAGGGACCAGCAGTTAGCGTAATGGCTATGTCACTGGACTCCCACGTAGTCGACCGCGGTTCGAGTCCCGGACCCGGTGGCTTAAACTCACGCCAGGCGCGTGTGCGTGCGTGCCCAAGATCTCGAGACAGAATGGAGAAGGGATTGCGGCGTGGCCACCCCCCCTTGGGGGGGGCTTTCCTGCTTTCTGTCTCTGTCTGTCTGTCTGGCAAGCGCACGTGCCCTATAGCAAAAACCTCTCAAAAAAAACAAACAAACAAACAAAAAAAAACAAAACCACATCCAGGCCCCAAGTACACACGTGTACAGACTTAAGCTCTAATACCCCCCCCACCACATAAGCACGTCCACCCACATGTGAGCACATATGTCCATGCTGACGCACACGTGCATGCATGTAACCGCCACACACCCACATACCATGCTCAAATATCACACCATAAGACACCATAAGACATGTGTGCCCAGAAAACACCCAGACCTCGCACACGTGCCCAAACACACACACACATGCACCCACACGCCCAACACCACGCATGCGCATGCTGCCTGCCCAGCCCAGCCTGGCTGCACCCTTCAGGGCCCGCAGGCTCCCCCCGCGTCCCAGTCCCAGCAGCTGCTCTGCAGGCCCGCTCTCAGCCAGCCACCTCTGAGAACCCAACCCTCGGTCTAGACACCACACACACACACACACACACACACACACACACGAGCGTGCTCCCCAGGGCCCCAGGACGACTCAGCGGAGTGAAGGACAGTGGGCACGGCCCGGGGCACCTACTGTAGTGGTTGGCGCAGATCTTCAGCGTCTTGTCCCTCCGCATGAGGAGGCGGATGGTCCCCTTCTCCTTGTGCTTGAGGAGCTTGACATCGCCAGTGCCGCGCTCCTTCCACTCCGGGAGGTCGTTCTCGGAGGCGAACCGGAACAGCTTGGCCCGCCTGTGAGAACAGCCACGTGGACGCGGTGAGACCGGGTGTGCCGGGCACACGCACATGCAGTGTCTGCTCAGGAACAGGGACTCCCCGAGCCCTCAGTCGCCAGCCCTGTACGCCGGCCCATCGGCCAGCAGTCACCCTTCCGCGCCACAGGCCGAGAGCTGGGCGCCAAGTCACCCAGAGCACTGCAGCACCCCAGGTGGCGGACCTCTGCTTTCTGCGAGTACAACGGCGATGTGGTCTTTCGCGGGGACCCAGCACCTCCAAGTCACGCTGGCCCTCCTCACAGCCAGATGGACAGCCCCGAGGGGGCAGAGAAGCTGCGCGTGCTGGCGTCCCTTGGTCGCCGTGCAGGAGCACCCCGGCCCCCATGGCACAGGCGCAGCGTGGTCAGGCGGTGCGCATGGACTGCAGCCCTTGTGGGCCCTTCCTCAGCTGCCAAGATGCCCCCAGGCCAAAGCCTGCCTTCCCAGCCAAGAGCAGCACCTCACGCCGGGGACCAAGGCGCCAGGAGCCTTGCCCTTAGGACTCAGCCTTCCGCACCCCAGCTCTGTCTGTCCCTCTCCACAGAAGACAGCCCTCTCCTCAAACTGAATTGTCAAGGGAGACGACATCCTCAAAGGCACTCGCTGACTCAGCTCCCGGAGCCTCAGCAGGGACCCCAGTGCTAGGGTGCAAAAGCCCAGCCCAGTGGCCTCGCCCTCTCAGAGGGGCCCAGCCTGCAACATGGCAGGGCAGGGGCGGTATCCATGTCACCTCGCCCAGGGAGGAATCACTGCCCGTTGGGGGGCTGCAGCATTAGCAGGCAGAGCAGAGGCTGCCCAGTCAGTGTCTTCAGGGAGAAGCCACCACCCTAAGCCCAAGGGGCACCTGCAGCCCCGGTCTCCAGGCCTGTCCTTGGCCCCCTTCCTGGGACCGGAGGTCTGCAGTGTGGGTGACAGTCACTTCCCTTCCCCAACCCAGAGCAGCCAGACCCTAGCCGGGTGTCTTGGGTCGACTACAGGGTCATCGGAAAAGGCACGACATATTTTTCCGGTTTTATACAAAAACGCGCCATGACTTTTTCGGCAACCGAAGAGATGAGTAGAGTGTGGGGTGTCCACAAACTTGGGCAAGGAACAACTACTGTATTTCCCCGAAGTGGGACTGCAGCCAGCGTCCAGGCAGGAGCAATCTCTGCAGCCCTTGCGCCCAGCACTGCTCCAAACCCACACCCACTGCTGCGGCTCCTGACTGAAGAACGGTGCGATCGTGGGGCAGGTGCACTTGCAGGGGAGACAGAGACAGAGAGAGGGGAAGTGAGAAATCACCCCCCTGGGGATGGCACCCCACAACCCTTCACCTCCATTCTCCTCCCAGGATCCTGGGCATCCACACACAGGTGCCTGATGTGATTTTCAAGTCTCCAAGGCCAGAACTCAGACTGCAGTCAGCCATGCAGGAGTCCAGCAACGTAACCACTACGCCATCTGCTGGCCCCTCATTTCCTTTCCTTTCCTTTTTTTTTAATAAAGATTTTTGCCGCAGGGCCTGATCGTTTTCTTTCTTTCTTTTTTTTTGGAGAGATTTTTGTCATAGGGTGCGTGCGCTCCCCAGACAGACAGAGAGAGACATTAGACAGAAAGTGAGAAATCACCCCCTAGGGGGGACGGTCACGCCGCAATCCCTTCTCCTCCATTCTCCTCTTGGGATCTTGGGCACGCACGCACACGCGCCTGGCGTGAGTTTTAAGTCACCGGGCCCGGGACGCGAACCGCGGTCGACTACGTGGGAGTTCAGCGACATAGCCATCACGCCAACTGCTGGTTCCCTTTCTTTCTTTTTTTGAAGAGGTTTTTGATATAGGGCGTGTGCGCTTGCCAGAGAGACAGAGAGCGAGAACTCACCCCCCGGGGGGGATGGCCACGCCGCAATCCCTTCTCCTCCATTTTCCTCTCGGGATCTTGGGCACGCACGCACACGCACCCAGCGTGACTTTAAGCCACCGGGTCCGCGATTCGAACCATGGTTGACTACGTGGGAGTCCAACGACATAGCCATTATGCCAACTGCTGGTCCCAGTCATTTTCTTTTCAAGTAACTAGACCAGCACCTACTTTCATTTGTAACTCCAATCACCGTTTTATGCACTAGAAATACCCAGTGGGGGCTAGCAGGCGGTGCAGTGGGTAAGGTGCTAGACCCCACATGGCTATGGCTTGAGTCCTGGACTGCGGTGACTTCAACATCACGCCAGGGACACGTGCATGCCCAAGAATCTCAGAACAAGGGACTGCGCTGTGGCCTTCCCCCGAGGTGGGTGATTTCTTACTTTTCCTCTAGTCTCTCCAGCATGTGCATGCACCCTGTGGCAAAACAAAACAAAACAAACAACGACCAACCAAAAAAAAAAAAAAAAAAACCCAACAAAGCCCCAGGGGAAGGGCTGGCCTCATAGCTTAGCAGTTAATGGATGCCATATGACTGCAGCAGTTCTCATCCTGGTCTCGACAGCTTGGAAGACGAGCCAGACATGTATACATCCACGCACAAAGTCCTGACGGGGGGAAATGGAGGAGTGTAGTGTGGTCACACCCCACGGGGTGCTTTCTCTCTCTGGGAATTACAACACCGCTGGTGCAGGCAGCGAGGTGCCCCTGTGCAAGGCCAGAGCCACAGGAGAGGAATCGGCTCAGGTCTCAAGCCAATCTGAACACGCCAGGCATGTCCCAGCAATCCTGGCTTGGAGACCGCGTGGCAAAACCTATCAGGGGTATCCCTCTCTCTTTCAAACCTAAGAAATAAAAATAAACTTACAAGCTAAAGCCGGCCAGTCATATGGTTAAAGTGGCGGGATCATGGCCGACTGCATAGTTCAAGCCCTGGGCACTGCAGCTTGAAAAACGCACCAGGCAGGAACCAGCAGTTAGCGTAATGGCTATGTCGCTGGACTCCCACGTAGTCAACCGTGGTTCGTGTCCCGGACCCGGTGGCTTAAATCTCACGCCGGGCGCGTGTGCGTGCGTGCCCAAGATCCCTAGAGGAGAATGGAGGAGAAGGGATTGCGGCGTGACCATCCCCCCTGGGGGGTGATTTCTCGCTTTCTGTCTCTATGTCTCTCTCTGTCTGTCGGGCGAGCGCACGCGCCCTACAGTGAAAATCTCTCCAAAAAAAAAAAAAAAAAGAAGAAAAAAAAAAAAAAAAACGCACCAGGCCCACGTAAATGTGCACCCTCCAATCCTGAACGGAGACAGTACAGGCTGTGACATGGCCATCACCCTGGGGGTGTTCTCTCTCTCTCTCTCTCTGTCTCTGGCAAACACACATTCCCTATAGCAAAATTAAGTTAAATGAAAAAACACAGACTTGGTGTTTCCTAAGTTCCAAGAGGCCACAGAGAAGTTTCTGCTGCAGAACTGAGGACCTCCTGCTCAGTGACAGGAAAGGCCCGTGGAGAGAAAGGCAGCTGGGGCACAGGGAAGATTGTGGATGAGTGTGTTATTTTTTGAGAGAGAGATTTTTGCCATAGGGCCCATGCACTGGCCAGAAAGACAGAAAGGGAGAAATCACCCCCTGGGAGGAGGGCCACACTGCAATCCCTTCTCTATACTCCTCTCAGGACTTTGGGCATGCAAGCACACACACCCGGTGTGAGTTTTCAGCCACTGGCTCCGGGACACGAACCGTGGTCAACTGTGGAAGTCCAGCTAGGTAACCACTGGCTCCAGTGAATGAGTGTTTGATTTTACCAATCAAACAAACAGGATGAATTTCGACTTGAGATGAGTCACTATACAAGTTCAGTCCCTGTCTTCAAACAGCTTTGGATCTGATGAGGCCCCGGCTGCTCAAGATCCTGACAAACTAGAGGCCTGGGGGAAGAGGACCTTGGCAAGACCAGACCCGTTGAGGGTGATTTTCTTTCTCCCTCTCCCCCATCCATATATGCCATCCTGAATAAAAGTCCCGTATACCAAAAACAATCAAACAAAACAAAAACCCAACAGCCTGGGTCTGTCTGAAAGCCCAAGTCCCCGACACCTTTGCAATCACGTCAGGGCCCACACCCGTGATGCCATGTCTGGGGCGACATCGACATCAGCTTCCTTACATTTTAAAAAGTTCCTCTTCATCTTCCTCCAACGTTTTAATTTCTTGCTCAGGAAGAGAAACTATTGGCTCGAACTGGGGGTCGTGGTTGGACTCGTCGGCATTCTCGGTAGATGTATCATGATCCTCATGCGTGTCCTGCGGAGGGAATCCCAAAGAATTGACACTGCTGTCTCACAGACCTGGATGCAGCCGGAGCTCGCCATAACATCCCCGACGGGAACGGCTTTGCAAAACAAGGACCAGACTCACTCAATGCACAGCCTCCCATACTAGGAAACGTTTTTTGTTTTTTTTTGTTTTTGGAGAAGTTTCTGCTATAGGGTGCATGAGCTCACCAGACAGAGAGAGACAGAGAGATAGAAAGCAAGAAATCACCCCCAGGGGGGGGATGCCCATGCCACAATCCCTTCTCCTCTTGGGATCTTGGGCACGCACGCACACGTGTCCAGGGTGAGTTTAAGCCACCTGGTCCAGGACTCGAACCGCGGTCGACTACGTGGGAGTCCAGCGATGTAGTCATTATGCTAACTGCTGGTCCCCGGTACTAGGAAACTTTTTATCAACACATTCAGCTCGGAATCACCTCTGCAGGACAACAGACTGCGGCATTCCGATTCACAGACATCAATTAGATCTGTGCAGACGGAGGGACGGGATGAAACAGGCGGCCACTACTCGCCCAGTGGCCAGCGAGAAATTGCCTCATCTATTTAAAAAGCCTGTTTCGTTTCTATGAGATGTAATGATAATACCTGCTAGATAAAAATGACAAAACAGCAGGGAAGAGAATCTCAAGAAATGGTGTTACCCTTAATAGAAAAAGAGACTCTTTGTGCTCTTACTATCAAGAGCCGAACACCACTCCCCTTGCCTGGGAGACAGAAGCAATGTTAGGAAACAATGTTGCTGGATTTAGTGGAACTCCGTTCCCTCGACAATCTCACCATAGTCCGGAAAATTCAGTTGGTAAGTGGATGAGAGAAATCGGGCCAGTCCTAAATCTCTGATCTAATTGTAGATAATTACGGGGCACAAGTAGTCCTATCTGAGGTCCAAGTCTTCCAAAACGCGTGTCGGGGTGATCCAGGAGTCCTTAATAAACCGCCATTTTTCACCACCAGACTCAAAGCGGCCAAGAAAAGAGAAGCCTTTCACTGCACTTCCTGGGCTGCACGGCACTGCGGTTCCGCGCGGCCGACACCACCAGACACTCGCGGCCAACAAAGCCACCCCCGCCCCGAACCGGCGCGTCCAGGGCCCGACCCCTGCGCTGGGGCTCCGGCTTCCGCAAGAGGCCCGCGGCGGTTCCCAACTGGGGACCGAATGAATGGAGTGCTGCGTGGGCGACGGAAGCAGGGGTGGACCGTCCCAGGGAGAAGCCCAAGTGGGCCGAACCGGAGGAAACCGGCCGCCCGCCTGGGTCCTGGCAAGCGGGGTCGCCCCGCGTGGCGATGACCGCTCGCTGGCCCACCCCAAGGTCACGCAGGCGCCCGGCGGCCCCCGGGCCCGGAGCCCTTGCCCCCAGGCCCCATGCGCCCCGACCCCGCAGGCCTCGAGCCCCCAGGCCCCGCGCGTCCCGACCC
>NW_006159771.1:84222-87401 GCF_000334495.1 Tupaia belangeri chinensis
CATGCCCGGCCTGCCCGTCAGCCAAGAGAGCGCGCACTCCCGGCGGCCCCCGCGCGCACTTCCGCCTGCCGGCCGCGCGCGCCTCTAGCGCTGACCAAAGCGGCTGAGAGTCGGGGCCGGCGCGTAGCGATGACGTCACGGGAAGCCAGGGCCATAGAGACGCGCGGCCTCGCCTGCACGCGCTGGTGGACTGCAGAGCTGCCGGCGAGGCGCTGGCGCGGCCCCCTGGCGGGCGGGCGGTGAAGCCCCAGGCCCGAGACCCAGACCTGAGCATCTGAGGTTCGAGTCCCACCTCGGCCAGGGGCGGAGCCGTGGGCGGCCTCGTGGTGGTGCACTTGCTCTCTGAGCCGTTCTAGTGAGACGGGCCCGGAACGAGGCGGCAAGGCGGCCCTCGTGGGGTCCCCAGTCCACCCAGCGGACGGCCAAGAGGATGAGTGACAAGCTGGACACCGAAGTAAAGCAAAGGGAATCGCGGCTCGGAGGGCGGGAGGGGCGAGCTAGGACCCCGTGGGAGGGCAGATGCGGACGAGGAGCTGAGATGGGGGCGAGAAGGGAAGGTAGACAGAGGATGCGGGACATGGGACAGCGGAGCCTGGGAGTCGTCCCCAGGACCCAGCCCTCATCCCAGCCCCCGTCTGTCTCCACACAGGGCCCGGAGCCCATGGACGACTGCGACCAGAACAGCAGCAGTGCTCCATACAGCCCTGCAGCACCTGCACCCCCGGAGGAGGAGAAGGAAGAGGGGGCTGCGGCGGCCCCAGGGCCTGGGCCTCAGCCTGGGCTGTACGGCTACATCAGAGACGGCCTGTTCACCTCGGAGATCTTCAAGCTGGAGCTGCAGAACGTACCTCGCCACGCCAGCTTCAGCGATGTCCGCCGCTTCCTGGGCCGCTTTGGCCTACAGCCCCACAAAACCAAACTCTTTGGACAGCCACCGTGCGCCTTCGTGACATTCCGCAGCGCTGCTGAGCGAGACAAGGCCCTGCGGGTGCTGCACGGTGCTCTCTGGAAAGGCCGTCCGCTCAGCGTGCGCCTGGCCCGGCCCAAGGCAGACCCCATGGCCAGAAAGAGGCGGCAGGAGGGAGAGGGCGAGCCCTCGGTGACACAGGTCGCCGACGTGGTGACCCCTCTTTGGACAGTGCCCTACGCCGAGCAGCTCGAGCGGAAGCGGCTGGAGTGCGAGCAGGTGTTGCAGAAGCTCGCCAAGTGAGTGCGGCTGCAGGCAGTTGTCAGCACGCGCGTGCCACCCCCCCCACGGCGTCTGCAGCAGCTTCGGGGAGCTAGCCAGGAAGACTCCTGTTACCAGAGGGCAAAGCACGTGCTCTTGGGAGGGGCTGGGCAGAGTAGGGCAGCGGGCTGAGGCTGACCACGGCTCTGTCCTCCTGCAGGGAAATCGGGAGCACCAACCGCGCCCTGCTGCCCTGGCTGCTCACGCAGAGGCACAAGCACAACAAGGCCTGCTGCCCGCTGGAGGGCGTCAAGCCGTCACCCCAGCAGGTGAGGCTGAACCAGCGTGGCCCCAAACCACGTCTTTCTCAGTCTCTGCCTTTGGCTGCCCCGTTGCCAGCTCTCCCTGCTTTCCGTTTCTTCCTGGGTGTTCGTCCCGTGACCGTTAGCTGTCTTGTTTTGGGTGCCAGCCCCTCTGGGGAAGTCGAGGTCACTCATTCGCTGTGGTCCCCTCCGGGACAGGAGGGCAGTCAGGGTGAGGTCCTGCCATCTCTTTCTGCCCCCGTCCCCGCAGACCGAGTATCGTAATAAGTGCGAGTTCCTGGTCGGCGTCGGGGTGGACGGGGAGGACAACACTGTTGGCTGCAGGCTCGGCAAGTACAAGGGGGGGACGTGCGCTGTGGCACCCCCTTTTGACACTGTGCACATCCCCGAGGCCACCAAGCGAGTAGTCCAGGCCTTCCAGGAGTTCATCCGGTGAGGACCTGAGTCTGGCTTCTTGGGAAGTCTGGGAGCAGAGGGTGTGGGTTTGCTGCCCTGGGTCGGGGGACGGGAGGGGTGGGGGTGGGGTCCCTGGAGGAGACAGCAGGGAGGCCGTTCCCTCACTCGTGGTCCGCAGACGTGGGGAACTGAGGGCCCGCTGTGGCTCCTGCAGGTCCAAACCCTACGCGGCCTATGACCCAGAGACATACGCCGGCCACTGGAAGCAGCTGACCGTGCGCACCAGCCGCCGCGGCCAGGCCATGGCCATCGCCTACTTCCACCCCCAGGTCTCAGGCGGGGGCCCTGCGCGGGGAGGTGTTGGCTGGGATCAGGCCGGCACAGCCTGATGGGCCTCCCCTCCTGCCCCGGCAGACGCTGGGCGTCGAGGAGCTGGCGGAGCTGAAGACCTCCCTGGCGGAGCACTTCTTCTCCGGGCCAGGCAAGGCCAGCGGGGTGACCTGCCTCTACTTCGTGAAGGAGGGACAACGGTGAGGCGCTCGGGTGGGGCAGGTGGGTCCCCGCGAGAGCTGGCGACACTGAGGGGCCTGCCGTCTGCCCACAGGAAAGCCCCCGGCCAGGAGGGCCTGCCCCTGGAGCACGTGGCCGGGGACTGGCGCATCCATGAGGACCTGCTGGGGCTGACCTTCCAGATCTCCCCTCTCGCCTTCTTCCAGGTGGGCACGGCGCTGGGGTGGCGGCCAGGGCCAGCCTCGCGGACAGCTGCGGGGCGTTAGGGCAGTTACGAACGACCCCGGTGCATGGCCTGCTCTCGGTGGGTAGGGGCGGGCCGATGAGCACACTGGCCTACCCGCTGGACACTGCTCTAGGCGGGGCAGCAGGCAGGCCTTGGTGGCCTCTGGGCCTCACTCGAAGCTGTGGGGACACGTGCAGGGGGTGCAAGGACTGGGAGCAGGAGTCGGGTGACCTGGGCCCCACTGGGAGGCAGTGGCCCACTGGGCATCGTGGAGTGTGAGGAGCCTGTGGGGGCCCTGAGTTGGCTGCTCAGCAGGTGGCATGGCTAGGGCTCTGGACTCCCACGTGGCCAACTATGTGGTTCGAATCCTAGACCTGGCGGCTTGCTTTCCCACTTTCCCTCTCTCTGTCTCTGGTGAGTGTGCATGCCTGTAGCAAATTTAATAATTAGGGTAATAAGTAAAATTAGTGATTTTTAAAAGTGTTATTCATTTATTTTAATTTCACCAGAGAGAGACTAAGTGAGAAAGCAAGCCACCAGGTCCAGGACCCAAACA
>NW_006159771.1:87798-93106 GCF_000334495.1 Tupaia belangeri chinensis
CCCGCGGGAGGGGCAGGAGACGCGCTGACGGCCGGGTGCGGCCTGCCCTCCAGGTGAACACGCCTGCGGCCGAGGTGCTCTACACGGTCATCCAGGACTGGGCCCAGCTGGACGCAGAAAGCACGGTGCTGGACGTGTGCTGCGGCACCGGTACCATCGGCCTGGCCCTGGCCCGGGTGAGCCCTCCCGCGCCGTGACCCCCGCAGCCTCCTTCCTGGCCTGCTCTCCATCAGCTGCTCACCGCCCCGTGCCTCCCCTCCAGGTGGTGAAGAGAGTCGTCGGCATCGAGCTGAGCCAGGAGGCCGTGGAGGACGCCCGGGCGAACGCCCACGCCAATGGTGAGCGCAAGGCCTGGGGGGCAGGCCTGGGGCGGCCCCAACCTCTGCACCTGCAACCCATCATGTGGCTCCGAGGCTGCTGGGTTAGCAGGCCCTCCTGCGTGCCCGTCTGAGGCTGCCCTACCGGGAGGGGAGGTGCCTGGCCCGCCAGCAGCTGTGATGTCACCTCCAGACCTGAGCAACGTGGAGTTCCACTGCGGCAGGGCCGAGGACCTGGTGCCTGCCCTGGTGAGCAGACTGGCCTCGCAGCAGCTCGTGGCCGTGCTGGACCCGCCGCGCGCCGGCCTGCGTGAGTGCCCTCTGCCGGGGGATCGCGGGGCTGCATGGCCTCGGGCCTTAGGGACCAGCCCGTGCCTGTGCCTCTGCAGATTCCAAGGTGATCCTGGCTATCCGCAAGGCCGAGAACCTCAAGCGGCTCCTGTACGTCTCGTGCAACCCCCGGGCAGCCATGGGCAACTTTGTGGAGTGAGTACTGGGCAGGACCGGGGTGAGCCAGGGCCTTCCACTCGGCCCCAGGCTGTCCTGGGCTGACCTTGGTGTGCTCTCCCCACAGCCTCTGCAGGGCTCCCTCCAACAGGGTGAAGGGCACCCCGTTCCGTCCAGTCAAGGCCGTGGCCGTGGACCTGTTCCCGCAGACCCCGCACTGCGAGATGCTCATCCTGTTCGAGAGGGTGGAGCACCCCAACGACACGGGGGTCCCAGGGTCCCAAGACCCTCCAGCCCAGCCCCCACCAGGGCCCTCAGGTGACGGCCCACCAGAAACTGGGACCTCCCTCTCGACCTAGACCCTGGGAGCTGCAAAAGCTGGCCCTTCCAGAGCCGGGTCCCCCCAGGTCTGCTGCACCCCAGGATGATCAGAGGGCAGGAGACCCGGCTGCCCACTCCCCTGGGCCCAGCCTGGTGCTGTGGGCTCTGGCTGGAAAGGCAGGCAGGCTCCTGCGGCCTGCCCCCGCACTGCAGCCCTTCCTGGCACAGGTAAACGAGGCAGAATAAACAGCCGTGAACAAGGATGTCTCTGTGATGACGGCCAGAGCTTCGGCACTTGGCGCCCTTCGCTCTCGCTACAGAGAGAAAGCAGCGGGGCCATCAGGGAACCGTGACCCTGTCAGCTCCTCGCCCGTGCAAGGCCCCTGCTAGTCCTCACCCCCACAGCCGAGAACCTGTAAGCCACGGGAGCAGCTGTGTCTGGCAGGCCCCCGCAGTTTCCTCTGCCCCAAAGAAACGAACACCAGGCAGTCCCTTTCGGACAGTTCTGCTTTATGCGTTCAGACAGTCGAGGCTCACCTCGGAGCCATGGCCCAGGGCACAGAAGCAGCCTCAGCACAGCCCGGCCCCGTCCTCAGCACACTGTGTGTAGGGGACACACACCCACACGGGGTGGACGGAGGGAGGACACTGACCGGAGACCGCAAGGGCATCGGCACCTGCTGCAGCGCCTGGGACCACCAGCCTCTAGGGCGACACGTGCACAAAGCGTTGGTCCGCGGCGGCACATCTGGCTGCTCTAAGGGCAACGGTCACAGCAAGTGGTCACTCAGCTGCAGACGGGACAGAAGCAGGTGTCTAATTACAACAGCCGGACCTGGGCGCCTTCTCAAACTGAGCGCAGGAGTGACCTTGGTCACAGCGGTGAGGGAAAGATGCTGTGGGTGACCCGCGGGCCCACATTCTGACTCCCTAATGGCAGATGCCGCTCATGCCACCCACCGAAGTGTGGGGATGCCAGGAAACGAGGGTGCAGCCAGTGCCAGCCTCTGGCATCTGCTGGCGCTCCATGAGCTGGTGCAGGGCTGGGCCCGTGACTGGCACACCCACGTGCCCTGGGACTCGAGCAGGAACACACATCTACCCTGTACCTACCCACAGCCCCAGGCAAGCACAGGTGCCAGCCAGCTGGGCACTGGCACTGGGACGGCTGCACACAGGGCCGCCCGCCACTTGCTCACCAGGCCTGGACCAAGACTGGGCTGCCCAGAGGCCCTGCTTCCAAATGAACAAGCCAACTTGCTAAAATGCGTGATTCCAAATCTACCTTCTACTCTCACTGTAAAAGTTCCCAAATGCTAAAATATCATAAAAGCTTTAAAAATCGATGGGTGGACAGATGGACTTGACTGTGCAAAAATCTTGGTAAAAACTGTCGCCAGAGGCCAGCAGAGGCAGGGGCCTGCATGTGCAGGGAGGCGCGCTTCGAGGGCATTAAGACTTGATCAGAAAGTGGACCAGTGCCCCAGCAGCAAGTGAGGACGGCCCTGGGGAGGCTAGTGGGGCGTCGTCCTCACTGGCATCATGGCTCAGGGCTGGGAATAACCCCCCATAAGGATTTGCCTGTAATCTCTGAAAAATTCTGATGCTAACCTCATGTTTATTTTAAACTCCAAAAGGTCTAAAAGACTCCTTTCTAGCTGTCTTAGCTTTTCAGAGACGGAAAACACAGAAGGCAGGGGCTGCGTGCGCCTCTGACAGGGCCCTGCGGTGCTCCTGGGAGCCCTGGGCATGGGCCACCCGGCCCTGCAGGCCAGCCACGGCCACAGGTCTCAGTCCATCTGTCCAAGAACCACTCCTCAGTGTGTACTGCAAACTGAAATTCATGAGCACTCCTTCATAAGGACAGCCTGCGGGAGGTGCACGGCAAGGGCCGTGGGCCGCTGGCTCCACTGGTGCACTAGGGCTCGGCCCCTGCACGTCCACCCAGAGCTGGGCGCAGCCTCCAAGCACACACGTGCTGTGGCCGTGGCAGGCCCGGCCCAGAGCCTCCACCCCTGGCCCAGGCCCTCGGACACGCTGGCTGCAGGGAGGAGCTGAGGCTGGAGGCCGAGGCAGTGAGCGGTGCATGGGTGGCGGTCTCCCCAGCAGCGCCGCGGCCCGCGCGGGCCCTCACACATCCACGGTGCACAGGGGCTCCCCGCCGGGCTGGGCCGACGCCACAATCGACATCTTGGGCTTCTTCCGAGTCTCCTCCTGGAAGAACAAAGGTCAAGGGTGCCGGGGGGCCGGCACGGACGCGGGGGGCCAGTGCTCGCGATGCCAGAGGGACAGGGAAGGTCGGAGGGGTGAGCGTGGCAAGGGTCTCCCCAGAGTGCCCCCCAAGAGCACCACGTGCCCCGTGCTGCCACTTTCCAGGGAGTCAACTCAGCACCAGAAGTAAGAACTGTGGGTGAGGACAGAGACAAGCCAAGACTCACTCTGGGGTGCGTCCCCAGCCTGGCCCTCCCTGGTCCTGGGCCAAGTCAACTTCCTTCCATCCAGGGCCAGAGTCCTGGGCCTGCTGCCGGGCTGCACTGCACCCCGTGCCCCAGGGGGAGGTGGGTGGTCCGGCCAGCTCCAGGGAGCAGAGCCAGGTATCTGCTGGGTGGCGCAGGCCCGGCCAGTGGGCTAGTGCCACGGCTCAGCAAAGCTGCGAGCCCGGAACGCCCAGGAGGGGTTGTGAATGGCCTGGAACGCTGCCCAAGAGCCCACCCACTGCCACCTCGACAGGCCCCTCGGGGTGGGGTGCTCGGTGTTAGGACACTTCCCAGGGACCCAGCTCTAACTGGGACACTGGGTCTGTGAACCTTGTGAGTTCCCTGGGGCACCTGGCCTGGCCCTCGAGTACCTGCCACCGAATGGACCCAGAAGCAGCCCTTCACTAACCAGCAGGCTCACCTGCCGGCTCTTCATTTAACGAAGAGCAAAGTAGTTTTATAAAAGCATCCCGTGTGTGGAAGCCACGTTTGGAGGGGCGCCGGGCCCGCGTGCCGCCCCCAGCCCGCGCTCACCCGCTCCTCGGCCAGCCTCTTCATCTCCTCCTGCAGCTTGCTCAGGATGTGCAGGTTGGGCTTGTTCTTCTTGGCGTACTGCTGCAGCTCGATCACGCTCTTGTCCGAGGTCTCCTGGGGGCACAGGCCGCGCTCAGGACGGCCAGCCCGACAGCGGAGAGGGCGGGCAGCTGTGGCCACCAGCCTACCTCCTGGCCATCCAGCCCATGGTGCCGCCTCCTCGGCGGCAGAGCAGGGAGCCAGGTGCTCCCAGTGCCCTGAGCCCTCACGTGCGGGGACCAGGGACGGCCGTGGTCAGTGGACAGCACGCTCCACGTGCACGCAGGTTAGCCCACTGGCCTAGGCACTGGGCTCACACATGTCCTTCCACTCGCAGAGCAGGGGTGCAGACACCGTGACCCTGCTCTGCACTCCTGCTCCCCGACCTCAGAGGCCATCCCTGAGGTGCTTGCTGTGCCCTGGGAAGCCGGAGCACGCAGACCTCCACTGGGCCCAGGCTGGGACTCCTCACCCTGCAGCTTAGGGAGGCTTTCTGCCCAAGGCCAAAGCCAGGCTTGCTTTCTCTCCCCCAATCTTAGCCCAGAACTACGCACAGCACAGGCAGAAGCAAGCTGGACCGTCACGTCAACGTAGGTCCCTGTGGCCCGGGTGGCCTCCCTCACCCTGCCCCGTCGTGCACAGAGCAAGAGCCCATCTAGGGGGCCTGAAGGGGTACTGCACCACTCAGCCCTGGCTCGACCCCAGGGCAGGGTGCTGGAGGCCCACACGCCAGCCCTTACACCTACTACTCCCGCGGTGACTAGGATGCCGACGACGGAGGAAAAAAACGGCAACTCTCGGGACCAGCAGTTAGCGTAATGGCTGTCGCTGGACTCCCACGTAGTCGACCACGGTTCGTGTCCCAGACCCCGTGGCTTAAACTCACGCTGGGAACATGTGTATGCATGCCCAAGATCCCAAGAAGAGAATGGAGGAGAAGGGATTGTGGCGTGGCCATCCCCCCTGGGGGGTGATTTATTGCTTTCTGTCTCTGTCTCTCTGTCAAACACACATGTCCTATAGCAAAAATCTCTCTCTCAAAAAAAAAGTAATATTGAAATGCTCACATTGTAAGCTAAACAATGCGATCGAATGAATATACAAAAATAAATTAAATTAAAAAAATTTCAAAAAAAGAACTAAACTAAAAAAAAAAAAAAAAAAAGGGGGAAA
>NW_006159771.1:93619-96544 GCF_000334495.1 Tupaia belangeri chinensis
AGGAGAATGGAGGAGAAGGGATTGTGGTGTGGCCATCCCCCCTGGGGGTGATTTCTCGCTTTCTGTCTCTCTGTCTCTCTCTGTCTGGCGAGCGCACGCGCCCTATGGCAAAAAGCTCTCCAAAAAAAAAAAAACAAGGCAACTCTCACCTCCCAGAACTTCCCTCCACTCATGATTGGGCACTGGTTTAAATTTCAAGATCTTAGCAAAAACAGCACAAACAAAACAGGTAACACACACACACTCTCCAGGTCAAGGGGGCTGTGTGGGCAGCCAGAGGGCCGCCCTCTCATGTTTGCTCCCTCGAGCCCCCGGGCGTCCTCAAGCTAGGCCAGGGTGTGCCTGGGAGGGCCGGGCTTCCAGGCCACTGTGCTCCACAGAGCCAAGCAGCCCTTGCCGTTGGCACCCCCGTCCTGCTCTGCACTGCCACGGCCTGTCACTCCAGCCACCTCCCCACAGCCACAGGGCCAAGCCCTGGCCATGGCCCCGATCACTGTTCACCCACTCACAGCAGGCCCGGGGGTGGGAGGAGGCAGCCTGCCTGACCCCAGCCCCACTGCGCGGGCAGACAGCACGGGAGAGGAGCCGAGAGCAGAGCAGAGCTGCTTCCCTCAGCCAGACCCAGACACCAGAGCCGGGCCGGGGACGGGCAGGAGAGCGTGGCCCCCTTGGGGGCAGCCCGGGCCATTACCTGCTTGACCATCTTGCTGCTCTCGCGGCCATACATGCGCAGTAAGGACCCCCAGTTCTTGACATGCGGGTGCAGCAGCTGAAGGATCTTCTGAGAGGCCAGCTGTTTGCCCACTCTCTTATTCTTACCTGCGAAGAGGTGCGCCGTGGGGAGAGGGAGTCACAGACGCCTGGGCCTGGGCCACGCGCCTCGTCCCCCACCCAGCCCTGGGCAGCACTCCGCCACGGCTCGAGCAAGGCCAGGACCCGCACTGCCTCGCAGTGGCCATCAGAGCCCCGGGGGGAAAGGCGCTGCCATGGCCCCCACAGCAAGGCCTTCCTCCTCCACCTGCACCTCCAGACACAGACCCACGGCAAGGCTGCCTCGGGACACGTGTGGCTCTGAGGGCAGAGAGGGCGCCACAGCGGGCAGACCTTCCCAAAGAGAGCTCTCCCCAGGGCAGGTGCACCCACCGCCAGCCCTGCTGCCCATGGCCGCCCTGCAGGAACGCAGCTCGGTGGAGCGGGCCGTTGGCGGCCAGCGTGGCTTCCCAGGCCCAGGCCCCTCCCCATCAGAGCTGGCGTGTCTCTGCATGGTCACACACGGCTGCTTTAGAAAGTAAAGTGAGATTTCAGCAAGGGGCTCCTTCCCACACGGGCAGGCCTGGAGCGCAGGTGCTGCCGCGGCCGGGACACGGCAGCTGGGGCACGGCAGCAGGGGGAGACCAGCGCCGCCTCTGCTCCAGGTGTGGCACCAGCACTCAGAGCTGGGGCTGGGGGTGAGGCCACGCTGCGGGCAGCAGCCCGGCACCACCCGGGTCATCTGGACGCTCGAGGGGCCGCAGGGGTGGGGAAGGGGGTCCTTACACCACCCGCGCACTGTGTGCTTGCCGCACGCCATGACGTATTCGCTCTTCTGGTTTTTACCGGGAACCACTTCGAACTTGATGGCTGTGTCACCCATGCCATGGTTTCTTCAGAGAAAACAAAGACAGGGCGGCACCGGCTGAGGAGGCGCGCACAGCTGCTTCTCTGAGGGCTGCTTGGGGAAGCCCTTGAACGCTTTCTGGAGACAAAGCCCAGCCCTCCCCAGCCTGCATCTCAGCTGGGGGAGGGAGTCCTCAGCACCCCTGTTCAACCCCTGGGGCTCGAGGGCCTGGGCTGGGGGACCAGGAGCAGTGCTCCGCCCTGGGTCTGCGTGGTGGTGAGGACACAGCCCCCGAGGGCCCAGGGCCCGGCTGGGGACGCGAGGGGCGGTGCCTACCTCTTAAGGCACTCGTGGAGGATCTGGTACGGAGACAGCAGCCCGGCCTTGCTGGTCAGCTCGTAGACCCGCGAGTCCTCGATGCTGATGTGGTTAAAGTACTACAACACAAAGCAAAGCCCGAGTCCGCCCAGCGGGCCCTACAGCTCGCCGCCCGGCCGCTTCGCGTCTTCCCGTGAGCCTCGCCTGGGCGCGCCGCAGCCCCATGGCTCTGCTGCCAACCCACCAGGCACGGGAGACACTGCCCCAGCCAGGTGCCGGCTCCACGCCTGCCGTGCCCTGCTCCCAAGCACGGAGCGATGGGGGACCACCGGCGCAGAGCCAGGCAGCCTGGGACGCCTCTTCTCTACCTGGTTCTGACCAGCAAGGGACCGACCGTTCACGAGAAGTCTAAGCCACCTTCAGAGAGAGCCTTGGCCATGACCGCATGTGAAAACTGCACTCTGAAAGCCAAGGGCTTCAGCCAGAGTCCTCACAGGGCCTGTCCCGGGAGGCCAGGGAGGGCCTGGCCTGGCTCGTTTCTCAGTGCCACAGCCCTGGGTCTGCCACCAATCACCTTCACCAAAGAACAGCAGGGGTGAGCAGGGTTAATGGCAACCAAGTTAACTACTCGTGAGAAAAAAGACCACGCAGGAAAGCAGGAGCTGAAGCCAGGCCACCGCCAGGTGTGCAGACGCAGGAGCGAGCAGACCGAAGGGACGGGGACCCCACCACCCAACGAGGCGACCGGAGCCCCTGGAGGTGACCGGGAGGGACGCTCCTGACTGTGCCGCACCTTCTCCTGCACTTCTGTGACCAAAGCTGATGAGCGGAAGGTGCCACCCACCCTGGATACAGCCCACTTCCCCACTGGGGCTACTGCCACTCAGGACCACAGCCTGGGACGTTTTAAACAGGTTCATCCCCTCACAGCCCGAAGGCCAGAAGCCTGCAGGGCCATGATCTCTGAGACCCAAGGGAGGATCTTCCTGCCTCTCCCAGCGCCCGGTGGC
>NW_006159771.1:96936-99028 GCF_000334495.1 Tupaia belangeri chinensis
GCCCGCGGAGCCCCAGGGGGGTCTCTCCCTGCCTCCCCCAGCGCCCGGTGGCTCGGCCTTCGGCTGTGGCAGCTGCTCTCCCGCCTCCCCCTCTGAGAAGGACACCAGTCCCATCGGACTAAGGGCCCCGGCGCCCTATGCAGTAGGAGCGCATTTGATGTAACATTGCATGACCCTGTTCCCAAATGCTGGAGAACTTTGGCATATCATTTGGGGGACACAAGCAACCCACGACACTTCTGAGATTCTGACGGAGGTTAATTTCCCCAGGTGACAAGCAGATGAGAATTAAGAGCTTGCACCAGACCTGGAACAGCAAGGCCCACCAGCCAGAGAAGGTCTACCGTGAGCCTGCACTGCCATAGCTTTCCCGGCAGGCCTGTTCTCGAGGTCTGCAGAGCCCCAGGCCTGTGGGCATTCTTATCATTGAAGGACCCGCACCCTCACTCTGGGGATCCCCAAGGAGTGGCAAGACAGAAGACCTGGCAGCACCGGTACCTGTCGACTGGCCCTGCCAGCAGCGACGAAGCAGAGGCGTTGCAGGTGTGGGAGACGGGGACGCCAAGCCCCAAGGAGGGCTCTAGGTTGGCAAGCAGATCTCCAGGCGTCCTGTTGTCTTCAACTAGCGCCCCACCAAGCACGTACGCACGCACGCACGCGCCCACACACACCTCTGCTTTCGAGTGACCACAGCAGTGTGGGTTTGTCTCCAGGTAAAGCCGTCAGCCCCTACCCAGGGCTGGCACGGCAGACTACCCGTTAGCAACGCCAGGCTCTCGGCCTGACCCGTGCGCAGCACCTGGACGACGGGCCTGGGGTCAGGCTGACTGGTAGTGCCCACGGCTCCCGGACCCGCACAGTGGCTCGCTGACACACGCCCTGGAGGACAGTCAGAAGCACACAGAGCTCAGCCCCTGGGAAAGGCCTGGACAGGTGACCTGCACCAAGCAGCCGCACGCACACATGCAGCTGAGGCCTGCCCTGCCTGAGCGCATACACACGGCGAGAGAGACAGCACGTCGCTGCTGGTTCTGCCCAACGGCACGGGGACCTGAGGGAGCAGCGCTCAGCAGCCCTCAAGGACCATGAGCAGCACCACAAACCACCTCTCGTCTGGAAAAATAACCCATGCCTTGAAACACACGATCTACCTGAACAGCCCGAAAAGCCCGCCACGTGCAAGAAACCGAATCTCTAAGTTGTCGACCTTGCTGCGGGGAAAACTCCGGTCCCGACAGCCTCATGGTGCTCACCGCCTGCTTGGAGGTGGTCATCACCAGTTCTACCCAGAGTCCTTCCAGAAAATCCAGAGAACAAACACCTCCAGGATGCTTTACAAAGCCGAGAGCACGGTACACACACACGTACGTGCACATCGGGTTGTTGGGAGAGTCATGGCGTATTTTAATCTGTTCCTCAAAGGGCCATTTATTTATATAAAGAACAAGGATCAGTCAGAGATACACTGCCCGTTTTGATAACCCTTGGCCATCTCTCAGTGGACTCCGTAACTCCTCGCTCGGCGAATGACCTGTCTCCATCGGTGAAAAGCTGGCCAGGGGCTGACTTACAGCCACATCTGAACTGAACGTTAGACCACCGCATCTCAGAGAGGGAAATGAGTGCAAGTCTAACGGCAAGGCCCGGCGAGCGTGGCAGGAGTGGCAACACGGCCCATCCAGTGAAGAACCGTGCATGTGGCCTCCCCTGGTCGTGACGGAACGCAGCTCCCTCGTGACCAATGAGGCCTGGTCGTTCCATTCAAAGGGCCCAAATGCTGACAGTGCACATTCGAACTGCTTGTTTGGTTCCTTGGTGGGAGTTCAAAACACACGCCTTGGGACCAGCAGTTGGCAAAATGGCTATGTCACTGGACTCCCACGTAGTTGATGGTGGTTTGAGTCCCGGACCCGGTGGCTTAAACTCACGCCGGGTGCGTGTGCATGCGTGCCCAAGATCCTGAGAGGAGAATGGAGGAGAAGGGATTGCGGCGTGGCCATCCCCCCTGTGATTTCTCGCTTTCTGTCTCTCTGTCTCTCTCTGTCTGTCTGGCGAGCGCACCTGCCGTATAGCAAAAACCTCTCAAAAAAAA
>NW_006159771.1:99189-101325 GCF_000334495.1 Tupaia belangeri chinensis
AAAAAAAAAAAAACACACACACACTAAAAAAACCGCTGCCACGCCGGCACACTTTCCTCTGATGAATGTCTTCGATGTCGTTTGAGCTGAATCATCACGTCAGGACAAGGCCGTCTGCACAGCCGCTGTTCTAAACGATCCACTTCTTTAAGAGGTTTTCGCTATAGGGCGCGTGCGCTCTCCAGACAGACAGAGACAGAGAGACAGAAAGCGAGAAATCACCCCCAGGGGGGATGGCCACGCCGCAATCCCTTCTCCTCCATTCTCCTCTCGGGATCTTGGGCACGCACGCACACGCACCCGGCGTGAGGTTTAAGTCACCGGGTCCAGGACGCGAACTGCGGTCGACTACGTGGGAGTCCAGCGATATAGCCATTACGCTAACTGCTGGTCCCGTAAATGACCCACTTCTTTTCACCCGTTATCAGTCACCTCAAGAAGGGTCAATCTCCTCAAGTTTCCAGAGCGTATCGCAGATGTGTAGCACTGTGGAATGAACTTCGAGTGCGTGAGCAACTCAGATACCCAGCTTCCTCGGTCTCCGCTCCTGCGGGCGGCCGCGAACGCTCGAGTGATGACGTTCGAGGTTTCTGCGCTCTCCGTGTCACGTAACGTGGGTCTGGCTCGACTGACGCCTTTCTCTGTGGCCGTCAACCTCAGAGGGCCTCGCTGAGGTCAAGGCCGCCAGCGCGGAACTTTGTGAACCACCCCTGGCAGTGCTGTCCTTGCAGAGCGCTGTCGCCGTAAACTCCACGCAACTTCTCACAAGCGGGATGCGCGGTCTTGCCTTTACGGAAGTAGTTACAGTAAAATATGATGAAAGTGTAGTTTGGTCCTCCATGTTCAACTTGTTGAAAAATCTCCAAAATGCAACCAAATGGCTTAATCTTTTTTTTTTTTTAGAATGAAGCTAGAACTGTCCGTTGTCAGATGACATACAATAACACAGATGCGAATGATTCTAGGACTTCAAAAAATGAACTAGAGCCAGCTGTTGCAAAAATGCATCATGACCCCTCCCAGAAGCCAGTAATTAGAGAAAACATAGGAGAACACGCCACGACCTTCCCGACGACTCACACGACACACACCGGCTGTGTGCTGAAAACGACCGAGCGCTGGTGCAGACGTCCAAGACCCAGCCCTGGGGAGCCCCACAGTACCGCAGCGGACGCGCTGCTCCCGCTCGGGCCCCACAGGGTGACCGCTGGGCACATGTCCGAGTGCCCAGCACCTGAAGGACTGGGGGATGGGAGAAGAGGGATGCGGCGTGACCAGATTGTCAGATGAAAAACAATAACACAGATGCGAATGATTCTAGGACTTCAAAAAATGAACTAGAGCCAGCTGTTGCAAAAATGCATCATGACCCCTCCCAGAAGCCAGTAATTAGAGAAAACATAGGAGAACACGCCACGACCTTCCCGACGACTCACACGACACACACCGGCTGTGTGCTGAAAACGACCGAGCGCTGGTGCAGACGTCCAAGACCCAGCCCTGGGGAGCCCCACAGTACCGCAGCGGACGCGCTGCTCCCGCTCGGGCCCCACAGGGTGACCGCTGGGCACATGTCCGAGTGCCCAGCACCTGAAGGACTGGGGGATGGGAGAAGAGGGATGCGGCGTGACCAGACCCCATGGAGGGTGCTCCCTCTTTCTGATGCGTGGGCAGGTGTACACGCACGCTAGCATGAAGAGGGAAAAAGACCTGCGTTAGTGGAGACGACTGTGTTTATGCTTCGGAAAACTCTTCACCGTAAGACGTCAATTCTCCCCAAATAGGTGTTGAGATGATCAAAGCCCTATGTTAAAAAGCAAAGGAGCAAGAATAACCAAGCGCTTCTTTCTTTCTAAAAAAGAACAAAGTGGGGACCAGCAGTTAGCGTAATGGCTATGTCGCTGGACTCCCATGTAGCCGACCGCAATTAACGTCCCGGACCCGGTGGCTTAAACTCACGCCGGGTGCGTGTGCGTGTGTCCCCAAGATCTCAAGAGGAGAACGGAGGAGAAGGGATTGCGGTGTGACCATCTCCCCTAGGGGGTGATTTCTCGCTTTCTGTCTCTCTGTCTGTCTGGCGCCCTATAGCAAAAACCTCTCTCAAAAAAAAAAAAAAAAAAAAAAAAAAAAAAAAAA
>NW_006159771.1:101641-124249 GCF_000334495.1 Tupaia belangeri chinensis
GGTGGCTTAAACTCACGCCAGGCGCGTGTGCGTGCGCGCCCAAGATCCCGAGAGGAGAATGGAGAAGGGATTGCGGCGTGGCCATCCCCTCTTCTTGGGGGTGATTTCTCGCTTTCTGTCTCTATGTCTCTATCTGTCTGGCGAGCGCACGCGCCCTATAGCGAAAAAGCTCTCCAAAAAAAAAAGAACGAAGTGGCTAGTCAGTGGCATCGTGATTAAGATGGCTAGTCCACGTGGCCGACTGCACGGTTCAAGTATCCAACCCAGTGGCTTGAAAATCATGCTAGGGGGCCGGCAGGCAGCATGGTAGTTAAGGGTGCTGAACTCCCACATGGCCGACCGTAGTTCGAGTCCCAGACCTGGTGGCTTGCTTTCACACTTTTTTCTCTCTCACTTTGTCACTTCATGATCAAATTAAAATAAATAAGTAAACAAATAAATAAAGTTAAATCAGTCTTTAAAAAAAGAAAGAAAATCATGCTGGGTGCATGGCCCAAATCCTGAGGACAGTGGAGAAAGGATCAGAGTAGCCCCCGGGGGGTGGTCTCGCTCTCTATCTTCTCTGTGCCCTCCAGCACACACTCCTTATAAATCAAGAACCAACAAGAAACAAAGCTTGAGGATTCGCACTGCCTCATTTCAAGACTTCAAGTGATGGAATGGTGTGACCCTGGGAGGACAGACACAGCGCAAGTGGAGGGACAGGCATTCCGGAGCAGAGCCACGCCACACGGTGCGAGGGCAGCTCAGGTTAAACCCCCACGCATGGCCCGGCAGCCCACACAACGCGTCTGCTCGGAGGAGCCTGATCCCCCAGATCACACAGACCTGGACAGCAGCCCTGCAGCTCGCCCCCAACGCCGAACACACGGGACCCCTGAAGGGGGGATGAAGACCATGACACGCCCCGCGCTCTGGGTTCACATGTGGAGACGTCCCTGAGCATGCCAGGCACTCGTGTGCCCACAATGCAGGGCTGCGTGAGGTTGGGGATCGATTGCGGAGTCGCCTCTGCTGAAGGTGCAGTCTTTCTCTCTCGCTCTAGGACATAAACTTAAAAAAATAAAAAAGGCCCACGACCATACCCACTCATACGAGTGAGCGATGCCAAGTCACAGGAGCTGGGTGCAAAGGCTACTGTGCGACTCCACGGACAGAACATTCTAGGCCCAGGCAGTGCTGGCCCCGAGGTGGAGAGGTGTTTGGACTACAGCAGAGACGGGGAGGGATGACGAAAATGCTTCGACTGACCGCGGCGTGGATCACGTGACTCCGCGCACTGTCAAAACTCGGAACTGTACCAAAAACTGAATTCGATTCTTCGTTACTTAAATAGCCTGTACAAGGACCAGCAGTTAGCGTAATGGCTATGTCGCTGGACTCGCATGTAGTCGACCGCGGTTCAAGTCCCAGACCCGGTGGCTTAAACTCACGCCGGGCGCGTGTGCGTGCGTGCCCAAGATCCCGAGAGGAGAATGGAGGAGAAGGGATTGCGGCGTGGCCATCCCCCCTGGGGGGTGATTTCTCACTTTCTGTCTCTCTGTCTCTCTCTGTCTTTCTGGCGAGCGCATGTGTCCTATAGCAAAAACCTCTGACAAAAAAGCTTGTAAAAACCGAAGCATGCCTGGTCACTGATGCCGACATTTTCTGACTAGCATGAACCAAGTGACCCACAACTAGCTGAAAGTGACAAAACTCCCAGAAGACACGACTTCAAGTTTTGTGAAAAGGAAACGGCGCTAGCTCACGCCGCCCCACACACACACTATGTAAAGGTTTCTGCCATAGGGTTCATATGCTTGCTGGAGACAGAGAGTGAGAAATCACCCTCTGGGGGATGGCCACACCACGATCCCTTCTTCATTCTCCTTGGGGATTTGGGGCCCCCCCCCACACGCCCCCGGTGTGATTTTCAAGCCATCAGGTCCGGGACTGGAACCGAGGTGGGCCACGTGGGAGTCCAACACCTTAACCGCCACGCCATCTGCTGGCGCCAACCTTCCCCCTTTGAATCAAAGCAAATTCACGCCGGGTGCCCAACCTCCTGGTCCCGTCACTCGTCACGTCTGCTGGGGTCCACGCTCTGCACAGGCGGCTGAGGGACGAGGCCCAAGCTCGAGCCCCACCAACGGGAAAAGAGAAACTACCTAACCCAGCCACCTTGCAGGATCCAGAGCTGGCCCGGCGTGTGGTGCTCTGACGCCCCCTGCCGGAAGAAAACGCTCCGTTCTGCTCTGCGAGATTTTTTTAAATGGCAAGACCACACATACACATACGAGGCAAAGGTGTCTCAGGCACACACAGAGAACGCTGCACCGAGAGGCACCGACCAGCACCGACCAGAGCTCTGTCCTACTCGGGAATTCCCCGAAGACTTTCAGTGGTACACAGACTTCTGTTATTCGGGAGGCCCCAGACCTGAGTGCGTGCTAATGAAGCGGGGTCCCTAGACAGCCTCAGGACTGGGCCTTCCCCAAAGATGGATTGTGATCGGAGGGCAGGGACTTTCAGCCCACCCCTGCCCCGGGGAGAGGCCTGAGGAGGATTAGGAGTGATCAGAAACTCCTGGCCAAGGAAGGCATCGCGGGCTGGGAAGCGGGGTGCCCCGACTCCGGGGGGACAGAGGCTCCTGCACGCGGGGCCCTTCCAGAGTTTGCCCTACGCACCTCTTCATTCGGCTGCTCACTCACGTCCTTAAACAACGTAAGATAAAATATTTTCCTGATAGTAACAAACTTGAGGAGGGGTATGGGAACCCCGAATTCAGTCGGCTTTACAGAGCGTGGGTAACCAGAGTTCCCCTCGGCAGTGGCAGCTGGGTGGGACTCCAGGCATGGTGTCAGAACTGCAGTGCTGGACACCCAGGTGGTCTCGGAGGGCTGGAGGGTTGCAGAAGCCCCGCCCCACCGGGGAATCCAGGGAACTTCTGGAGCAAGTCCTCCTGCCCTCCCTTCTCCTGGCCCTCCCCTCCTTCAGGGTACTTGGCGGTGGTTTATGGGACGCACCCCTGCTTCTTCCCCGAAGAGCCCCAGCGCTTGCTGGGAAGCCACTGTGACCTGTTCATATCCCTCCACTCGCCTTGGAGGACAAAGGACGCGCAGAGCGACTGCTGGGGCTGGGGAGGACGGGGCGAGAAGCCTAGGCTGGCCCTGCTAGCTTCGGAGGTGCCAGCGGCGGCCCAGCCGGCCCTTTAGAAACAAGGTTGCAATGTGTCTCCCTGGAGAAGCTCGTCCTTTGAGCCTGCCTGCTCCAGGTGGGGTCTACAAACTCTGTGGCCCACCCACAGCAAAGTCGCACCGAGCGCAGAAACTCGAGAGCAACGGGACCCCACGCACGTTTCACTGCTGACAGTACCAGACCAGAGATCGGCCAGATAGTAGTCCCCAGGGTCCCGGCACTGCGAGTGGGCACTGTGAATGGGCGAGACCTCTAAGAAAGGAAGCCTGGTGGGCAGGGATTAGGCCGGGGGCACCACCCCCATTTCACAGAGGGGATAAATTCTCAGTCTCTGAGAAGGGGTTGGGCTGTCGCAGTGGCTGCTCACGGGCCGGACAGGCAGAACTTTGCCCTGCTCACGCCTGCAGCCAGCCCAGAACCACCACCAGGATCAGGGGTCTCTGTTCAGCGACACCAGAGCAGACTAAACCATGTCCGGAAGCCCCTCGGAATGGCAAATTCTGGACCTCCAACATCTGCTCTCTGTTGCTTACACCCCAGTGCAGTGACCCTTGTAAAGTAACAGTCACCAAACAGAGAGCAAGGACAACGAATGGCAAAACCAGGAGGCTTTGGGGAGGGGAAGCCACCCGACTCCCAAAGCCAGTATCCGTTCTTTTAAATGTCCGATTCTGACTACATGAGAGTCCAACGACATAGCCATTATGCCAACCTCTGGTCCCGAGACTTTTTCCTTAAGCTTCTTTCTGAAGTTATTTTATTGATTTCCTTCACAAGACAGAGGAAGACTGGCACGTTCCCTAGCAGGGTCTCCATGCCATGACTCCCCCAGGACAGCCCTACAGCCAGCCAGGGCCACAGGCATCCCATGGGCAAAGCCGACGTGTCAGTCAACTCGAGATGCAACCCGGAGCCTTCCCATATGGCTCCAGCATTGGACAGCAGCACCTCTAGTACCAGGGACACTGCGGCTGGCCCAGACGAAGACCAAAGTCACCTCTAACCTGCACACTCCGAGAACGAGAGAAGCCACGGCTAGAGAACTACGGGGAAGCATAGGACTGAGTGTCAGCAAACAGAACATCGGTACAGACGGGGATCATGGCGTACGCTCCAGGGGCTCACCAGCAGAGCCGAGCAGACCGGAGAAGGGTCAGCAAACCCGAGGAAGGGCCCACAGAGAGCAGAGAGGCTAAGGAACAGAAAGGGGAAGGCATTAGAGAACAGCGCCGGCGAGCGGGCGTGACGCTGGTGCAGGAGTGACGCTCGGCCTGGGACGCTTGTCATCCCAACATCTCAGGGAGACTGAGGCAGAAGGAGGACGAGCTTGAGGCTGCCCTGGGCAAAACAGCAAAAGCTTGTCTTTCAAAAAAAGAGTACAAGGTGGGGACCAGCAGGTGGCGTGGTGGTTAAGGCGCTGGACACTCCCACATGGCTGACCACGGTTCAAGTCCTGGATCTGGCAGCTTGCCTTCTCACTGTCTCTTTCTCTCTCTCCGTGTCTCTCTCTCTGGTCAAATTAAAATAAAATAAGTGAATAAATAAAATTAAATTAAAATAATTCTAAAATAAAAAAGGGTAGAAGGCTAGCCTACGGCAAGGTGCTCAAGACAAGTGGACTCCACATGGTCGACTGCACAACTGAAGGTCCCAGAGCCAGGAGCTTGAGAAACACGCCAGGTGCGTGTACATGTATACCCAGATTCTCAACAGGGGGAGAAGCGGAGAAGGGACTGAGCGTGACCATCCCCACAGGGGGTGCCTTCCTGCTTTCCTTCTCCCTCTCTCTGGCAAATGCATGTACCCTCTGGCAAAACGACCACCAGCAGAAACGCAGGGTGTGGTGGTGCAGGCTACAGTTGCAGCCAGGAGGGTGAGGCAGGAGGACGGCAACAAGGTGCAAGTCTGTCTTAAAATTAAACAAAAGGCAGTAAGGGAGGGAGCGAGGAGCAGAAAAGACACCAGAGGTTTAAAGCAAAATACCGTAACGGCATAAGGTCTACCATTTCAATAGCTACATTGAACATAAATTCACTGAACACTGATCAAATGGCAGACTGACCGAGAGAATAAAAAGCAATACCCAGGGACCAGCAGTTAGCATAATGGCTATGTCGCTGGACTCCCATGTAGTCAACAGCAGTTTGAGTCCCGGACCCGGTGACTTAAAACTCACGCCAGGCGTGTGTGCATGCATGCCCAAGACCCTGAGAGGAGAATAGAGGAGAAGGGATTGCGGCGTGGCCACCCCTCCTAGGGAGTAATGTCTCGCTTTCTATCTCTCTGTCTCTTTCTGTCTTTCTGGCAAGTGCACACGCCCCATAGCAAAAACCTCTCAAAAAAAAAAAAAAAGCAATATTCATTAATATATAGTTTATAAGAGACACATTTTAGATTCAAAGATAAATATAAGTCGAAAGAAGAAGGATGAAAACTGTATCGTGCAAACCGTGATCAAAAGAGACTATACTAACATTAAACAAAGTTGACTTTACCAGAAATAAAGAGAATATATTATAACAAGGAGATCCATTTATCAGGGTGACTTAACTTACAGGTGGACAGATATCCCCTACCTGAAATGCTTGGGACCGGCGATGTTTCCCGCTTTGAAATACGTGTGCTGTACGTAATGAGACACTTGGGGCTGGGACCCGCGTCTAAACACGAAGTGCGTGTCGGTTTCATAAGCACAGAGCCGGAGGTGTTTTTATACAGAATTTCTGTACCCTAGCATTTTATTTGCGACCTGTCGGGTGAGGTCAGGGGAGATTTTCCACGGGTGGCTTCATGTTGGCTCCCGAAAAGTCGCAGACTTCGGAGCGTGATGGATTTCAGACTCTCAGATTAAGGGTGACCGGCTTGTGTAAAATACGTTCCTAACGCCAGCTCCTAAATACGTAAGGCAGACCGACAGGACTGAGGGGAGAGGGACCGATATCACCAGTAACAAACAGAACAGCTCAGCAGGGCATCGACACTGACCCAAACGGACACCTAGAACACGCCACCCCATCACGGGAGGCTACGCATTCTCAGGTGCACATGCGACATGCCTCAGGACAGACCACACGGCAGGTCTAACGAACCTTGACAGGCTCAATACATCCGAAAGGACTTACATCATATGAACGGTATCTTCCAACCACAGTGGAATTCAATTAAAAATGAGTAACTACACGAAAGTGGGAAATCCACAAATATGTGAAAATTAAACACACTCCCCTAAAATAACCACTGTTCAAAGAAGAAATTACAAGAATAAGAGGACTACAAACAAACACTTTGAGATGAATAATAATAATAATAAAAACATACTGAACTTAATGGGATGCAGCTAAAGCTCCACACAGAAGAAAATTCATAGCTGGACAGACACAATATTTAAAAAGATCTCAAGCTGTGGCTGGCAGGTGGCATGTTGGTTAAGGATCTGGATTGCCTTGGGACTGGCAGATGGCGAAATGGTTATGTCACTGGACTCCCATGTAGTTGACCCCAGTTCGAGTCTTGGACCCGGCAGCTTAAAACTCATGCCATGTGTGTGTGCATCCATGCCCCAAATCCTGAGAGAATGGAGAAGGGATCACGGAGTGGCCATCCGGTAGTGCTTACGTCCCTTCCCCCTCGGGTGGGGGGGGGGGGTGATTGCTCGCTTTCTGTCTCTCTTTCTCTCTCTGTCTCTCCAGTGAGCATGCGTGCTCTATAGCAAAAATCTCTATCAAATCCAAGAAAAAAGGACCTGAACTCCCATGCGGCTAACCGTTGTTTGAGTCCCAGATCTGGCAGCTTCGTGGCCAGCCAGTGGCATCGTGGCTGAATGCAAGGTTAGAGTCCCAGACCCAGGGGCCTGAAAAACACAGCAGGCACATGTGTGTGCCTGCCCATGATCCTGAGAAAATTGGAGGAAACAGGACTACTGGGGTGGCCATCCCCTGTAGGCGGAGGTAATTTCTCACTTTTCTCTGTTTCTCCTCAGTGAGCATATGTATCCTACAGTAAACCAAAATAAATAACTAGTAAAAAATAAAACAAAACAAACGTGAGCCAGCCATTGGCATGGTGATTAAGGCAAATGGATCTCATAGCTGACTACACGGTTGAGCCCCAGACCCGGTGGCCTGAAAACACTCCAGGCGGGTGTGCGTGTGTGCCCCAAATCCCAAAAGGTGGGAGAGACGAAGGAGGAAGGGCTGCGGCGTGACCATCCGGGGGTCTCACCCCCTCTTCCCTCTTCTCCAGTGAGTGCAGGAGCCCTCTGACAAAATGAAAAATAACTCGATAAATCAGACCTCAGATGACCTCACGTGAAGACACTGGAAAAGACAAACTAACCCAGAGTTCTGACAAAGCAGCAATACAGACCAGAGTGGAAACAGGTAAGAAAATGTTTCAAAAAAGCAGGGCCTGGGGTCAGCAGCTAACGGAATAGCTATGTCACTGGACTCCCATGCAGTCGCCCGCGGTTCGAGTCCCAGACCCGGTGGCTTAAACTCACGCCAGGCGCGTGTGCATGCGTGCCCAAGATCCCGAGAGGAGAATGGATTATGGTTTGGCCATCCCTGGGGGGTGATTTCTCACTTTCTGTCTCTCTGTCTCTCTCTGTCTTTCTGGCGAGCGCACGCGCCCTATAGCAAAAACCTCTCCAAAAAGAAAAAACAACAGGGCCCAGCAATAGTGGCACAGGTGCAGGGAGCCAGTGCATGGGCTGGGCCCACACGGAAGGCTCAGGTCTGGTTTACAGCCCACCTGTGCAGGCCGGGTGCGCAAGGGCACCCCTGTCACCCCCACTAACTAGAAGGCGAGGACAGAGGATCATCACCTGGTCGGGCTGTCTAAGTGACTTCTCATTTCAGAAGGAAAATCAACATAACCAGAGATAAAGTCTTTGAAAATATGAACAACATTGATAAAATTTTAGCTAAACGGGCCAAGAAAAACAAAACTCAGATTACTAAAATCAAGAACGAAAGGGGAACCAGCAGTTAGCGTAATGGCTATGTCGCTGGACTCCCACTCTCTGTCTCTGTCTGTCTGGAGAGTGCACACGCCCTATAGCAAAAACCTCTCCAAAAAAAAGAAAAAGAAAAATGATTATGTCATAATCAAGTGTGATTTTTCCTAGGAACGCAAGGCTGAACACTGGAAAATCAATACAAAACAGCACACCAGTAAAATAAGACGAAAAACAAGCATCGTCTCAACAGAAGAAAATACATTTTGACAAAAATCCAACATCCATTCCTGATTTTAAAAAAAGAAAAGAAAAGAAAAAGAAAACTCAGCAAACCCAGAATCGAAGGAAACTTCCTCAATCTGATAAAAACCCGCAACTACCACCGTGTGTTAAGCGAAGGACACCAGTCACAGGGACCATGTCGTACACGACTCCAGAACCAGCAAATGTAGGGGGATGGGGAGCAGTTTCTTGGTCGCTGAGAGCAGGGGAAGACTGGAAGTGACAGTCAGTGGGTCTCCCGGAGTGACGGGCGAGGGCACCCCACAGGCAGAGCGTGGCGAGAGCTGTACGGCACTAAGCCCGATCCCACAGCTGTGCAGCGCAACGGCTTGGATTTTAAGGTATGTAAATGACCTCGATAGAGCTGTTACTTCAAAATGCACCCTTGGACCAGGTGGCATAGTGATTGAGGTGCTGGACTCCCACAAGGCCAACTGCAGTTCGAGTCCCAGACCAGGTGGCTTCAAATACACACCAGGCGCATGTGTGTGCGTACCCAAAATCCTGAGAATGGAAAAGAGATTATGGCATAGCCATCCCCACCCGGGGGGTGACTTCTGACCTCCTTCTGCCTGTCTCTATCTCTCTGGCAAGCACACACGCTCTATAGCAAAAGTCTCTCTCTCTCTCTCTCTCTCAATAAATAAAATAAAGATGCATCCTGCAGATTTTGAAAAGCCCTTGCTATAATCATAGAATCCTATTTACCTAAAAAGGCTTATAACTAGTTTTAAATGACTCCTAATGTAAAGAACAATCTAAACCTGCCAGTGTCAAAGGTTCACTCCCACCACAATCAACATTTATAGTGAACACACAAAGTTGCAAAATATAAGCGACAAAAAAAAAAAAAAAGAAAGAAAATTCCCATTAGAAAGGACATTTCCCTTGGGGCCAGCAGGTGGCATGGTGGGTAAAGGCACTGGACTGCCATATGGCCAACCAGTTCAAGTCCTGGAACTGGTGGCTTGCTTTCTCACTTACCTTCTCTCTCTAGTCAAACTGGATGATAATGATAATAACAATAATAAATGAAATTAAGTAAATAAAAATTTTTTTTAAAAAAAAGAAAGGACATTTCCCCCCAGCTTGCACAAAGATAAGCAAGTTTCAGGCCACTGATAGCATGGAGGTTAAGGTGGATGGATCCCACATGGCAGACTTGACTGTTCAAGTCCTGGACCTGGTGACTTGAAACACCAGGTACGTGTGCATGTGTGCCCAAAATCGCAAGAAAATGGAGAAGGGATCATGGGGTGTTTTCTCATCTTCCCTGTCTCTCTAGAAAATGCATGCGCCCTTTAGCAAATTAAAAAAAAAAAAAAGATAAGCAAGTTTCCCCTTTTCTTTTCACCCAAGGTCTGGCTCTGTGGTAACTCTTCTGCCTCAGTCTCCCCGCTAGCACTCGGCTTCTCAGGACAGGGTGGGAACCGAATCCAGGCCTCCCGTGTAGCCTCAGCTTTCAAGGAGCAACACCTACCGGAGTGCATGACCACAGCTGGGCCGAGAAGCCTGGAGGCTGCAGTCTGCACCCCGGCCCAGGCACGGAGGGCAGGGGTGCGGCCCCGGCTCACACCCACGTGGCGCGCGGCGGCACTGCGGCACGGCTGACAGGGCAGGACCTCTGCACTCACCTCGAGCTCTTCACTGTCTTTGGGCTTCTCCTCTGAGGTCTGTTTAACAAAGTCGGGGATGAGGATTTCCAGTGTGGCTCGGGCTATGAAAAGAAAAAGGCCTAAGGGTGAGGGCTTGGGCGCAGCCTCCCTGGGGCTCGGCCTGCAAGGGAAGGCAGGTGGGCTGCCCAGCCTGCACGGCGAGCTGCTGAGGGTGAGTGAGGGCCCTAGCAGAGCAGCAGCACTTCGAGGGCAGCGTCAGGAGAGACGGGAGAAAAGCACATCTCGAGGCAAGGGGACAGTGGGCGGGCTGGGCAGGAAGCCTCCCGGGCCACACCTAGTGAGCGTGCTTTGTCCCAAGGGCCTCACGGCGGATGAGGGAAGAACTCAGGTCTGTTTTCAGGAGGACTAGCTTTTGTATGTGTGATGGACGGCCAGGAGGGCCACGCAGAGTGCCTCGGAGGACAACTGCACGTGTGCGAACCAGAGCCAGCAGCGGCTGCCGGGGGGCAGGCCAGACCTGCAGGACCCTCGGGGCGAGCATGTACAGCCAGAGCACACGGCTGGCCAGAGGCCGAGCACAGGCGGAGTGGCCAGAGGCCGAGCACAGGCGGCTGTGTGAGCAGGGCTGTCGCCCTTGCTGGAAGCAGGGCTGGTCCGCGACAGCCGGTGGCTGACAGCTCAGCCCGACCCTGCAGAGCCGTAAGTGCTAGGACTCATCTGAGTAAAGACGCCGAGAAGCCAGCAGGGAGGACAGCAGGTGACCTACAGAGGGAACAGCAGCGTCCACGCCCCAGGACGCACCCCACAGCAGGCCCACTCCACAGGGGCCTGCAGAGCGACCTCGGTAAGACCCAGCTGGTGGAGCTGGGAGAGTCTCTCAGACAGAATCTGTCTGCCATGACGGACAGCAGGCCTTCTGCTGACTGGGCAGACGAGTGTAAGGCCTGTCCCCAAGGCCAGGAAGCCGTGCAGACGGAAGGGCTTCCAATCATCCTTGGCAGCTGCCGTCCAAGACGGCAATGTGGAGGGGCACTGGCTCCCACGGACTCGCGCCGTCACTGCCTGAGAGCCGGGGGGACTGGCCAGACGGGCCACCGCCTGCTGTGCAGGGCCGGCCTGCTCTGGGACCCAACAGCAAGGGCAGAAACACGGGAACTGGCTGAAGGAGCGAGAGCCTGTGCTGTAATCCCCAGGAGCAGCCTCAGGAGCGGCCCCCTCGGAAGAGGCCAGATTAGCCCAGAGCTGAAGCCCACGGCTCGTGTGAAAGAACACCGACTACCACCAGTGCTGGGCACGGAAGCCAACAGCCAGGGCGTGGCCCAAAGGAGAAGCCGGTTTCCACCCGAAACACAAGCTTTCCGGCCAGCGTGCAAGGCTGTGCCCAGCGGGGGCAGTCTGAGCCAGGAGCCCCAGGACTAGGGGACGGCCTTGCTAAGTGGAGGCAGCGGGGTGCTGGCCACCTCCCCTCTCTCCCACCATGCTTCTTGGTATAGAACAAACCCACTCAGGCTGGCAGGTGCCGTGGTGGTAAAGGCAGCTGGATCCCACATCGCTGACTCCACAGTTCAAGTCCTGGACCCAGCAGCTTGAAAATCACACTGGGCACGTGCTTGCCCAAAATCCTGAGAGGAGAATGGAGGAGAAGGGATTGCGGCATGGCCATTCCCCGGGGGGCAATCTCTCACTTTCCATTTGTCTCCGATGAGTGCACGAACCCTGTGGCAAAAAACACTAAAACTTAAAACAAAAACAAAAACAAACAAAAAAGAACCACATGGGCTGCCTGTGGTGTAGTGGTTAAAACAGCTGGATCCCACGTGTCCAACAATGGAGTTCAAGTCCCTGAGCCGACGGCTTCAAGATGCCGGGGCCGGGGGGGAGGGGCAGCAGATGGCATAATGGTTACGTCGCTGAACAGCCACGTACGACCACGGTTTGAGTCCCAGACCCGGAGACTTAAAACTCATGTTGGGCGTTTGTGTGTGCACGCCCCAAATCCCAAGAGGAGAATGGAGGAGAAGGGACTGTGGTGTGGCCATCCCCCCTGGGGGGTGATTTCTCACTTTCTATCTCTCTGTCCAATGAGGGCATACACCCTATAGGAAAAAAATCTCTCTTAAAAGAAACATGCTGGGACCAGCGGGTGGTGTGGTGGTTAAGGCGCTGGACTCCCACATGGCTGACCGCAGTTGGAGTCCCAGATCTGGTGACTTGCTTTCTCACTTTCCCTTTCTGTCCCTCTCTGTCAAGATTAAAAATAATAATAAAATAAATAATTCATAAAAAAAAAGAAAAGAAAGAAACAGAAACATGCTGGGATAGGGGGAACATGGAGGGAATTTCTGCAACTAGAGTAATGTAAGCTGTCTGTCCATAAAAGAACAAACTTGGAGTTTACATGAAGGGTTAGAAAACGCCCTGCCACTCTCACCTGGTTAATACCTTTAAAAGGTTAAAGGCTAAAGAGAGAGAAAGAAACACACTGGGCGCGTCTGCTGCACATGCACGCATGGCCGAAACCCCCAAAGGAAGGAGAGAGGAGGGACAGTGGCATGACCGTCCCCGCCAGGGGAGGGGAGAGCCTTCTCTCTCTCTCCAGCTGGCGCACATGCCCTCTGGCAAAATTAAAACCAAAACCAAAAACCGAGCCCACTCCCAGGTGACCTAGGGCAGCCCAGCTGGTTCTGAGCACACCCAGAATGGGGAGGAAGGCGCTGGAACACCTGTCACTCAGCAGACAAGGCCCTTTTAAGTCTTACATTTTACCTTCTCTATTTGAGCCTTTTCCAATGAGCACGTAATTAAAAAGTCAAAGCAGACGATCCCGTAAATAAAAGGATGCACACACCCACGACCCCAGCCTGAGCCGCCCAGTCCCTCCCGAGCGGAGCGGCGGGGTGAGCAGACAGGCGGGCACTCGGGCCCCTGAGACACCCGGCGAGCACGTTACCAGCTTTATTCTTCGCGAGTTTTTTGCTGCTTGCAGTTCCAGATCCGTAAGTCACACCATCAATGGTCACCGAGGCACCAAAAGGCTCACTTGGGTTCTCTTAAAATTAAAATTGCTTGTTTTACAACACACTTGCCAAGACATTTAAAGCGCGCACACAAACAGCCTGCCCACACGAACAGCCAAGTCTGTGCTCGACTGCAGAGACCCGCAAGGGGGCTCCCCGAGGCGTGGAGACAGGACGGTCAGCAGCAGGGGAGCAGGTGGGAAATCTGAGGGCAATGGGGGACGGTGGCACGGCGAGCCGAGGAGCCGCCTGGACAGAGCCCACGGTCTATGAAAGACAGAGGGCTGTGGGTGGGGGTGCGCAGGCACAGTGAGCCACAGAAATGATGCCCAAGAGGCTGAGACCCGCTGGTCCTCACAGGTGTGATGAGGGTGCCCACGAAGGGTGGAGCTGGCAGGAAGCGCAGGCCCAAGGACCCTCAGCCACCTGCGGGCCCCAGGAGACCAGGGAGAGGACCCAAGGCAGAGCGGGAGGCCCTCTTCGTGCGAGGCTGTGCATGACAACGGGGGGGCAGGGGCCAGCAGGGCAGCCACCAGGACGGAGGGGCACAAGTGCATGAAGGAAGGCACGTGCCCTCCTTTCTCGCCCCCTCACTCCCACCCTGCTAGAGCGGGGCCACGGGCAGCTCCCACCTTCCCAGCCCGACCGAGCGACGCCGAGTGAGTCCTTAGGACCGAAGCAGGGAAAGCCAAACTTACCACATTCAAAGAAATTATACACGGGGCGGACCTTGAGGACGCGCTGCATGTACTCGTGCAGGATGCACACCTCGGACTTCCCGTTGGGGTTAATGACAAACTCTGTGACGAGAAGGCCGTCTCAGCGGGAGCAGGAGGGGCCGCCGAAAGCTCTGCCCAGGGCCCGACGCTGCATGCCCCACTGGGTCACCACCTGTCACCTGGGGGCAAGCACCACACACCTCTCTGGGCCATCACCTAGGGGCTCGCGAGTTCGAATGGGGCTGACCTTTGCACGCGTGAGATAAACGCAGGCTTTAAATCAAATGCAACTCACTCATAAACATACACAATTAAAACACCTGCTGGGGGCTAGCAGGTGGTGTTGTGGGGCTGGACACCCACGCGGCCGACCAGGGTTTGAGTCCTGGACCCAGCAGCTTGAAAATTATGCCGGGCGTGTGTGCCTGCATGCCCAGAAGCCCCCGACAGGGGCATGGCATCCCCCCAAGTGACTTCTCACCTTCCCTGTCTCTCTGGCGAGTGCACGTGCCCCATGGCAAGAACCGGAGAGCGAAGAAGAGAGCCCGCGCCACTGGCCTGCCCACGCTGACGTTCCCAGGCCCCACTCACCTTTCTTGGTGGGTGCGTCTTGCACGGATAAAGTGATGAGCTTCTGATTGGCCGGCAGGATGGGCCTCTCGGACTCGGCCTGCTTCCGCTTCATTTCTCGGTTGAACTGCCGCCGCTCTGCCCAAGTCCTGAACTTTTTCACAGTGACTTGCTCAAAGTCAAAACGCTTTTCCAAGTAGTTGCGAAATTCCTCGAGATCTGCTCGGGATTCACCCAAGAACCAATGACTAGACTTCCAATGTCCGAGTCCTGTCCCTTGAGCCCCGTAAACAGGACAGCCCAGGTCACACTTCCATCTCCCGCCCCCACACGGGATCAGATCTCCTCACTCGGCCGGCCCCAGTTATTCTGGCAGGACCCTTATGGACAACTCTCTGTGATGTCTTACTTTATTCAGGGCAAAAACAAGAAAGCAAGAATGTAAAAAATATAAAGAAAGGGGGGAGCTTAAAAAAGACCCAGGGCTCAGTGGTGACGGCTGGACCCACACGGGCCAATGCGTCCTGGGACACGCTGGATGGGTGTACTCATGCCTATGTCCAGGCTGGCTGGAACTGGGGTGGATCATGGCCTGGAGACCCTGTTGGGGATGCCCTCTCTCTCTCATTGAAGAAATGGATAAACTTAAAAGGGAAAAAGTAAAGAAACTGGCCGGCCTCCAAGCTTCGTCCTCGCCGTGACAAACCCCGGCCCCACAGCAGTGTCTGCCCGCTGCTCTAGCTACCTGGCCGGCCCCTTTCCTCCTGCGGCCCCCACACGCCTTAACGTCCCGGCAGCTCCGTGCCTCGGGGCCTGTGCACTTGTCAGCCTCTGCCCAGGCCACCTGCCCTCCTCAGCAACAGCTCCCAGTCCTTGCAGCCCTTCTCTCTCCCCGACCCCACCCACCCGCCACCCGCCCAATGGAGGCAGGACACGGCTGGGGGCGGCAATATAGGGGAGCAGAGGCCCTCGACGTGGAAACCCTCCCTGGAAGCGAGGGCAACGGTGGTTAGGGGAGCCAGATCCCACAAGACCAATCGTGTTTCAAACCCTGGCCCCAGAGGCTTCAAAAAACATGCCCCATTGTGGGGTGCATTCTCCCTCTCCCCCCAACTCTCTGGTAAGCACATGTGCCCTCTAGCAAAAAAAGAAACGTGAATGAGAAGGACAGCGAGAGAGGTGCCAGCACTGAAGAGAGCTCGGACGTGAGTGGGAACCACGCGACAGGTGCAGGAGAGGGAACGAGCAGTTTCGATGCACAGCCCCCGGCTAGGGCTGGAAGAACTGTCCCACGGCAGTGAGCCTCCCAACAGCAAGGCCAGGGGCTGAAGAGGCTCGCAGCACACTCGTCGGGAAAACTCAGAAACGCCATGTGAGCAGACCCCATTGCAAAGGCCAACCTCGAGCAAAGACCCTACAGCAAGCAGCGAGGAGGCAGGGAGACCCTGCGGGCAGCCGTCTCCAGCCTCAGCCTGGGGCCCTGCTGAGGCCAAGGACGGGCCGGCGAGCTGCAAGAGCAGAGAGATGGCCTCTCCACCACGTGGGGCATGGACAAAACCGGACGGTGGTCTTTAGCAGGGAACCAGCCCCTGGGGAGGGCGTGGGATACGGCAGCACCGCTGAAGGCGGTGGCAAGGAGGGAAGAAGCTCCTCGGGGAAACTTACCAACTGATTCATCTTTGCACACCTCGACTTTGGCCTTCACCTGCCCCAGGGCCCCAGGGGTCGCCTCGGCCCCCAGTAGGTCCTTCTCATCCGGGGGCCCTGAGTCAGCACCCGTGGGGTCGGGCTCTTCCAGGGGGAACTCCAGCTCTGCAGAGCGGCTCAGAGGCTTAGCAGGGGACACCTCCCCACTGGGGGTGAGCTCGCTGTTCTGCTCTCGCTCCTCGTTGTCCTTCATCTTCTTGTAATGTAGACAGGGGATGCTACTCAGAGGAGGGTCGTGTTTCTGTGGACAGTGAAGTTGCGACAGGGATTACCAGGGTGACCCGGAAGTCTGCAAACCCGACGCCTTTCCCCGCCTCTGCGGGATGCAGTGCGACACGTGCAGGTGTGCCCGCCTCAGCCAGAGAACGGACAAGCCTGAGCTCGTGACTGAGGCCCCCCTACCCGTATGCTGCCCGTTCCCAAGAAGTACGGCCTGGACCAGGTGACAACCCGGGACTCTCGGTGCAGATAGACGGGGACTCCGGAGTTGTGGAATGTCATGATCCACCCGTCAGGCAGCGGCTCTGTAGGGGGGCGGCCACGACCTGCAGGGAAGACAAGAACGTCCGCAATCACTTCAACGACAGAGCAGAGCCGGTAGGTAGCGTGGTGGTTAGGACACTGGACTTCCACGTGGCCAGCCATGGTTCAAGTCCTGGACCTGGTGACTTGCTCTCTCGTTCCCCCCACCTCTCTCTATGCTGAGCACACATACTCTACAGCAAACTTAGTAATACATAAAATAATTTTTAGAAAGAGAACAAAGTACAAACACTCAGAGCTGCCACTGCAGCAACCCCCGCACTGCAGACACTGCTTCGTATCTGCTGTGCTCATCGCTGTCCCCTCAGGACCAATATGCATGAGGCACTTAGTGGGAACTTGTTCACAGTAACATGCTATGAAGGAGCCCAGAGCAGAGCTGTGCGCGGCTTCAGTCCAGGCCTGGCCTCCTGTCCCTCAGCTGGCGAGGCCGGGGACACTGGGGTCCCCCCCGCCTGCTCGGCAGGCGCTGGGGAAGCTTAGGAGCTGCTGCCTTGGAGTCCACACCTGTGGCCAGCTGACAGCCTCCCGGGGCGAGCTGCACGCTCACCAGCACAGGAAGCACTACTTCGGACCGAGGCGTCCAAACCGGTCCTAAGTTGCTACTCCCGCCTCCGTCCTTGCCTTATAGGCGGTCGCGGAAGAGGTTTAGAGACGTGTTAACTACCCACTTGCCACCTGCCACTGACAGACCTGGCTGCTGGGGGCAACACAGTGAAGATTTATCAAAACCTTGATCTTCCTAAAGGGACTCTCGGGGCAAAGGACTAAGGGCTGGGTCCCACCCGGCAGCTCAGAACAGGCCCAACACCCGCTGCAGATGGGAAGAGTCTGTGTGTCACTGTCCCACGGGCCTGGGCCAAGACGGGGCTGCCTACACCTGCTTCGACCTAAGTCAGGAGAAGCAGCAAACGCAACAGAGCCAAGCACGCACGGGACATGGGCCGTGCAGGGGCTCCTCTGAGGCCGAAAGTGGCGTGCCGGCCCGCCCTCTGACGAGCTCACAGGCAGCTGCCCGCTGTGCGTGTGCAGCCCTGCTGCAGTTCCTGCCTCGCGAGCCAGCGGAGGCCAGGTCGACTGCTGCCCGGGGACTGCTCGGCAGACGTGGGCCGCCTGCTCAGACCGAGATCACAGAAGCACCGGAAGCACACAGAGCCAGCCGTCCAGAGCCGCCGAGGTCAAGACTGGCCCCTGCCTCCTCCGGAAGGGGCAGCCCCAGGTTCTTCCCAGCAGCGACTGCCTATCTCAAAACTGTCCTGCACTGCACTCCCAGCGGCATGGGCAGCTACACAGGGCGGGCGGGCGCGGGTCTTCCCGTCAGCCATGTCTTGCTGCCTTCTGCACCCCGGGGGTCTCGTCTGTGCGCCCCAGGGGTCTCATCTGTGCACCCCGGGGGTCTCGTCTATGCGCCCCGGGGGTCTCGTCTGTGCGCCCCACGGGTCTCGTCTGTGCGTCTAGTCTCCGTGCATCTCTTCAGCCTCTCCACTGAGCCAGACATCCCCACTGGCCGCTGCCTCTGCTCTGAACACCTCCACCGCAGCCACCTGAAGTGTCCACGCCATGCTGCGGCCCAGGAGCCACGCTTTTAAATAAGTCGGGTACAAAACCTGCCTGCTTCTGGTGGCTTCTCATGACACTTGTAGAAGCAGGACCTGGACTATCTGCCCCCTCCACACCGCTGGCTGCCAGCACTGTCTCCCAGCACACACCAACGTCCCCAACTCAGGGGGTTCCCTCCTTGCCACTCTGGTTTCCACGGCATGATTGGGCATCAGAACCTGGGTCGTGCATCTGGGGTGGACGGTGTCCTGTTTTCCCTGTGTCAGACAGACCGCCTCATCCTCAAACACGTGCCTCTAAACTGCTGCCCGACCAGAGGGTTGGCTCTCCGAGGGTTTCTCTATGGAAACCACTGAGCTGCTGCCGCTGCTGCTGCTCCCTGACCCACCGACTCACTTTTGAGCACAGTCTTAATCTTGGTCATCATTGGCTGCACACTCGTCTCTCCATCAGACGGGTGGTCGCTGTCTCCTCCGTATTTTTCCTCTATTCGTCTCTTTTTGGGAGCACAGAGACCCTCTTCCAGCAGAGCGTCCACATCGTTGTCAAAGTCATCCTGCAAAACACGCTGTTCAGAGCCTGCTGCCCGGGACCCGGGCGGTCTCAACAGCTCGAGCGAGAGCAGACCCAGAGGGAGGTGCTCTCGAGGGGCTAGGCGTGCCTCAGGGCCGTGGCCGTCTGAAAAGCAAACGGGAGGAGACTGAAGCCAAGGCGCCGGCTCCGGGCCACACAGCGCCCAGGAGCCCTTCTCAGCAGCACCTGCCAATCAGGTGGGACACGGGGTACAGGTGGCCCGTCAGCCAAACCTCTGTGATGACACTTAAAGGTCTAGACCCCTGACGCCTGCCCCTCCTCCACATCAGCGCTATCCCACCTCGTTTGGGGTTTGTGTTTTCATTTCCCTGTTTTCAAAAGATGCCGTGATCCCCAAACCTCTCTAGGTTTTGCTAAGAGCCTCTGCACAGGAGGGGGCGCCAACATACCTCGTAGGAGAAATTCAAGGCCTCTTCGTCCACTCTGTCTCTTTGAACGATCGCTTTAGCCGTGAACCCGCCTGCTCCTTCTTCATCTAGCTCCAAAGTGTCAGTAAAATCTTCTAACTCATCGAGCACTGCGTACTCCACTCTCTTTTCCTGATCCAGCTCATCCTCATCCTTCTTATCCGCACTCTCACCCCCTCCGCCTACCCCGTTACCGACACTCCCGCCAAAGGGACAAGCATGCACGTCTCCACTGCCGGGACTAAGGAGCGCGCCGCCGTCGGCCCGAGCGTGGCGCTCCGCTCCCGTGTACAGCACCTTCCTGTCCTTACTCCTGCAGCTCTCGGTAAAGCTCACGCTAATCTTTACATCCTTAAGCAACTTAAGGTCAGGGGAGAACTTCCGGACCGCAGGTGCGTGCCGGGCGGTGCGCGGGCTGTGGCCACTACAGTTCGGGTCTATGAGGAGGCGGCCCTTAGAGAAGGGTTCTTTGGAGAGAAGAGAAGCTCCGTAGAAGTTGAACGGGTCCTCAGCAGGGGGTTCGGACTGTCCATCACCACCAGAGCCAACGTCCATTACCTCTGCATCACTGGACGTTTGCAGGGGAGGTGGTGGAGACTGTTCACGGGGCAGCACTTGGAAGGGGCAAGCGCGGTTCTCCAGCATCGCTTCTCCTGCGGGCGCACGCGGGAGAGGAGAGGGACTCTCATACGTCTCCATATTAAAAGCGGTTAAGACTACTTTAAAAGACCAGAGTTTTAAAAACCATTATGTAAACCTAGACAGCTAGCATGCACCAGTCCGTCGAGACCCGGGCCGTCCTGCCGGTGCTGCGCACGCTGGCGGCTTAGTCAAGCTGGCCACATTGCTCTTTTCATTAATGTAGACAGCTTTTAGAACCACTGCCTCAATTATTGGAAATCACAATGCACTCAGCTTAAATGACTGGCAACTAAGCGAGTCTGTCTTCATGCCAAGGCGGCACCTTTCCTCCTCCACCTGCAAAGAAATTTAAAAAGGTCGTCACGAGATGACGGCAATCTCCCGCGTCCCTGGCACCGAGGCAGGAGTCCAGCGCTACCGACAGCTCTGCGTGCCGCTGCTGGCGGGGCCTCGCGGGCCTCAGGACGCGCTGACCTGACTCTTTGGAACCTGAATTACTGTTTAGGGCCCCAGCTAAACATTTTAGTAACGATCCACTCAAAGTCCCGCTTCAGAAATACGAAACAGTTGAATCTTAGGGCTCACAGCGGATTTGAGAAAGGCACATGAGCTTTGCCACGGTGCTCCCTGGCTGGCCCGGGAGGTCACGGAGCCCGCAGAGGGCAGAGGTGAGCCCCCTCGGGCTGTCAGGGCACAGGAATCCACTCACCTGCAAGGGCTGGGTCAGTCACGGGGTGAGCGCCAGACCCTCGGCTCAACTGGGCAGCCCCAGGGGCCTCAGCTATGGCCAGGCGCCCCGCTACCCGGGAGCCTGGGGCTCTCCAGGGCCCACACCGTGGCACATGGACGGGGACACTGATGCGGCGAGCGGAGGTGACCAGAGGTGGCGGCATAGTTCTGTACCCGGTAGAGAAGGGAGCCTGCCGGGGTTTCTGGGGCGCCGCTGGCAATGGCTGAGCCAAGGCAGAGGCCTGGGTGCCACCTGGAGCCTGGCTCCATCCGGGGCAGTAAGGAGTCACGGAGGGTGAAGCCACTCCCGTGCCAGCTAGGTCCGTATTTGAGAAAGGAGACTGACAGCTGTGCTGGGCCAAGGAGACTGTGCCCGAGGTGAGGGGACACTGCTCCAGGAACGAGGACAGAGGTGTGAGTGCAAGGGGCCCCAGTGCCGGGGCTGGAGCTGTCAAGATCAGTGTCTCAGAGTTGGCTGCACCTGCTGACCCCATGGAGGTGGGGCAGAGGGGAGAGGGGACGGGCGAGTCAGGGTTCCCCCTGGAGGGACACGGCCCAGCATCTAAGCAGGAGCCTGCAGGGGAGCACGGGGAACCTCCGGAGACACACTCTGACAGGTACCGAGGTCACAGCTCTGGATGAGGAGACGGTTGCCCAAAGCACAGGCGAGGGGCCACCAGAGAGGGAGGGCTAAGGAAGTGACTCTAGAAGCTTCACTAGAGAGGAAGCACGAGGCGGAGGAGGCGGGTCACGGGGCCGACTGGAAGATCAGGGGCCCGCAGGAGGGCCGTCACCAGAGCAGAAGCACATGCAGACACACGTACGCACACACGCATGCACACTCCCACGCTGTGCACAGAAACACACACGCATGCGCATGCCGTGCACGCCAATGCAGATACACACATGCACGCCCATTCCCCCGTGTGCCAGGCCATGGGCTACATGGACACATCTCCCACTCTGAAGGCCCAGGAAGAATGGGAGGCAGCAGGCAGCACTCACGCATGTAAGTGCACGGTGAAGGGAGAGAGCGTGGAGGAGACAGATACAGAAACCGGAGACCTGCTCAGCTTTCATTAGTTCTTACTTCAAAAACACTCACTGCCCAGCTCCCCGAGGGTCACCCCCAGGACTAAGAACCACTGTGCTGTCGCTCTCCTAGATGCTAAGACGTCCCACCCTCTCCAGATCCACGGAACCTAACGCGACACCGCAGCCCAAAGGCCGGGCCACCTGAGGTGCTCAGGATCAAGGAAACAGCACACAGACACCGAGCAGCTCAGAGGGGGTGTCAAGGCCACGCGGCTGCAGCCAGGGTGGCAAGGGGCCCACTAAGTCGGTAAGCCGGTCTTCTGGAAACCATGGAAGACATCTCAGAGGACGGACAACATGCCCCGGGCATCAGACCACAGGTAAGACAGGACCAGGCCCCTCTGGACCTGGCAGGTCTGTGGAGACCCTAGAGAGTCGGTCACGTCTCTGGGGCAGAATAAAACTCTAAAGTGAAGACGCAACAAGGAGGTGGGAGGGCTGGAGACAGATGTGGGTACAGGATGGGGAGGCCTGCTGTCACCCTAATAAGCTAAGCAGCAGCAAGCATAAATGCACAAGCCCACGACGGCTGCCAAAGGGTGGCCTCGAAGAGGTGCACAGCAGAGGGCCCGAGAGCCTCAGAAGGAGAGTGTGCGCTCTGGGGGAAAGGGAAGCCGCCCGGCCCAGAGCTCAGCGTGGGCAGTGCTGGGCACGTTCCGTGTTCTCCCTCCGAAGCGCGCTCTATTCGTTCGAGCGCCTGCTGCGCACCTGCCGTGTGGTGCAAACACACCATTCTAGACGCTGTTCGCAGGGCCAAACCCTGCCCACAGAGCTACCTCTCCTGCTGGTGTTTCTTTTTCTCCTAGGCCGCGTGCACTCACCCGAGACAGACGAAGAGAGGGAAAGTGAGAAACCCCTCCTGGGGAATGGCCATGCAGCAACCCTCTCCTCCATTCTCCCCTTGGGATTTTTGGGCATGGTGTGATTTTCAAGCCACTGGGTCCGGGACTTGAACCGCAGTCGGCCATGGATGAATCCAGGACCGTAAACAAA
>NW_006159771.1:124578-126804 GCF_000334495.1 Tupaia belangeri chinensis
TTTTTGGGCATGGTGTGATTTTCAAGCCACTGGGTCCGGGACTTGAACCGCAGTCGGCCATGTATGAATCCAGCACCGTAACCAACATGCCACCTGCTAGCCCCTAGAGTTACCCGTCTAGCAGGGAAAATGGACAAGTGACAACTGAGCAAGCATAAACTATCACATGCCGAGAGGTGTCCGAGCCAAGACAGCACAAGGAGAGGGCTGCGGTCGGGAGGCGGCTCCAGAGAGCGGTCGGAGAAGGCCACCCGGCCCGATCCACCTGCAGGCAGAGGAGGAGCCCGGTACGGATGGAGCAGAGGGAGGGGACACTCCAGGTGACACTATAAAGGAAAGCAAAGGCCCTGGGGCAGGAGTGTGAAGGGGCCAGCTCCAGCGGTGCGAGGGAGAGTGGCAGGAGGCAGTCAGGGAGGGCAGCGGGGCCAGGGCTGGACAGAAAGAGCTTGAGTGGAGAGACACGGAAGGCGGAGGGCTGGGGACAAACGCTGCAGCCAGGACTTGGGCTCTCATCTGGAGACAGGCCCCGACAGGAGGGCCCAGGCAAGGATGCGCGGTCCAAGGGCCGCAGGGCAGCAGCCCGCAGCCAGGCGTCACCTTCCCTCCAACTCACCCATACAGCACTCTCTTACAGCGCTGTGGGAGAAAGGTGAAGCACAGAAAGGTTAAACAACTCGCTCAAGGTCACACAGCTAGGAAGCAGGGGGCTGTCCTACCACCCAGGTAAGCTGACTTTGGGTTGCACTTCCGCAGTTTTATACCTCCTTATGGTTTAAAAAATAATAATAATAAATAACTCAGTGTCCAGATAAACGGCTGATGGGCAGATGAGGTGGAGGGAAGGGGACCAGGCGGCCCCGCAGGGAAGAGGCTCGCTAAGTGGCCGGGACACTAGGTTGGAGGTGGTGAGAAAGGTCTCCCAGGGCACACAGGAGAGCTGATGGGTTCCCAAAGGTGACACGAGGTGTGAGACAGGAGCCAGGTGCTTTAGAAAGGCGCGGAGTGTGCTGGCCGGGGTGAGGACTGCAGTGTGACCTGGACACTGCGACTCAGCATCGTGGTAACCATGGAGGTGTGGAAGAGGCAGCTAGAAACCACGGCTGCAGTTGAGAGAGGCCAGGAGTAGAGACCACAATGGAAGACAGCACGGGAAGGTGGCCTTAGGGGAGGGGACCTCAGACAAGAGCCCAGCACTGGGCCAACGAGTCGAAACCGTGTTTCCCACGCCAAGGTCGCGGTGAGACTCCAAAGCCGGCCCCGGGAAGTGCTCTGCGCTCGGCTGGCCAGAGAGGGCTCAAAGAGGGGCTCACTGGCCTCCTGCCTCACCACTGCTCCGCGGACTCAGCTCATGGACACAAACCTGCTTTGCCAACCCGCCTGTGAGCCAGCTGCAGGCTCCAGGCAGGCTCCCTGGACCCAGATCTGGGTAAAACTAACCCACCTGCTCAGAGCCCTTCCTCGGAGCCCACCTGCTCTGCTGGCTTGGAGCTGGCTGTGATGGTCAAGCTCCGCAGCTTCCCGCCCAACCCCGCAGCGCTATGACCTCATCCGTTCCTTTTGTCGTCCTCTGAGGGGCCTCACATCCTGCACTCGGGCAGCTCTGCACCCTGGACTGGCCATTCACTCCTTTGATGAGTGACGCCTGCAGGAGGGGCTGGGCCACTCCCACCACTGGGAATCCAGTCTGCATCCCGGGGACAGGGGGTCCTCGGCTAGCGGTCCCACAGCCCCACACAGAACTGCCGAGCAGCAGGGAAGCAGGTCCATGCAAGCGTGCAAAACGGCAACCCCAACGCCTACCAGGAGCAAGCCAAGTCCATCAGAAGGTACTGGACGGACACGGGTGCCAACAGGTGGCCACCTTCCGTGTATGTCTACCGCGCTCATTGTTTCAATCACAACACCTCCCGATTATCTACGTGACGCTCCATCCAGGCGCACTGGGTGGAGAAAAAGACTCGAGGCGACTTCTCCGATGGCCCAAGGTGTGTTTAACGCCGGCAGGGTCCTGGGTGCGCCCCGGCCCCGGCCACACCTTTCCCACGAGAAGGCGATGAGCGGCTTCGGACCCTAGGGCACGAGGGGGCTCTTCGCCCGGAGCGCGACGCCCTGGCCCGGCCCGCCCCCTAGTCCCGGGGGGCGCCCGCCCCGAGCCCTGCGCTCCCTAAGCCGCCCGCGGCCATGTTGCCTGACAAAGGCCGGGACTCCGCGTGGCCGGCCCCGCCC
>NW_006159771.1:127860-133275 GCF_000334495.1 Tupaia belangeri chinensis
CCCGCATGCTCGTCCTGCATCGGGTGCCTCGAGAAGGGGAGCGCGGAAGTAAACGGAGAAGGACGGCTCCGCTGGGACGAGCAGGTCCAGGCAGCACATCTGGAAGGAATGATGGGCCTGGAAACTCTCATGGAGCAGCCACCTCCTCCACTGCGGGCGGGAATCCTGGGTGCTAAGGATGCGGCGAGAAGATGAGAAGCAGGTTTTGTTTCTAGGAGTTGCAGATGCTCTCCCCAGAGGTACCCATTGCAAAAGCAAGTCAGTAGCTTTGCAGGAAATAAACTTGGGAGATGCGACCTTAGCCAAGGAATCGAGCTCTTCAGCAGGTGTATACTCATCAGAACGCGCAGATCCTAACCAAGTATTAGCATGGCATTGCATGTTACGGGTACCTCTGCAGACATGAAGGCGAAGCACCAGTAGTAAATCCGTGCTATGGGAACAGCAGATGGTGTGGTGCTGAAGGCACTGGATACTCCCACATGGCCAACCACAGTTCGAGTCCCGGACCGAGTGGGTTGCTTTCTCACGTTCTCTCTCTCTCTCTTTGGTCAAATTAAAATAAATGAATGCGTCACTAAAAAATAATTCAAAAAAAGAAAAAAACACATACACCAGGCGTTTGTGCCTGCAGGCCCAAAGTCCCCAGAAAAGAATCCAGAAAAGAATGGACGAGAAGGGATTGCCCCCTGGGATGTGTTTTCTCACATTCCCTATATCTTTCGGAGAGCGCACATGCTCTATAGCAAAATTTGAAAAAAGAAAAAAGTCGAAATCATTCCAGCCAAAGTTTTCTACTAAAAGAGGAGCCATCTTCAATAAAAGACACACAACTAAGTACAAAGCTGAATCCAGACCTTAGCTGACAGCTAATGAAGCTCCTAAACCCTCTCCCAAGGAGGCGAGGAGCCCATCTGTGGCCACACCGCAATCCCTTCTCCTCCATTCTCCTCTTGGGATCTTCGGCACGCACGCACACGCGCCCGGCATGAGTTTAAGCCACCGCGTCCAGGACTCGAACCGCAGTCGGCTACATGGGAGTTCAGAAACATAGCCATTATGCTAACTGCTGGTCCCCGGACTACCTTTTAAATTCAGAGTGGTTTTTTTTTTTTTTTAATAGTTATATTTATTATTATTATTTACTTTGACTGGAAAGAGACAGAGAGTGAGAGTGAGAAAGCAAGTGTCAGGTCTAGGACTTGAACCAGGGTCAGCCATGTGGGAGTCTAGTGCCTTAATCACCATATCACCTGCCAGTCCCACTTTTTTGTTTTAGAGATTTTTGAAGCAGTTTGGGCCCCCCTTGGAAGGAGCTCATGACCCACCTATCCGTTTTTTGGGGGGTTTTTTAGAGAATTTTGTTATAGGGTGCATGTGTTCCCCAAAGACACAGAGAGAGACAAAAAGTGAGTCGTCACCCCCTGGCGGATGGCCACAATCCCTTCTCCATTCTCCTCTTGCGATTTTGGGCACTCCTGCACACGTACCTGGCATGAATTTCAAGCCACTGGGTCTGGGACTTTTAACAGCAGTCATGGGAGTCCAAGCACCTTAACCACTATGATGTCACCTACTGGCCCCAAAATTCAGGTTTCACAAAGGACCCTGCTAAGTCAGTTTAGCAAGGACCCTCCACCCCAATATTTGATCAGGTTCCTTAGCTTCCGCAATGCCCCAGGCCTGCTTTCAGCCGGAATCCTGGTCATCAGAATCCCCTTAGCCCAGTTTCCTCCTAGAAATGTTCCATTCGCCAGCCCCCACCCTGCTCCCTGGCTATCAGTTTGCCCTGCCCAGAATCGAACCCAACTCTCCCGCACTGGAAAAGCCCTGAGGTGGCTCTGAATAAAGTCCCTACTGGTTTTTTTTGTTTGTTTGTTTGTTTTGAAAGGTTTTCGCTATAGGGCGCGTGCACTCGCCAGGCAGACAGAGAGAGAGAGACAGAAAGCGAGGAATCACCCCCCAGGCGGGATGGTCACACCGCAATCCCTTCTCCATTCTCCTCTGTGGATCTTGGGCACGCACGCACACGCGCCCGGCGTGAGTTCTAAGCCACCCGGTCTGAGACGCGAACCGCGGTCGACTACGTGGGAGTCCAGCGACGTAGCCATTACGCTAACTGCTGGTTCCCCCAAGTCCCTACTGTTTTAACAGGTGTCATTGAATAACTTGTTAAGAATAATTTTATTTAACTTTATTTATTTTAGCTTGAACAGAGAGGGACAAAGGAAGTGAGAAAGCAAGCCGCCAGGTCCAGGACTTGAACCATGGTTGGCTATGTGGGAGTCCAGCACCCTTAGCCACCACGCCACCTGCCAGCCCAATTGAATAATTTTTACCAGTTAACGGTACTGCAATTCAGACAAGATCAGATTCATCATGGGGCCCTTGGGCCTCTCGCTAAGGACCATTTAAACGTGGTCATTTTCATCTTTACTACTGACTTAGAGATTGAGGATCCACTGGGGAGTGGGACCCCTGCGTCATTGGTCTAAAGATTATCACTGATGCTGTTACAGAGATCATCCCCCGGGAGATAACAACGCCGCAGCCCCTTCTCCTCAGGATTTTGCGCATGCGCCCAGCATGATTTGCAAGCTACCAGGTCCGAGGCTCAAACTGTACAGTCAGCCACGTGGGATCTAGCCACCTTAGCCACTACGCACCTGCTCACTCCTAGATTTTGATTTTTTTAAAAGAAGAATTGTATTGAATTTTATTTATTTATTTATTTATTCGCTTGTTTATTTTAATTTGACCAGAGACGGAGAAAGAGAGAGAAAGTGAAAAAGCAAGCTGCCAAGTCTGGGACCCGAACCACAGCTAGTCATGTGGGAGTCTGGTCCCCTTAATACCATGCCACCTGCCAGCCCGAATTTATTTTTTAGAGATTTTTGCTATAGGGCGTGTGCACTCACCAGAAAGACAGAAACAGAGAGAAAGTGCGAAATCACCCCCCACGGGGGATGGCCATGCCGCAATCCCTTCTCCTCCATTCTCTCGGGATCTTGGGCACGCATGCATACGTGCCTGGTGTGAGTTTAAGCCACCAGGTCCAGGACTCGAACCTTAGTCGACTATGTGGGAATCCAGTGACATAGCCATTACACCAACTGCTGGTCCTCCTCTCTGGTCAAATTTAAATAAGTAAATAAAGTTAGATAAAAAAATAATTTTTAAAGAATTATATTTAAATTTATACATATTAATTTGACCAGAGAGGGACAGAGAGAGACAGAGAGACAGAGATCAAGCAAGAGAGAGAGAGAGGAGGTGAGAAGCCCGCCAGGTCTGGGACTCGAACTGCGGTCAACCATGTGGGAGTCCAACACCCTTAAAACCATGCCACCTGCCAGCCCTGAAAATAATTCTTTAAAAAAATAAATACAATTAAATAAATAATTCTTTTTTTGAGAGAGATTTTTGCTATATGGTGCTTGCGCTCACCAGAAAGAGATAGACAGAGAGACAGGAAGCAAGAAATCACCCCCCAGGGGGGATGGCCACGCTGCAGTCCCTTCTCCTCCATTCTCCTCTCAGGATCTTGGGCACACATGCACACGCACCCGGCATGAGTTTAAGCCACCGGGTCCAGGACTCGAACCACGGTCAACTACATGAGAGTCGAGCGACACAGCCATTACGCTAACTGCTGGTCCCAATAAATAATTCTTAAAAGAAATTTAAAAAACTATTGGACTAGCAGATGGTGTAGCAGCTACATCACTGAACTCCCACATGGCCCAAGGTGGTTTGAGTCCCAGACCTGGTGGCTTCAAAATCATGCCAGGCACCCGTACACCTGTATGTGCCCAATATTCTGGGAGGGAAGAGAATGGAGAAGGGATTGCAGTGTGGCCCTCCCTCCTGGGGAGTGATTTCTCCCTTCCCCTCTCACTGTCTGTCTCTGGTGAGTACATGCCCTAAGGCAAAAACCTCTAGAAAATAAGTAACAAATAATTTGTCACCTTGGTATTGTTTCATAGTGACTTGTAATTCTATTTCATCAAGTGTCTTAAACCTTTTGGCATTTCTGACAACTTTATCCAAATCTACAGGAATTGCAGGCCGAGTCTGATGGTGCGGCCGAGGCTTGGCTCCCTAGCCTGGAGAGGCTTTTAGAAGTCTGTCTTACGGGCTGGCAGGTGGCATGGTGGTTGAGGCGCCAGACTTCCACATGGCCAACCCCAGTTCGAGTCCTGGACCTGATGGCTTGCTCTCTCACTTCCTCTTTCTCTCTCGGGTCAAATTAAAAATAAGAACGACGGTGAGTCTGTGTGCTAGGGGCTGGGAGCCACTTTGGGACTTCCGGACTCCATTGCCCACATCAATTTTGCATCCGGCCACTTTACTATGTTCGTTTATCACTTCCAGTAGTTTCTTCTTGGATTAGCCATTAGCTAGATTAATCAAGAACAGAGACAGGCACCAGATAAATGAAATCAGCAAGGGAAACAGGTGTTATTACGACAGATAAAACAGAAATACAACATATCATCAGAGAGTAACCGTGAGCGACTGATGCCAACAAACAAGAAAATCTCAAGACAGATTTCTGGACACGTATAACCTACTGAGGTTGGACTAGGAAGAAACCGTCTGAGTAGACCCGTAACAAGCAACGGGACTGAATCGGTAATAGGTGGTCTCCCATCGAGGAAGAGCCCAGGTCCCAATGGCTTTACTTCTGAATTCTACAAAAGTTTTAAATAAGAACCCCAGGGACCAGCAGTTAGCCTAATGGCTATGTTGCTGGATTCCCACGGAGCTGACTGCGGGTCGAGTCCCGGACCTGGTGGCTTAAACTCACACCAGGCACGTGTGCGTGCATGCCCAAGATCCCGAGAGGAGAATGGAGGAGAAGGGATTGCAGTGTGACCATCCCCCCGGGGGGTGATTTCTCGCTTTCTGTCTCTCTGGCGAGCGTATGCACCCTGTAGCAAAAACCTAAAAAAAAAAAAAAAAAAAAAAAGAAGAACCCCAATTCTCCTAAAACCATTTCTAAAAATTCAAAAGGAAGGAATCCTCCTGAATTCATTCTATCGTCTTAATTCCAAAACCAAAGACATGACAAAAAAAAAAAAAGAAAACTTCAGGCCCATATTCATGATGAATACAGATGCAAAAGTTCTCCAGAAGATACTAGCAAATTGTATTCAACAAGATATCAAAAAGATCATATACCAGGACCAAGTAGGATTCATTCCAGGATTCAACATATGCAAAACATACATGTAATACATCACAGTAACAAAAGAAAAGATAAAAATTACATGAGCATATCAATTGTTGCAGGAAAAGCATTCAATAAAATACAACATCCCTTCATGATTAAGACTCAGCATAGAGGGAACCAGCAGTTAGCGCAATGGCTATGTCGCTGGACTCCCATGTAGTCGACCACGGTTTGCGTCC
>NW_006159771.1:133291-134421 GCF_000334495.1 Tupaia belangeri chinensis
TGGGGGGTGATTTCTCGCTTTCTGTCTCTATGTCTCTCTCTGTCTGTCTGGCGAGCGCACGCACCCTATAGCGAAAACCTCTCCAAAAAATAATAAATAAATAAATAAATAAATAAAATAAAAAAAGACCCGGCATAGAAGGGACATTCCTCAACACAATAAAAGCCATCTATGGAGACCAGCAATTGGTGTAATGGCTATGTCGCTGGACTCCTATGTAGTTAACCACAGTTCGAGTCCCAGACCCAATGGCTTAAAACTCAACGCCTAGCACGTGTACATGTGTGTCCAAGATCCCAGGAGGAGAATGGAGGAGAAGGGATCGCAGCGTGGACATCCACCCTGAAGGGTGATTTCTCACTTTTTGGTGAGCATACACACCCTATAACAAAAACTTCTCCATTAAAAAAAAGCCATCTATGAAAAACGCCATAGCTAACATCATATTGAATGGGAAAAAGCTTAGCTTTTCCACTAAAAACTGAAACAAGACAAGGCTGCCAACTTTCTCCACTTCTTAACAAAGTACTAGAAATTCTAGCCAATGCAATTAGACAAGAAAGTCAAATACAAGGCATCCAAATCGGAAAAGAAGTGAAACCATTTCTATTTGCAGATGATATGATGCTATACATAGGAAATCCAAAAGAATCCACATAAGAACCGGAAGTGATAAATGAATATAGTGAAGGGAAGGATATAAAATCAACGGACAAAAATCTATGGCCCTGCTCGACATCTCTTATCATAGGGAAATGCGAATCAGCACTACAATGAGATACCACTTAACCCGGGTCAGAGTGGCTAACATTGAGAAAATAACGATAAGTGCTGGCGAGGCTGTGGTGAAAGGGGAACTCTCCTACACTGTTGGTGGGAATGTAAAGTAGTCCAGTCACTTTGGGAAACAAGGTGGAGATTCCTTAGAAACCTATAGAAAGAACCACCCTATGACCCAGTAACTCCACTTCTAGGTATTTACCCAAAGGATAGAAAAACCCTCAGGCAGAAAAACACTTGCACAGGACCAGCAGTTAGCGTCATGGCTATGTCGCTGGACTCCCACGTAGTCGACCACGGTTCGCGTCCTTGACCCAGTGGCTTAAACTCACGCCGGGCGTGTGTGTGTG
>NW_006159771.1:134710-136737 GCF_000334495.1 Tupaia belangeri chinensis
ATATATATATATATATATACACATACACACACACACACACATATATACATACATACATATATATACATACACACACTGATTACCTGCGCTCTCTGGCAAGAGCTGAAAAGTTTGGAAGGTGTAGTGGGGAGGGCAACGGTAGATACTAGAGATAGGAAAGGATAGGGGGAATACGGGGACTGGGTAATGGAGGGAGGGAGGGAAGTGAATAGAGGAAGAAAAAGAAAGTACGTTTGGGACCAGCAGTTAGCGTAATGGCTATGTCACTGAACCCTGACTCCCATGTAGCCAAGTGAGGTTCGAGTCCCAGACCCGGTGGCTTAAACTCACACCAGGCACATGTGCGTGCGTGCCCAAGATCCCGAGAGCAGAATGGAGGAGAAGGGATTGCGGCATGGCCGTCGCCCCTGGGAGGGGATTTCTCGCTTTCTATCTCTCTGTCTCTCTGTCTTTCTGGTAAGCGCACGCGCCCTATAGCGAAAACCTCTCCAAAAAAAAAAAAAGTATGTTTAATTGACAAAAAAATTAAAAGCTATTTGCTGCTGCTGATGTGTATAGTAATGCCTTTGTCTCTTAAAAAAACAACGAATAAAATTAAATTAAAAATATGGCTCCCAGAAATGCTGAGACAGGATGATTATCAATAGAGATACAGGGTCAGCTACTGGCGTGGTGGTTAAGGAGGCTGGAGTCAACATGGCTGACCGCACGGTCCAAGTCCCTGACCTGGAAATGTGAAAAACATTTCGGGCATGTGCATGTGTACCCCAAATCCTGAGAACATAAAAAGGAGAAGGGGTTGCAGCATGGCCATCCCCCCGGGGGATGATTTCTTGCTTTCTCTCTCTCTGTCTCTCTGGTGAGTGCACGTGCCCTATAGCGAAAATCTCTCTCAAAAAAAAACCTGTAATAACTCACACTTGGAAGAAATAATCCTTTCTCGTGACGGCTAGAACTCACTTGGTCTTAGGAGACAGAATCAGTCCATTCATGCCTTTCTGATCTAATCACTGCCTGTTAGACCTCACCTCTTAAAGGCCTCACCACCTCCAATGACACGACACTGGGAACCATATTTGAAAACAAGCTTCCAGGGACCAGCAGTTGGCGTAATGGCTATGTCGCTGGACTCCCATGTAGTCGACCGCGGTTCGCGTCCCAGACCCGGTGGCTTAAACTCACGTTGGGCGTGTGTGCGTGCATGCCCAAGATCCCGAGAGGACAGTGGAGGAGAAGGGTTTGTGGCGTTGCCATCCCCTCTGGGGGGTGATTTCTCGCTTTCTGTCTCTCTGTCTTTCTGATGAGCGCATGTGCCCAATAAGAAAAAAAAAAAAAAAAAAATCTCCAAAAAACAAGCTTAAAACAAGCTTCCATAGGAAAAACCATTATCCGAATCATAGCAAAGTCCAGTTGGAGATTTAAAAATTCCAACAAAGTAGACCAGTCCTGCATACTAGTGGTTAAGGGAGCTCAATCCCACATGGCCAACTGTGGTTCAAATCCCAGCACTAGCACCTTGAAAAATACACTAGATGCATATGCATGCCTGCCCCAAACCCTAAGGGGATAAAGAAATCGAGAAGTGGTTGTGACGTGACCACTCTCCACTGGGGGCGCTCTCTCTCCTTCTCCCTCTCCCTCTCTCTCTCTGTCTCGGGCAGGTGCATATGCTCTCTGACAATTAAAAAAATTCCAGTAAAGCAGGTTTACAGAGAGACTGTATGGTCAATCACAATTCTTCCTGCACTTACATAAATAACCAGGCCAAGTTTAATAGAACTAAATTTCCTTGACAAGTTAGTCTTACTATGGTTATCTTTGATTGAAATAGGGGTGGGGTATAGAGAGTCAATTATGTTTTGGGAGAACACTGCATTTGATAACAGATAATGCTAAATAAAAATGACAGGAGGCCGGGGCCAACAGGGGGCATGGTGGTTATGGAGCTGGACTCTCACATGGCCAACCATGGTTCAAGTTCTGGACCGAGCAGCTTGCTTTCTCACCTTCCCTCTCTCGCTCTTTCC
>NW_006159771.1:138478-146754 GCF_000334495.1 Tupaia belangeri chinensis
GATTTAAAAAATTAAGTAAATAATTCTTCCTTAAAAAATAATAAAAATCGGGGGCCAGCAGATGGCGTGGTGGTTAAGGTGCTAGATACTCTCCCACATGGCCAACCGTGGTTCAAGTCCTAGACCTGGTGGCTTGCTTTCTCACTTTCCCTCTCTTTCTTCCTCTCTGTATCTATCACTGGTCAAATTAAAATAAATAAAATTAAATAATTTAAAGGGCCAGCAGGTGGCATGGTGGTTAAGGTGCTGGACACTCCCCCATGGCTAACCATGATTCAAGTCCTGGACCTGGTAGCTTGCTTTCTCACTTCCCCTCTCTCCCTCTTTCTCTGGCCATATTAAAATGAATGAATAAATAAAATTAAATAAAATAAATCTTTTTTTAAAATAATAATAATAAGGGCCCGGCAAGTGGCATGGTGGTTAAAGGCGCTGGACTCCCACATGGCCAAGCATGGTTCAAGTCTCGGACCTGGTGGCTTGCTTTCTCACTTCCTCTCTTTCTCTCTGTCCATCTCTAATCAAACTGGAAAATAACATTGGTAATAAATTTTTTTAAATAATAAGAAGAAAAATTACAGGAGCCCATTGTTTTGCACTAAGCCCTGCTCTAGCCCCAGCAGCCCAAACCAAAATGAATTCACTCAGGCTAAGATGAAGCTGAACCTTTAAGAAGCTGATAGATCCAGGGACCAGCACTTGGCATAATGGCTGTGTCGCTGGATTCCCATGTAGCCAACTGTGGCTCGAGTCCCGGACCTGGTGGTTTAAACACACCAGGCGCGTGTGGTGCGTGCCCAAGATTCCAAGAGGAGAATGGAGGAGAAGGGATTGCGGCGTGGCCATCCCCCTGGAGGGTGATTTCTTGCTTTCTCTCTGTCTGTCGCTCTTTCTGGCGAGTGCATGCACCCTATAGCAAAACCCTCTCCACCTGAAATAGCTCAAGATGCACCTACGCTAAGTGGACTTGGCGACATGAACAACCTTATTCTCTAAACTCATCCCTCCTATACCTTCCATTGGCCACATCTATTACCATCTTCAAGATGCTGCAGCTGCCGCAGAGTGCCAGACTCACTGCCTCCACACTTGGCTTGCAGTCAAGTCAGGTGGGCCAGCAGGCGGCACGGGGGTCAAGGCGGCTGGATCCCACATGGCTGCCTGCACAGTTTGAGTCCTGGACCCGGCAGCTTGAAAAACTACACCAAGCACGTGTGTGTCCATGCCCAAAATCCCGAGAGGAAAATGGAGGAGAAGGGATTGAGGCATGGGGGTGGGGAGTCATTTCTCACTTTCCCTCTCTCTGGCTCTCTCTGGCAAACCTGTGTGCCCTCTAACAAAAGACTAGAAAGAAAGAAAAAGATAGTAGATTGGAATAATTTTTTAAAAAGAATTATTTATTGAATTTTATTTATTCATTCATTTATTTTAATTTGACCAGAGAAAGACAGACATACAGAGAGAAGGAAAGTGAGAAAGCAAGTGATTGAAATAATTTCAAAATGAGAGAAGTAAAGAAGTGTGGAGGGGAGGCCCAGCCCTAGGGGCACGAGTCGGAGGGTACCGTGTGGGAGTAGCTGAGACCACAGGGGAGGCCCAGGTTCTGTTCCTGCCCAACTTAAACAGGCCAGGCGTGGTGGTGTGGACCCGTGATCCTAGCTAACTGGGAGTCTGGGGCAGGAGGGCTGTGTCATGCTGATATCCTGCCCCAAATACCTCTCTCTTCTCCCCCCTTCTCCCGAGTGCTCTCTTCATAGAAAAATAAAATAGGGCCAGCAGCATGGCCTGGTGGTTAAGACAGCTGGATTCCACAGGACTGATTGCTCAGTTCGAGTCCTGGACCAGGAGGCTTGAGACCCACACCGAGTGTGTGTATGTAGGCCCACATTCCCAAGAGGATGGGAATGCAACGGGACCATTCTCCATTGGGGGTGCTTTCTCACTTGTCCCCCAACCCACCAGGGAGGCCAGAAAGAAAATAGACAAGGCAGGTGGCGGTCAGCGTGACTCAATGGGACCCACATGGAAAAGGTCTCAGGCTCACATTCCAGAGCTTCACTGACACTGCGCCGGTGTCCTGTGATCCTGGCCAGCTGAGAATGTGGCTGTATCCAGCATGAGGACCCTGTTGAGGTGCCTGTCTGTCTCTTTGTCTTCTACTTCTCCCCACTCTCAGAAGGAATGGCAGCATGGGGGACCAGCAGAGAGCTGGACTCCCACGTAGTCAGTCGACTGTGGTTCAAGTCCCGGACCCGGCAGCTTAAAACTCATGCAAAGTGCATGTACATGTACGCCCACAATCCGAAGAGGAGAATGGAGGAGAAAGGATTGTGGTGTGGCCATTCCCCCTGGGGGGGTGAGTTCTCACTTTCTGTCTCTCCAGAGAGCACATGTGCCCTATAGCAAAAGTAATTCTCAAAAAAAAAAAAAGGGACCAGCAGTTAGCGTAATGGCTATGTCGCTGGACTCCCACGTAGTTGACCACAGTTCGCATCCCGGACCCGGTGGCTTAAAACTCACGTCGGGCGTGCCCATCCTCCCTGGGGGGTGATTTCTTGCTTTCTGTCTCTATGTCTCTCTCTGTCTGTCTGGCGAGCACATGCGCCCTATAGCGAAAATCTCTCCAAGCCCCATAGAGAAAAAACCCCCAAAAAAAAAAAAAAAAAAAAAAAAAAGCATGGTCCAAGCAGGAGGCTGGAGCCCAGGCCTGCCAGGATGAGACCGAGAGCTGGGATGCCAGCCAGGCTCACAGACCCGCCTGGTCAGTCCACACCTATGGCTTCCATGTCCCCGCAGCTCATCCGGCCATCATGGGGTGGTCAGAGGGCAGAAATGGCTCGCATTGGAAGGGACCTCTGAGAAGAGGGTAAATTGGGACCAGCAGTTGGCATAATGGCTGTGTCACTGGACTCCCATGTGGTCGACTACGGTTCAAGTCCCAGACCCGGTGGCTTAAAACTCACGCCGGGCACGTGTGCATGCGTGCCCAAGATCCCGAGAGGAGAATGGAGGAGACGGGATTGCAGTGTGGCCCTCCTCCATGGGGGGTGTTTTCTTGCTGTCTCTCTGTCTCTGTCTGGCGAGTGCACACACCCTATAGCAAAAACCTCTCAAAAAAAAAAAAGAGGGTAAATTCCCCATCTGCCTGGGAGAAGAGGAGCCAGGCTGAGGACAGGGGGATTGGATGTCTCTCGCAACAAAGAGCACAGAGGACCAGCTGGGCCATGCCGGGCCAAGCCAGGATCTCCCTGAGTGGCATGTCCAAGCTCTGCAGGGGTCCGGCTTCCTGGGCCCTCTGTACCTTCACACAGCACGGAGGCTTCAAGGAACTGGCCAGAGCACATGGGGGCTCGGACAGCATTTGCACTGTGCCCCTTGGTACCAACGTTTGCCCGGCCCAGGCACTGGGGTACAGCAGCAGACAAGGAAAGGTCTCCGCCTTCCGAGAGTCCTCATTCTGACGGGGAGACACCCGAGAAATAACCCGATTCACAGTGCGTCAGATGGTGCTAATAGCCATTGAGGAACAGGGGTGAGTAGGGAGAGTGCCACTTCCCCCGGGGCCTCCCGAGGCTCCAGCAATGACCTGCAGGAAGTGAGGAACGACACAGCGCAGAGACCTGCAGGTCCCCAGGCAGAGGGGACAGTGAGCACAGAGACCCTGTGCAGAGAGCATGGCAGGAAGCCGTGGCAGGTGACGTGAAACAAGAGTGCTGCTGAGCACGGTGGTGACAGAGTGTGTGGGGGGGGTAGGGGGGGACGACGCAGGCTTACAGCCATCAGTCATCCTTGTTCTGGTCCATCCCGGCCCCCTGGCTGGAAACGGGGGGCTATGGGGCTAGCTCCCCCAGCCTGTTTCATTGCTGTGAGGATGGCTACTGTACCTCCTTGCTCGGGCTGCAGAAATAGAGCACCCCGTGAGTGGCTCGCACGACGGACATTTATTGTCTCAGGTTCTGGAGGCTGGAACTCTGAGCTCAAGGTGTGGGCAGGACCGTGCTCCCTCTGAAGGCACCAGGGGAGAGGGGCCGGTGTGTGCAAAGGCCCCCAGGCAGGAGCTCTGTAAAGGCCTGACCCGGCTCCTCTCTCTCAGCTTCTGGCAATCCCTTGGCTGATGGCAGGAGAATTATAATCCTTTTTTTTTTTTTTTAAGAGGTTTTTGCTATAGGGTCCGTGCGCTCGCCAGACAGAGAGACAGAAAGCGAGAAAGCACCCCCCAGGGGGATGGCCATGCCACAATCCCTTCTCCTCCATTCTCCTCTCGGGATCTTGGGCACGCACGCACACACGCACGGCGTGAGTTTAAGCCACCGGGTCCGGGACGTGAACCATAGTCGACTACATGGGAGTCCAGCGACATAGCCATTACGCTAACTGCTGGTCCTGAGAATTATAATCTTTACATGGTATCATGTGTGTGTCTGTATCAGTCTGTCTGTTTTTTTTTTTTTTTTTAAGACTTTGCTAGAGGGCTCATGCACTCACCAAAGAGATAGAAAGTGAGAAATCACCCCCCAGGGGGGTGGCCCCGCCGCATCCCTTCTCCTCCATTCTCTTCTCAGGATTTTGGGCACGCACACACACGCCTCTGGCATGAGTTTCAAGCCACTGGGTCTGAGACTTGAACCGTGGTCAACAGGGGAGTCCAGAGCCTATGCCACTTGCTGGCCCCCAGGGTCTGTCTTTTGTCCAGATTTTTTCCTCTCTGTCACCTAAGACCAGCAATGCCCAGAAATGGAAGCCCCACTGCAGGTCAACACCCACCTGGGACTCTCATTGCTCCAAGGTCATGCCAGAGGTCAGCTGCAGAGGTGGCAGGAAGCCCGGGCTGGGAGCTGGCCACCTGGGACCTCCCTGTGCTTGGCCATTGCTGTGACTTGAGGCCAATCCAGGAGCTCTAGGACGGAGCCGACCCCGCTGTCCTCCTGTCCTCAAACCCCCCCACCCCCCCACCATCCTCACCTTCCACCCAGAGCACAGGGTAACCAAGTCCCTGCTGGGTCCCCACAGGGCTCCCCACAGCCACCTGGTGGTGGCTGGACCGCGCTGACCAAGTCCCACGCACACGGGCTCTCAAACCCAGGCTTCTGCCCGAGGACAGATGGATGGACAGACAGATGGACTCATATGCTTCTTGTGTGCTCAGGAGGCCGTGACTGACGGCAGATGAGGGAAGAGCCTCGTATGGAGTGTCTGTGCCTGTACAGGGGCCCCGTCACCCCGACACAGCGGGGAAGGACCCCGACAGCATGCACTCACCACGCAGGGCCCGTCACCCCGACACGGCGGGGAAGGACCTGACAGCACGCACTCACCACAGCCTCAGGTTTATTACCCGCGGCTCTCAGTCAAGTACAGACTCCAGAGAGGTGGACACGCCCCCAGGGAGATGGCAGGGGCTGGCTGTCCCCGTGCCGAGATGGGCCTGCCCGGAAGCCACAACCCCTGCCGGGTCAGGGTCCCGAGAGCCCTGGGTGCTCACAGGACCACCCCCAACCTAGGACTCTCCCTAGGCAAACAGGGCAGCCCCACGCACATGGGAGCCCACATACATGGGACGGCCTGGCATGGGCAGGACCGCTGGGTCCACCGACTCTTGGGTCTTCTTCACGCCTGACCCAAACGTGGCTTTGTCTGCCCTGCAGGCACAGGCTGGGTGTCTGGGACTGAAGCTCACTTGTGCCTGGCGTGCCCCAGAGACAAAGCTGGCTCCTGTCATCTGTCCAGAGCACAGACCCACTGGCTAGAGGTGTGTGTGTTAGGTGAGACCCAGCCCTCTGTCTGCCTGGCACGTGTGAGCGCGTGTGCATTCAAGTATGCATGTGCACACGTGCCTGTGCATCTGTGTCTTGCATGTGTAGGAGCATGTACACGTCAGCATGCCTGTGTGTGCACATGTGTGTGTCCGTGTGGGAGTATGTACACATGTTGGTGTGCCCGTGTGTGTGTGCACATGTAGGTTTGCCTGTGTATGTGTGTGCACATGTTGGTGTGTCTGTGTGTGCACGTGTGTGCACATGTAAGCATGCCCATGTGGGAGTATGCACACATGTAGCTGTGCCTGTGTGTATGTGTATGCGCGTACATGTAAGTATGCCCTGTGGGAGTATGTACACATGTAGGTGTGCCTGTGTGTGTGCACATATAGGTGTGCTTGTGTGTGTATGCCCATGTAGGTGTGCTCGTGTGTATGCCCGTGTGTATATGTGTGTGCATATGTAGGTATGCCTGTGTGTGCACATGTAGGTGTGCCTGTGTGTGTATGTGTGCCTATGTGTGTGCACATGTAGGTGTGCCTGTGTGTGTATGTGCACCCAGGTACTTGTACGTTTGCCTGTGTGTGTGTGCCCCTGTACTTGTAGGTGTGCTGTGTGTGTGCCCGTGTGTACACCTGTGCATGTGTGCTGGGGCAGGTCCAGGTGCATTTGCACACGCATGGCACACCGGGATCTGCACAAAAACTAGTGCAAGACTCAATCCCTCCCCACGGGCGTAAGGGCAGTCCCTGAGCTGGCACGGCGACGCAGACAGGTGACACAGGTTGGAGAGCTGGTCCGGTGGGAGCTGGCCGGGTCCCAGGCAGTGCGGCGTGGCCGTGGATGATCCCTGTGGACACTGGCCACGCCTGGAGCCGGCGGGCTAGCTCTGCAGCATGAACTCATGCGTGCTGGTCTCCCAGCGGGAGGGGTCCTTGTCCAGCATGCTGCGCTCGGTGAAGGTCACGTGGCCGTCGGCGTCCACGAGGATGACAGTGTTGGTTCTGAAAGACAGCATGGGACCCACGCTCAATGCCACAACTCTCAGCCATGACCCACCCATCAGAGCCACGGCTGGGGCTGGGGCTGCGGCAGGGAGGGGCAGGCCCACCGTGGCAGGGACCGGGCCAAGCCTCGAGAGGGCAGACTTCACCCTTGAGGTGCAGGGTGTCTGGCTCCCCAGCTGGCCTGCAGGGTGAGTCCTGCCACGTGCGCTCTGAAACACCCTGCCTGCCCTGCCCACCAGGTTCCAGGCGGGGCCTGGGCTGACTGCGCACTTGCCAGCCGGGCCTGCACCAGGGTACCAGGCACTCCTGCCAGCCTCGGTTCTTCTAAGAGGCCAAGCTCTCCACCACCTGGGAGGCACCCAGCCCTCCCCACAGCAAGTCCTCACTTTGCTAGCACCCTCGCCCCTGGACGAGAGCAGGCAGTGGGCGGGTGAGTCGCCCCAGCCTAGGCTGACGCTCGGGGTAGGCAAACACACACCCCACTGTGCAGAGGGTCCAGGAGGATTGTGGGCGCAGTGGCCCTGCAGCCAGACAGGAGCAGACCTGCTGCCCTGCCTCCCTTGTGCACACGGGTTTACGAGAGCACAGACTTTAACCTGTGATAGGGGAGGAGCTGGAGGGAAATAACACCCCACACCTGCCATGGGGCTGCAGTCACAAGCCCTGGAGGTCAGTGTAGGGCTTTGCCCACACAGGCATCCCTCCTCTCCTCCCCTGCCTACTGGTGGCTGGGAACTGGCTCTCCCCCAGCAGGGGGCAGCCCAGGGCTCCACCCAGGAGGAGATGCAGGACTTAGGGGTCTCCCACCGGCCCGCACTCCTGGTGTGGGACTGTTCAGTGTGTCCTCAGGCTGCCCCACCACTGCATCTAACAGGGCAGAGGCTCTGGATCCACTCGACTGGGGAACAAGCCAGCCCTGGCCAGCTGTGAGGCACAAGAGCTGCAGCGTCTCTGTCAATCCTCCGACTTTTTTTTTTAAAGATTTTTTGCCGCAGGGTGCATGCGCTTGCCAGACAGAGACAGAGACTGTGAGAGTGAAAGTGAAAAACCACCCCCCCAGGGAGGGATGCGAACCCCTCCCCTCTATTCTCCGCTTGGGATTTTGAGCACGCATGCACATGATCCTGGGATTCTGAGCATGCATGCACATGATCCTGGCATGATTTCCAAGACGCCGGGTCAGGTCCAGGACTTGAACTGTGCTCATTCATGTAGGAGTCCGGTGCCTTAACTACCACACCACCTGCTGGCAACTTTTTTTTCTTTTTAGTTTGCTGTAGGGTATGTGCACACTTCCGGGGGTGGGGGTTAAGAAATCACCTCCTGGGGGGATGGCCACGCCACAATCTCTCCTTCCTTCTCCTCTCAGGATCTTGGGCACACGACACGCGCGTGTACCTGGTGAGTTTTAAGCCACCGGGTCCAGGATTCAAACCATGGTTGACTTTGTAGGAGTCCAGTGCCATAACCATTAGGCTACACTGGGCCCCCAGTGTGTTTTTCACGCCACTGG
>NW_006159771.1:146785-158978 GCF_000334495.1 Tupaia belangeri chinensis
GAACCGCTCATTTGGCCATGTGGGGTCCAGCTGCCTTACCCTCCGTCCACCAGCGGGCCCTCCTCTCACTCTTTAGGTGAGCCGCGGATGGACGGGTGAGGTGAGGGCAGCCCCAGCCTTGCGTACCTGGTGCCGTAGTCGGGGCAGCGCACGCACACGGCTGCATACTTGCTCAACATGGGCTGCACATACTCCCGGCCCTGGTCCTCGATGGCCGGGTCCGGCAACTGTCTGGAAGCATAGAAGAGGAGTGGCCATCAGTGCCCCTGCGGTCACCCTGCAGCCCCGGGTAGCCAGGTGGCCTTGCCTCTCGTCCTCACGGTCCCCAGGAGCCCACTGGTCCCAGAAGGTGGCGGGAAAAACCACGGGAAGTATTGGTCCACTTTTCTGCTCATGGCCTCATCTCTTTGCCCACTTTGCACTTCCGACTCTGTGACTGAGCCTGGGCCCTATGGCATACCTGCTGCCCCAAGGGGTGCCCTGTAGGCATGTGTTCTTGATAGGAGTCCGCCCATACCATGTGACCAGGCAGCTGCCATCCCCAGCACTAGGCTGTAGGCATCAGCAAAGCAGCCAGGGCTTGTCGCGGGACTGCCCAGGGTGACAGGGACCCAGGGCTGGACTAAGAGCTGAGCTGGGGCTGCCAGGAGGCCCACGGAGGGCTTCCCCAAGGGAGTGTCAAGGCCAAGGCTGAAGGACAATGTCCTATCCCAGTAAGGGTGAGGGTGCAGGTCGTGCGGGCTCCTCTGGGAGGCTATGGGGTAAGCGTGCTGGCCCAGGTGGGAGTAGATGCTGGGCTGTCTGGGCAGGATGGCAGCCAGGGTAGGGTGGGGCTGCCTGTGGGATGCAGGCCAGTTTGGTGAGCACCAGGACCTTGGCTGGGACAACTGGGACCCAGCTGCCCCATGCAGAGGCCTGTGGGGAGGAAGCTGTGGGTGCTCCACTCCCCAGGCAGGTCCTGGGACAGGCATGTCTCAGTCCCATGGTCCCTGAGCATAGACATGCTCCAACCCTGGCTGCTGGCGTCTGCGGTGTGCTGAGCACCTGGAACCTTCCAGAATCTCCCACCAGCCCTCCATGTGCAGAGAAGACCCTGGGAGCCTGTGGTCGCTTGTACGTGACCATAGCCACAGGGTTGGAGCTCTGGGAGCACCAGGTCTCCTAACACTCAGGTCCAGGCTGCCCCACCTCTCCTCATCAAAGGCCCCTGTCGGGAACCCCAACCTGATGTGGCAGGTAGGGTGGGGTGTGGGCAGGGGCCCCGACAGCCCCCTCTGCAGCTGAGGAGCCGGCCTTGGTCTGCTCCGGGGCCTGCCAGGGTAGCAGAGTCCATCTGCCTCTCGCCCCAGCGGGACCTGCCCACTCACGCCTCCTCGTTGTTGAGCACGTCCAGGAGCTGCGCGACGAGGGCATCCTTGGGGAGTGCCTGGCTCCGCTCCACGGCTTCCAGGAACAGCCGCTTCCCGAAGCACAGCTTCCTCCAGGGTGTCTCTAGCAGAGCATTGCTTAGCCCGTAGGTCCCTGTGGGGAAGGGTCAGCCTGGGTTCAGACTCATGCAGAAGCTCTACTGCGAGGTTTCAAGCTAAACTTCCCCAGGCATGGGGTAACAGGTGTACAGCTGGGGATGGTGAAACCAGACCAGACGAAGGCCGAGCTCCTCACGATCACCTATGCTCCAGAACCTTCTCCATACAGACTCCTGACCCATCTGCACAGACAAGGGGGAGATAAAAGCTCAACACAGGGCAAGGGACCCACAGGAGACCTGGAGACAGAGATGGCAGGTGGCCTGGTGAGCAGATTAATAAGGAATAAGTAGGGCCTAAATGGTGGTGTGGCAATAAAACATGATGTGCCATGAGGCTGACCCACCTGGAAAAGTTCCCAGTTCAAGCCTTGAGACCTTCCTGAGTTTACTGGGTATGTGTGTGCCCATGATTGGGGGTTGGCTGGGGCTTGGGAATGGGGGACACTTTCTGTCTGTTTCTCTCTTGCTTATGGAGGAAGTAGATACTTTTTTTTTTTGAAGGGAATAAATGAGGAAAGGAAAGGAGGTACTCAAGATGGAGCCAGATCCCTACCTCACACCATCTCTCTATGCTAGGGCTCAAGTCACCTGATAAGAAGAATCAGCAACCTGAAGCCAGAAGGGCACCTGCCATGACTTATCCTGACTCACAGCCGTGGTTAGTGGACCCCCTCAATATCTGAGCTTCAACAGAGCATGGCCTCCCTCCACACATCCACCAAGATCTTGACTGGGAAATCGGGGGTCTAGTGCAAGTGTTGAGAACCCTTCGGTTTCTCAGAATAAGTTCCAGAGTGGTGACAGAGGCAATGGCTAAGGCAAAAAGGGCTTCTTGTATTCTAAGAGAAGGGCAGGGGCCTAAGTTGGAGAGGCCACTCAAAGCCTCCTGTCTGGAGACCAGGGCAGTAGGGACAGACAGATGTGCTTGGCATCCTCTGCCTGCCAGACTTTCAGGTGAGGATCTCAGTTGGGGGAAGCTTCATGATCTTAAGTTAGACAATGAACTCTTAGATAATACATCAAAAACACAAGCAAGAAAAGAAAAATAACAGCTAAATGGGACTTCACTAAAGTTTAAAGCTGCAAAAGACAGCAACAAGAAACTGAAAACAAACCCTACAGAATGGGACACAATTTTTGTTTTGTTTTGTTTTTTTTTTTTGGAGAGGTTTTCGCTATAGGGAGCGTGCACTCGCCAGACAGACAGAGAGAGACATAGAGACAGAAAGCAAGAAATCATCCCCAGGGTGGATGGTCACACCGCAGTCCCTTCTCCTCCATTTTCCTCTCAGGATCTTGGGCACGCACGCACACGCGCCTGGCGTGAGTTTAAGCCACCGGGTCTGAGACGCGAACCGCGGTCGACTATGTAGGAGTCCAGGGACATAGCCATTACGCTAACTGCTGGTTCCCAACAATTTTTGTGAGTCATATATCTGATAACAGACTTGTAACTAAAATATTTAAAGAACTCCTACATGGCTATTCCTGTGGTTAAGGGAATGGGATCTCACGTGATCAACTACGGATCAAATCACAGCCCTGGCAGCTTGAAAAACGCCCATTGTGTGTGTGTGCTCAAACTCCCGACAAGATGGGGAAGCAGAGGAGGAAGGATTGCGATGTGACCATGGCCCATTGGGAGGTGCCCTTTCTCTCTCACGATCTCTCTGTCTGTTTCCCTCTGGCAATTAAAATAAAAATTTAATAATAAAAAAAGGGAGGGCCCAGCAGGTGACATGGTGGTTAAAGGCGCTGGAATCCCACATGGCTGCCTGTGGTTTGAGTCCCAGACCTGGCGGATTACTTTCTCACTTTCTTTGTCTCTCTGGTCCAACTGAAAAAAATATAGCAATAAGTAAAATGAAATAAAATAACTCTTTAAAATAATAATAAGAAGAAGAACTTTTACATTTCAAAAACACAACACAATCTAAAAATGAGCAAAGGATCTGAATAAACATTTCTCCTAAGAAGATAAACAAAGGTCCAGCAAGAACATAAGAAAGATATTCAATATAATTAGTCACCGGGGAAATGCAAATCGGAACCACAGTAAAATACAGTTCGCACCCACTAGGAGGGCTGTAACCAAAACGGCAATAACCAATAACGGGTTAGATGGTGGCCCATGGGAATCACTGCTCTGAGAGGCTGACCCTCCTGGGAAGCTTCCGACTTTGCATCTGGAGACCAACCAACCTCACTCGCTCTTGGAATAAATAAATAGGCTTAAAAAATAGATAATAACAAGTGTTAGTGAGGATTCAGAAAAATCTGAGAGGCCAACAAGTGGCATGGTGGTTAAGGTGCTGGGTTACCACGTGGCTCACCATGGTTCGAATCCAGGACCCGGGAGTTTGAAAATCATGCTGAACGCACGTGTGTGTGTGTGTGTGTGTGTGTGTGTGTGTGTGCCCAAATGCTAAAAGGAGAAAGGAATGAGGTGTGGCTATCCCCTGGGCAGTGATTTCTCACTTTCCCTCTCTCTGTCTCACTCCAGGGAGCCTGCATGCCCTATGGGGGAAAAAAAAACTAAAAAGAAAATTGAACCCTTACGCAGTGCTCTTAGGAATGTAAAATAGTAAAATGTAGGTGATTTGGCAACCAGTTTGGATATTCTTCAAAAAGTTAAACAGGGACCAGCAGTTAGTGTAATGGCTACGTGGCTGGGCTCTCATGTAGTTGACTGCGGTTCGAGTCCCAGATCCGGTAGCTTAAACTCACGCCGGGTGCATGTGCGTGTGTGCCCCAGATCCCGAGAGGAGAATGGAGGAGAAGGGTTTGCGGCGTGGCCATCCCCTCTGGGGGGTGATTTCTCCCTTTCTGTCTTTCTGTCTCTCTTTGTCTCTGGCGAGCGCACGTGCCCTATAGCAAAAACCTCTCCCCCCCCAAAAAAAAAATAAAAAAGATTATTGTGGGGCCAGCCAGTGGCATGGTGGTTAAGGTGTTGGACTCTCACATGGCTGAGAGCAATTCAAGTACCAGACCTGGGGACTTGCTTTTACATTTTCTCTCTCTCTCTCATCAATTTAATGAGTAATTATAAAGAAAATGAAATAAAAATAATTCTTTTTAAAATTTATTTAATTTGACTTGTTATCATCATTTTTTAATTTAATGATAGGGGGAAGAGAGAGAGTAAGTGAGACAGCAAGCCACCAGATCCAAGACTCAAAACCATGGTCAGCCATGTGGGAGTCTAGCACCTTAACCACCATGCCACCTGTTGGCCCCAGAATTAAATAAAAACAATTCTTAAAAACCCAGAATTATTGTATGATTATTCAGCAAGATTATTCGGAAGTATATACACAAGAACTATCAAAACATGTCCACACAAAAACCTGCAACGAATGTTTATAGCAGCATCAGTCATAACCTTCAAAAGGTGGAGACAACCCACTGTCCACCAGTGGACAGACGGAGAAACAAAATGTATATCCACGTGGTATTACTCAGCCACAAGGAGAAACAAAGTACCGGTGTAGGCTGCAACATGGGGAACACTGAAAACAGTGAGCTCGGGACCAGCAGATGGCATAGTGGTTCCGTCACTGGACTCCCATGCAGTTGACCACAGATGCGCCCTATAGCAAAAACCTCTCAAAAAAAAAAAAAAAAAAAAAGAGACTTTCAGGGGCTGGCAGGTGGTGTGGTGGTTAAGGTGCCGAACTCCTACATGGTTGACTTCAAGTCCCAGACCTGGTGGCTTCCTTTCTCACTTTCTTTCTCTCTCTCTGTTCAAATAAATTAAGTAAATAAATAAAGCTAAATAAAATTTTTAAATTTTTAAAATTGATTTTTGTTATAGGGCACGTGTGCTCGCCAGAAATACAGAGAGACAGGGAGACAGAAAGCGAGAAATCACCCCCCAGGGGGGATGACCACGCCGCAATCCCTTCTCCTTAATTCTCCTTTCAAGATCTTGGGCATGGGGAACCAGCAGTTAGCATAATGGCTATGTCGCTAGACTCCCACAAAGTTGACTGCGGTTCGTGTCCCGGACCCAGTGGCTTAGAACTCACGCTGGGTGCGTGTGCATGCGTGCCCAAGATCCCGAGAGGAGAATGGAGGAGAAGGGACTGCGGCGTGACCATCCCCCCTGGGGGGGTGATTTCTCGCAAGGGAGTCCAGCAACATAGCCATTACTCCAATTGCTGGTCCCAAGCTAAATAAAAATTAAAAAAAATTTTTTTTTTTTTGAAAAAAGAAACTTTCTCCAAAACAATGAATTAGCAGGAAATAAGCATCTCCAGTCGCAGGGGCTTGGGCACTGAGAACTGAGGGCACCTGGGGTGGCTTCCGGCTGCTTCCTCAGGGCCTCTGGGCCAATGTTCAGCCTTGGGGATGTCCCGATGATATGGGGGCTGTCAGGCTGACTACGGGCATGGATGCGCCTCGCCACACACCCCGGCCCCGAGGTGTGCACACTGGGAAGAAGCCGAAGCAAGCAGAAGAGTAAGAACCAGTGGGGACGGGACAGGAAGCCCTTCCCAAGCTCAGGGCCATCTGGGGTCATCCGCCTTTGTCTCTGTTCCTGGCTCTTGGCAGCTTGGCTGGGTCTGTTCAGGGTCCCCACCGCAGTAGGGCCAGGGGTCACGGGGCGGCAGGGGCCCTGCTATCCCTGGTGGCTGGCAGGAGGAGCCCCACATGGAGGACAGGGTGACAGCTGGCAGAGCGCAGGGAGAGAGGACGAGACACACTGAAATCCACCCTCCAGGTGTGAGAGAGAGAGAGAGAGAGACAGACAGACAGACACCGGGGAACTGCCTCCTCCGAGGATCCCGACGGCCCCAGGGCATCCTGGCCTGGACATACTTTCAGCAAAGGGGGCGCTCTGGAGCCGCTGGGCCCACGTGTTGCTAAAATGTCACTGATCAGAGGTAGGAAGCTGGTGGTCAGCCTGGAGGTGAGCTACGCAGGGTCCTCAGGATCCACGACAAGGCCTGCAGTTCTTCCAGTCCCCCTCAACACAGTGGCATGGGGTCACTCAGCTGTCCTGGGGGCTGCTCGCCACCTCCCTCTGGCCCCCTGGGCACTCGGGGAAGGTGTGCCCTGTGTCCTGCAACCCACTGGGTGCCTGGTGCCAAGCACAGAGAGATTCCCGTACCTCGGGGACACAGGGAGGACACTGCAGAGGAGCGCCACCCCACAGAGAAGGGGTATGGATGACGCAGAGGAGGCCGACTCCCCCTGGGGGTTGGAACGCCCTGTGTGAGACCAGGGCGGACACCTGAGAGCCACCAGTGAGGAGCAGCGGGGCAGTGGGCACGGGGGACGGGAGCAGGTCGGGGCCCTGGCTCTGTCCCATGCACCGGGTGTGCCCAGATGACAATGTTAGTGCCATTTCCTGGGAGTGCCCACTCTGTCTTGCCAATGGCCTTGGGATCAGTGTAGACCCCCACCTCTAGAAGGGCTTACAGGGGGTGGGGACAGTGACGTGACACTCTGCCCAGACTGGGGGCAGAGGGCTGGCAGAAGAAGCTTCCGGAAAAGGCAACGCCCGAGGGGAGAGGGGCGGGAGGGCACACCAGCAGACGGTACGTCTGGCAAAGGTGCGGCATGAGGGCAGGGGAGGGCCCGGTCAGCAGCACGGTGTGGACCCCAGGGTGGGCGGACAGAGGGTGAGGACACAGGCCAGGGAACCACTGGGGTAGGCCAGGAGGCGTTTTTGTGCAGGGCTGCAGAATGACATGTTAGAGGTCAGAACAGTGAGGTGGCCAGAACCCCAGACGGTGACAGCCAGGAGACTCCAAGAAGGGACAGACAGGACACGGGCACACAGGGGTGGCACAAGGTGATGCAGGGAGACGGCACAAGGTGATGCAGGGAGAGATGGGGCTGCGAGGTGGGGCTGGGGGCTCCCCCTGGAACTAAGGGTTAAGGCAGGGCGCCCAGAGCAGGCACGGTCTTCCTCACGGTCAGGGCCGCGGGAGGGTGCGAGGGTCTCAGAGCCCTGGGCCCGATAGACAGCAACATGCACGACGCCCCAAACGTACATGATGGGCCCGGCCTCTGCAAAGCACAGAGGGTCCCCCGCATGGGAGCACCCCCCAACTCGGGCTGCCAGGACAGGCTCACCTGGCGTCAGGACGACGGGCTCGGGCTCCCCCCGGTTTCCATAGTAGCAGACCACATCTCCCTTTGCTGTGCTGCGGGTGGAGGGGAGACAAGGTCAGCCGGAGCCACGCGTGCCCGGGCACAGGTGCCGCGTAGCCAACTCACGGTCTGGTCCCCAGTGGCCGGCACAATGACAAAGGCCGCTGCAGCCAGGCCGGGGGCTAATCAGGGTCCCGGCAGTGCTGCTGAGACCTCAGCTCCTGTCCAGCATCTCCGGTACATTCCTGGCTCCTGCAAGGACCAGCCTGGCGGGCAGCAACATCTCCATGGCATGGGCCCTTGGAGACCGCAGGAGGCGACTACTGAGGGGCTGGCCCACCCCAGCAGCATGGGCCCCTCTGTTGGAGGCTTCCGAGCAAGGCGCTAAAGACCACGTTTTCCTGTCCATGAGCTGAGTGTGCATTTTTAAACGGTTCCCAGGCGGCAAAGCCTTTCCGCCAGAACTCAGAGCACCCTTTCTGCAAACCAGCAGGGGATCCCCTGGGGGATCCCGGGGGATCAGCCCTGCACCTGCTACCACCTGACCCTCAGAACACCCAGCCGCTGCCCTGTTGGGCTGTACTGAGGGAGGCGGGTCAACCCAGCAGTCCCTGGGAGCCAGGAGAGACAGTGGCCGCCCTGGGCTGAGCGTTCCCCGACTTCTGGGCTGTAGGAAGGAGAACAGGGTTCGGGGCAGGAGGGAAGGATGCGAGCTTCCCTGAAGGGCGAACCCCACAAAACCTCTGCACTTTCCGTGGCCGTATCTCCAACGTGGAGGACAGCCGGCCCCTCCTGGCGAGGACCGCTAAGGGTTACTGCTGCCTGTGGGAGGGGTGGACACAGCCAGGGTGACCCCCACATGGCTGCCCTTCGCAGCCCTGGTTCTTTCAAGGCAGGGAGCCAGCAGCTCTCACACCATCCCAGGAAGCTCCTTGGCTCCATCTCCTCCCAAGTCTCTGAGTTAGGGATTCCGGGACAGTCCCCAAGACCAAATGCTACTCCTGGGGAGGCTGCTATGGACACCACAGCCCCCCCTAAGCTGTCTGGCAGGACAGAACTCTGCTTCCTATGCCCCCAGGCAGTGCTGGCCACAGCCACCGTCCCCCGTCTGCAGACTCACCTCAGGTCAGCTGCTATGAGGTTGAAGCCATTGTACAGGTGGCCCTCCGTGGAGACCTTCTTCAAATAGGACAAGCTGTCCATGTCGGTGGTCAGAAAATGTGTCACGAGCTCACCTGTGGGCAGGGGACAGACACCCGTGGCAGAGGCGGCAGGGTTGAGATGCCTCTCCATGGGAAGACTGAAGTGGGGCCCCTTGGAAAGACTCAGGAAGATGAGGGGTCCCAGCGGAGCCCCAGCGCCTAGCTGGACACTGCCGAATGTAGCCATGACTCATCAGCCAGGCCACCAGGGCAATCAGCATCGAAAAGTCTGGGTTTGCATTTTGGCTTAAAAAAAATTTTCCCCTTGGGGACTAGCAGATGGCGTAATGGTTACATCGCAGGACTCCTGCAGAGTGGACCATGGTTCAAGTCCCAGATCTGGTGGTTTAAAACTCATGGTGGGCACGGTTTGAGTCCCGGACCTGGTGGCTTGAACTCATGCCGGGTGCATGTGCGTGCATGCCCAGGATCTTTCTGGCAAGCGCATATGCCCTACAGCAAAAACCTCTCCAAAAAAAAAAAATCACGTGGGCACATGTGTGTGTGTGTGTGTCCGTGGGCACATGTGTGTGTGTGTGTGTCCAAGGTCCCAAGAGGAGAATGGAGGAGAAGGGGTTGCCACGTGGCCATCCCCCCTGGGGAGAGATTTCTCACTTTCAGTCTGTCTCTTTCTGTCTCTCCAGCAAGTGCATGCATCCTACAGCAAAAATCCCTTGAAAAAAAGTTTTCTCTTCTGCTATGTGTAGGATACGTTACCCCAAAATTCATGTCTTTTTAAAAATTTTTTAACAGAGAGGTTATTGCTATAGGGCATGTGCGCTTGCTAGAGAGACAGAGAAATACAGAAAGCAAGAAACACCCCCTCCCCCACCCTCGGGGGAATGACCACACCATAATCCCTTCTCTTCCAGCCTCCTCTTGGGATTTTGGGCACACACGCACATGCGCCCTGCGTGAGTTTTGAGCCGTTGGTTCCGGGACTCGAACTGGACTACGTGGGAGTCCAGATAATGATAACAAATAGAAGTAAATAAATAAATAAATATTTTAAAAAATTAATCCATCTGTGGAATTAAGGGGTGAGGACTGTGTGAGGCGGTCAGGATTGGATGACGTCATGGGGGTGAGCCCCCATGACTGAGTCCTGGCGGGTTATAGGGAGAGGGAGAAACCGGAAGGACACACACCAACTCCCACCATGGGATGCTCAGGAAGTGGCAGCGTCCTCACTGACAAGAAAACCCTCACCAGGTGCAGACACTTAACCTCAGACCTCCCAAACCACGAGCTGCAGAAGCCTCTATAGGAGTCACGCAGTGTGGTACTGCTGTCAACAACACCAAAAGGACAGAAACCCCCCACCCTGCCTCTACGGGGAAACCCAGCATGCAGGAAAACCACCTGCAGCGGGGACAGCGTGTGTCTCTGGGGCTGTCCTCTCCAGGAAGGCACTTGCTAACATTTGGCAGGTGAATAAGGACACAGAGATCACAAGTGACACCTTGCAGGGACTGTGGGGTGGAGTGAGCTCTCAGAGGAGCGAGTCTCATCTAGGGATGCAGAGTGGGCCAGGCCCACGGTGATGTGACAAGACGGGGTGCATCTCTCTCCTGTCTCTGCCACACGCCCTTGCAGCAGACCAAGGTGGTATGGGTGGCAAGCTGGAAGAAGGCAGGGCAGCGCGCTGCCACTCGCGCCCAAGCCACACCCCATTCTGACCCCGCCCCACCGCAGCCGCGGACCCTTGGCCCCGCCCCACTTCATCTCGGCCCCGCCCACCCCACCGCATAGCGGCCCACCTAGCCCGGGGGACACGCCCCGCTGTCCCTCAGCCACGCCCCCGACACGCCTCCGACCACACCTCGGGCCGCCCACCACGCCATACCTCGGCCTCGCGCCTCGAGGTCCAGACGCGGCTGCAGGTAGTTGGTGAGCGCCGCCAGCTTACCCCTGGTGGTGATGCCCAGCCACGTGCCTCCTTCTCGGCCTTCCTCCATGTCGAGCCCTGCGGCGGACGGCAGTTATCGCCGGCTGCACCTGCCCTGGGGGGTGCCAGCCTGCTCTGGCCCCTACCTGCGCCTGTCCCCTAGGAGACGAACGCCAGAACCCACAATTGGCCCAGAGGGCCTGGCTATGGGTCAGGTCCTGAAACCACGCGTGGCAAGGAGCCCTGGTGGCTCACGTGGCGGCAAGTGACACTGCCCGCAGGACAAGGGCACTGCTCAGGCCCATCCATGCAAACGCAGAGCGGAGGTGGCCGAAACTTCATCCTAGGGGCTGGGGAAACAGCGCTAGGCTCCAACCCCGTGTCCTGGATGCTCTGCAAAGATTCTGGTCGTCGGGCCAGCAGGCAGCATAGTTTTAAAGGTCCTGGACTCCTACATGGCCACCACGGTTTGAGTCCTGGACCTGGCGGCTTGAAACACGTGTGTGTGTCCAAAATCCCAAGAGGAGAATGGAGGAGAAGGGACCATTCTGTGGCCATCCTCCTGAGAGGTGACTTCTTGCTTTCTGTCTAACCCTCAAGCGCCTGAGCCCTATAGCAAAAATCTCTTTAAAAAAAGACGCTGGTTGTCCCCACTCAGCAGTAGAAGGGGTCCAGCGTGCACCCAGGCCCAGGTCAGGCCACCTTAACAATCAGGCTGCCAGCCCTACAGGAGGTTAGAGAGGCCCTTAGAATCCCAGCAGGTACCTTTCTAGACTAGAGGATGATTTTACCCACGGAGCAGGAAAAATGGCTGTCGTTAACTTGCTATTTTTATAATAATCACTTATAACAGGAAAAAAGATGTAGAGATCAAACAGAATTAGTGAAACTGTACTTACTGCTTCCTTTTGTGGATGGCAGGATCATATATGAAAAGAATTGAGAAACAAAACCATAAAACGATCTACTAAAATTAGTAAAAGCGGGGACACAAGTGGCATGGTGGTTCAGGGTGCAGGACTCCCACATGGCTGACCACAGTTCAAGTCCTAGACCTGGAAGCTTGCTTTCTCACTCCCCCTCCCCTGTCCTTCTCTGTCCAAATTAAGATAAGTAAATAAAGTTAAATAAAATGATTCTTTAAGAGATTAGTAAGCGCTAGCAAAAACTGGAAAATGAACATTTCGATATACCATTTATAATAGCATTAGAAAATACTATGCCTGGTGTCTATGGACTGTCTTAAAACCCACTGTTTCATGCATTTTGTTTATTTTTAGTGATTCTATATGACAGGGTAAATCTGGTCCCTACTGGTTGGGCTGTTACGGAAATTTGCTATTATTTTTTAAAGGTTTTTTTTTTTGCTTTTTTATTTTTTGGAGAGGTTTTTACTATAGGGCACGTGTGCTCACCAGACAGAGAGAGAGACAGAGAGACAGAAAGCGAGAAATCACCCCCCAGGGGGGATGG
>NW_006159771.1:159197-163827 GCF_000334495.1 Tupaia belangeri chinensis
TGGGGCGTGACCATCCCCCCTGGGGGTGATTTCTCGCTTTCTGTCTCTATGTCTCTGTCTGTCTGGCGAGCGCACGCGCCCTACAGTGAAAATCTCTCCAAAATAAAAAAAGAATTATTTAACTTTATTTATTTATTTATTTTTAATTTGAGCAGAGTGGTCTGCCATGTGGGAGTCGGGTGCCCTTAGCCATCATGGCACCTGCTGGCCTCATTATTTTATATATATCTATATCTATATATGTATATAAATATAAAAAAAATTTTTGAGAGGTTTTTGCTAGAAATCACCCCCCTAGGGGGGTGGCCGCACCGCAATCCCTTCTCTTCCATTCTCCTCTCAGGATCTTGGGCACGCACACACACCTGGCCTGAGTTTAAGCCACCGGGCCTGGGACTCGAACCGTGGTCAACTACATGGGAGTCCAGCGACATAGCCATTACGCCAAATGCTGGTCCCACCCCATTATTATTTTTAATTGCATGAGGTTGCATGTGTTCCCCAGAGAGACAGAAAGAGTGAAGGAGAGAGAGAGTGAGAAAGTATTCTCCAATGGGGCATGGTCATGCCACAATCCACTCTCTAGGATTCAAAAGATGGCTGCTCATGTGGGATGTGACTTCCTTAACTACTAGGCTACAGGGATGCCCCTACTTTGTCTTTTTGTTTTTAAATATTGGTATGACTTAAAAGAAAAAACAAATAACAAACAAACTTAGGAAAGGGTCAGCAGGTTAAGGTGTTAGATTCCACAAGGTTGCCCGTATGGTTCAAGTCCCTGACCCAGAGGCTTGAAAACCATGCCATGTGCGTGTGTGTGTGTGTGCCCCAAGTCCTGAAGAGATTAGAGGGGAAGGGACTGCAGTGTGGCCATCCCCCCTGGGGGGTTATTTCTCACTTTCCCCCTCTCTGGCAGGTGCATGTGCCCTATTGCAAAACTAAAACAAAACAAAATCAAGTTTCGGAAAACATTTCATAAAAAGGGGGTGACATCCAAAGCCAGGGAGCCGGTGAGAGATATTGAGGTGACCTGATTTAAGGAAGGGGTTCCAAGGTCACCTTGAAAGACACAATATTGTTAAGAAGACACATGGGACCAGCACATGGCATAATGGCTATGTCGCTGGACTCCCATGTAGTTGACCATGGTTTGAGTCCCAGACCCGGTGGCTTAAACTCACACCGGGCGCATGTGCGTGCGTGCCCAAGATCCCGAGAGGAGAATGGAGGAGACAGGATCGCAGTGTGGCCCTCCCTGGGGAGTGATTTCTCGCTTTCTGTCTCTCTGTCTCTCTCTGTCTTTCTGGTGAGCACATGTGCCCTTATAGCAAAAACCTCTCCAAAAAAAAATAAAAAGGAAGACATGTCTCCCCAAATGAGCAGTAGATTCAACACCCTCCCAGTCAAATCCCAGCAGGTTTTGTGCTTTACAGAGATTAACGAACTCACTCAAAGTGGCACATGCGCACATAAAGGAACTGGAATGGCCAGACTGTTGTGAAGGACAGAGACGGAGGATTCACACCACCTGATTGTGAGACTTCTCCAACGTGAGCGTACTGCAGATCCTGTGGTGGTGGCATCAAGACATGCAAAGACTGGGCTGGATGGCAGTATCGCAGGAGCACAATGCTCTGTGAGACTGACTTCACATGGGGAGGTTCTGGGTTCGCATCTAGAGACCTCCCTGAACACTGCAGTGTATGTACCCATGGTTTGGGACTGTCTGAAGCTCTCTCTGTATCTCTCCCTTATAGAAGAAAGAAACTCAAAACAAAATAAAAAGACACACGCACAGATCAGTGGGACACAAGAGAGTCTGAAATAGACCCACGTGTATATGCTCAGCCGACTTGGAACCAAGTTGCAGAATAATGAAACAGGCAAAAGAACAGCCATTTAATAAATGTTGCCGGAAGTAAAGAGAGGGTCAGTGTAAGGGGGTGAATTTCAACCCCTACTTCGTACCATGTTCGAAAAACGAATTGGAGATAAATCACAGGCCAAAACATAAAACCCCAAATCAGAAGGATTCTAGAGGCAAGCAGAGGAGTACACCGTCAAGATCTTAGGGTAGGCAAAGGCTTTTGAGATAAGACCCAGAGGAGCCAACTGTAAAAGAGGAGACAAATTTCTGCTCACCAAATAAAACATTCTGCTCACCAAACCATGTTCGAAAAACGAATTGGAGATAAATCACAGGCCAAAACATAAAACCCCAAATCAGAAGGATTCTAGAGGCAAGCAGAGGAGTACACCGTCAAGATCTTAGGGTAGGCAAAGGCTTTTGAGATAAGACCCAGAGGAGCCAACTGTAAAAGAGGAGACAAATTTCTGCTCACCAAATAAAACATTCTGCTCACCAAATGATATCATCCCAAACTGCCGCTCACCAAATAAAACATTCTGCTCACCAAATGATATCATCGAGAAAACGAGCAGGCCACATATTTAGCCAACAAAGGACTCCCATACCCAGAACACAGAAAGAACTTTTGCAAATCAATCATTTAAAAAAAGTGAAATTTCTTGTATCTAGCCAAGCATTGAGATTTACCCCTCTTGCATAGAATCACCAAAAAAAAAAAAACCAAATTACATGACACAATGGATTTGGGGACCAGCAGTTAGCGTCATGGCTATGTCGCTGGACTCCCATGTAGCCGACCGCGGTTCAAGTCCCGGACCCGGTGGCTTAAACTCACGCCGGGCGCATGTGTGTGCGTGCCCAAGATCCCGAGAGGAGAATGGAGGAGAAGGGATTGCGGCGTGACCATCCCCTCTGGGAGGTGATTTCTCGCTTTCTGTCTCTCTGTCTCTCTGCGTCTTTCTGGCAAGTGTACTTGCCTATAGCAAAAACCACAAAGCAATGGATTTGAAGACACTGGACAGCAGGTGACAAAGGACCTGAGAAATAGGAAAGAAATGCCATGAGCCTCACAACTGAAGAATCAAGATCCAGGGGTAGAACCGAGGCAAGAGGCCACACAGTCTCCTGGGGCTGAGGGCAGGTGCTGAGAGTCCAGGGAGACCAAAGCAGCTAGGGTCCACTGGACAAAAGACCAAAGAAGAGGGAGCTAAACAGAACCCTGAAGAATTATTATTTTAAGAATTATTTTCTTTAACTTATTTATTTATTTTAATTTGACCAGAGAGGGACAGAGTGAGAAAGAAAGTGAGAAAGCAAGCCACCAGGTCCGGGACTCGAACTGCAGTCAGCCATGTGGGAGTCCAGCGCCCTTAACCACTATGCCACCTGCTGGCCCTGAAGATCTTACCAGTGTAGTTTGTGAGGAAACTACCTGAGGCGGGAAAGAACTGTTCAGAAGGATTAGAGGAGACAGTGCTCACGCAGGGCAGGAAACAGTTCCAGACTGGAAAAACTTCAAGATTCAGAGGACAGTGGGAAGACTGAATAGAATCTTGTCTCAGTAGTGAGGAATAATTAGGCTTAGACTAGGTACAGCTTCAGAGCAGCCCGACCTAACAAATCTGAAAAGTTGACCAGGATAAAACTGTTTTTAAGTAACTGAGTCCCAGGACAAAACTCAAGACTAAAGGTATATTTAAATACTCAGCCCCGACCAAAATCAAATCAACAAATGTCTAGCTTCCAGTCAAAAATGACCAGGCAGGCAGGTGAAACAGCAGGAAAATACAGTTCCCTAAGAGGAATTCAATCAATTAAACTAATCAAGAACGGTTCCCGGGGACCAGCAGTTAGTGTAATGGCTATGTCGCTGGACTCCCATGTAGTTGATCGCGGTTCGAGACCCGGACCCGGCAGGTTAAACTCACGCTAGGTGCATGTGCGTGCGTGCCCAAGATCCCGAGAGGAGAATGGAGGAGAAGGGATTGCAGCGTGGCCATCACCCCTGGCGGGGAACGGGGGAGGGGGGTGATTTCTCACTTTCTGTCTCTCTGTCTTTCTGGTGAGCACACGTGCCCTACAGCGAAAACCTCTCCAAAAAAGAAAGAAAAGAAAAAGAAATCCTTTTGTTCTAGTCCATTTAGCTGCTAGTAACAGAAACGCCTGAGTCTGGGTAACTTACAAGAAAGTTTTTCTTCAGTTCACAGTTTGGAGGTCCAGCCTCCGCAGCCGCATCTGGTGAGGGTCTTGTCACTGCATCACAACACATGGAGGCCGAGAGCTTGAGCAGAGCAGACATGTCTGTCCCCTTTCCCGGCCTTATAAACCCACCAGAACTCAGTCAGGTCACCGCCCTGACCCTAATCACCTCCCCAGAGCCCCACCTTTCAACACTACAATCGTAACGGGATGGGGATGGGCTGTTCCCAGACCTCGCCATCCCTGGGTGATGCCCGCCATTACTAAGCCGCCACCTCGACACATCTCGTGGATCAGTTTGGCCCTCCAGGCTATGAGTGAGCGCTCCCGGTTTGTACCTCGTTCAGTTCAGTAACAAACGTGTCTATCAGCCCCAAATGTTTCCCTTTTCGTGGTAATAAAAACACTAAACATGGGAGCCAGCAAGTGGCGTGGTAGTTAGGGGCACTGGATTCCTACATGGCTGACCGCAGTTTGAGTCCTGGACCGGGCAGCTTGCTTTCACGCTTTCCCTTTCTCTCTCTCTGTCTCTCTCTGATCAAATTAAGAAATAATAATAAT
>NW_006159771.1:164080-167290 GCF_000334495.1 Tupaia belangeri chinensis
GGAATCTTGGGCACGCATGCACACACGCCGGTGTGAGTTTAAGCCACCGGGTCCGGGACTTGAACTGCGGTCGACTATGTGGGAGTCCAGCGACACAGCTATTACGCTAACTGCTGGTCCCTGTTTTGTATTTTTGACAATGCAGTGGAGGAAAGAAAATCTTTCTGGTAAACCATGCTGGAAGAACTGAATATCCTCGTGCAGAAAAATTAAACTGGATCCCACTCTCTTACCTTAAACAAAAATCAACTCAAAATGGATCAAAGATTAAAGTGTAAAGACTTAGGACCAGCAGGTAGCATGGTGGTTGAGGTGCTGAACTCCCATGTGGCTAACCATGGTTTGAGGCCTGGACCTGGCAGCTTGCTTTCTCACTATCTCTTTCTCTCTCAATAATAATAATAATAATAATAATAATAATAAATAAATAAAATTAAATAAATAATTCTCTAAAAATAAAAGTAAAGCCTCAAACTACAAAACTACTGGTGGAAAACCCAGGGGACGCTCTTGAAGACAACGGAGTAGGTGATGGGTTCTTCCTTTTCTGAAAATATTTATTTATTTAATTCCATTTGTTATTATTATTTTTTCATTTGACCAGAGGGCGAGAAAGGGAAAGTGAGAAAGCAAGCCACCAAGCCCAGGACTTGAACCATGGTCAGCCATGTGGGAATCCAGTGCCCTTAACCACCACACCACCTGCCAGCCCAGTAATGATTTCTTAAATAAAATCCCTAAAGTTGCCTATAGGCAACAATCCCAAAAACAGACGAGTGGGACCATGTCAAACCAAAAAGCTTCTGCAAAGCAAAGGAGACAATAAATAGAGTGAAGAAACAACTCACAGGATGGGAAGACATATTTGCAAGCTACGTTGCAGAAAAGTGACTGAGTACTAGAATATGTAGGGAGCTCAAGCAGCTCACCCACAGAAGTAGGAAAAATCCAATTTAAAAAATGGGCAAATAAGCTGACTAGACAACTCTCTAAACATGACGTATGAATGGCCAAAATGTATGTGAAAGAAAATGCAGCTATTTTTCTTTTTAAAAGAATTATATATTGGGAACCAGCAGTTAGTGTAATGGCTATGTCGCTGGACTCCCACGTAGTCGACCGCGGTTCACGTCCCGGACCCGGTGGCTTAAAACTCACACTGGGCGCGTGTGCATGCGTGCCCAAGATCCCTAGAGGAGAATGGAGGAGAAGGGATTGCGGCGTGGCCATCCCCCCTGGGGGGTGATTTCTCGCTTTCTGTCTCTCTCTGTCTGTCTGGTGAGTGCATGCGCCCTATAGTGAAAACCTCTCCAAAAAAAAAAGAGACATACAGTGAGAAAACAAGTTGCCAGGTCTGAGGCTCAAACCACAATTGGCCATGTAGGAGTCTAGCACCTCAACGACCGTGCCACTCGCTGGGCCCATGTTCAGCTTTTCTTATCATATGGGAAATAAAGATTAATGCCACTGGGGCCTGCAGGTGGTGTGGTGATTAAAGACATTGAACTCCCATATGGCTGGCTGACTGTGGTTCAAATCTCAGACCTGGCAGCTGGCTTTCTCACTCTCTCTCTGGTCAAATTTAAAAATAACAATCATGGCTCTGTCTCTCTCTGTCTGTCTGGCAAGTGCACGCGCCCTATAGCAAAAACCTCTCCAAAAAAATAATGAGACCAGCAGTTAGAGTAATGGTTATGTTGCTGGACTCCCATGTAGTCGACCACGGTTTGTGTCCCAGACCTGGTGGCTTAAAACTCACACCGGGCGCATGTATGTGCGTGCCCAAGATCCCGAGAGGAGAATGGAGGAGAAGGGGTTGTGGCGTGACCATCCCCCCTGGGGGGTGATTTCTCGCTTTCTGTCTCTCTATCTCTCTCTGTCTGTCTGGAGAGCGCACGTACCCTATTGCAAAAAAAACAAAACAAACAAAAAAAAAACCAATAATAATAAAATAAAGTTAAAAATAATTCTTTAAAAAAAAAAAGACTAATACCACAATAAAATACCACTTAACCCCAGTCAGAATAGCTATGATTAAAAAATAAATAAATAATCACAAGTGCTGGTGTGGTTGTGGTGAAAAGGGAGACCTCCTACACTTTCCATGCTCATACACTGTTGGTGAGCATGGAAATTGGTACAGCCACTATGGGAAACAGGATGGGGACCAGCAGTAGCATGGTGGTTAAGGTGCTGGACACTCCCACATGGCCGACCATGGTTCGGGTCCCGGACCTGGCAGTTTCCTTTCTCCCTTTCCCTCTCTCTCAAATTAAAATAAATGAATGAACTAAATAAAATTAAATAAAGAATAATTTAAAAAAGGAAACAGGATGGAGGTTCCTCACAAATCTACAAATAGGGGCCTAGTGAATGGTGTAGTGGTTAAGGTGCTGGACTCCCACCATTCAAGTCCTGGCCCCAGCAGCTTGAGAATCATGCTGGGTGCATCCCAAAATCGTGAGAGGAGAATGGAGGAGAAGGGATTGAGGTGTGGCCATGTCTCTGACAAGCACGCATGCCCTGTGGCAAAAACAAACAATAAATAACCTACAAATAGAATTATCACATGCCTCAGTAATCCCACTCCTTGGTATTTGCCCAAAGGATAGGAAAGCCAGCTTCCCCTGCAAACACGCACACCCTGGGCCTCTGCTCCCCAAACTTGGCCCAGCTATCCCTGGAGCAAAGGCGCTTGTGTATATGCATCAACCAATATAGGGGCCAACAGGTGGCATGGTGGTTAAGGTGCTGGACTCCCACGTGGCCAACCGTAGTTCAAGTCCTGGACCTGGCAGCTTACTTTCTCACTTTCCCTTTCTCCCTCTCTGGTCAAATTAAAAAATAATAACAATAAATAATTGTTTTTGTTTTTGTTTTTTAGAGGTTTTTGCTATAGGGCGTGTGTGTTTGCCAGACAGGGAGAGAGAGAGAGACAGAGAGACAGAAAGCGAGAAATCACCCTCTGGGGGGGATGGCCACGCCGCAATCCCTTCTCCTCCACTCTCCTCTCAGGATCTTGGGCACGCACGCACACGTGCCCAGCATGAGTTTAAGCCACCGGGTCCAGGACGTGAACTACAGTCGACAATAAATAAGTCTCTTTTGTTTTTGAGAGGTTTTTGCTATAGGGTATGTGTGCTCATCAGAAAGACAGACAGAGACAGACAGAAAGCGAGAAATCACTCCCTGGGGGGATGGCCACGCCAC
>NW_006159771.1:167361-167729 GCF_000334495.1 Tupaia belangeri chinensis
TTAAACTACATGGGAATCCGGCAATATAGCCATTACGCCAACTGCTGGTCCCGATAATAATAAATAATTCTTTAAAAAAATATATTAAGGGGAACCCGGCAATATAGCCATTACGCCAACTGCTGGTCCCGATAATAATAAATAATTCTTTAAAAAAATATATTAAAGGGAACCAGCAGTTAGCGAAATGGCTATGTTGCTGGACTTCCACGTAGTCGACCGTGGTTCGAGTCCCTGACCTGGTGGCTTAAAAAAACTCACGCTGGGTGCGTGTGCGTGCGTGCCCAAGATCCCGAGAGGAGAATGGAGGAGAAGGGATTGCGGCGTGACCATCCCCCCTGGGGGGTGATTTCTCGCTTTCTGTCTCT
>NW_006159771.1:168639-171883 GCF_000334495.1 Tupaia belangeri chinensis
GAAGGCTTGGTGGGGGTGGTGGGGGGGATCTTAGTACTTGTCTCTCTCTCTCTCTCTGTCATGCATTGCATAAAAGAAATAACCTTGAAAAGAAAAGAAACAAAGACCTCAGTGATGACCGCATGGGAGGGGCCAGTCCCTGCAACATCTGTTAGGCTTCCAGGTCTAGGAGGAGGTGGCTAGAAGACCCTCTGAGCTCCGTGCTATCAACAGGTGCACACGGGGGTGCCCTGGGAGCCGGGAGAGGGCGCGATGAGTCTGTTCTCACACCTTGAGCCTGAAACCAAGTTTCGGTGGTGAGACCCTAACAAGTTCTCTTGTTTCCTGTGAACTTTATTTCTTACACAGTCAGTGAGAGAGAGATGAGAGCCTCTCCGACAGGGTTCTGACATGGCCGTCCACGCCTAGCCTCAGCCAGACCCCGATCGTGGGTACGCGAGGGCCCAGCGTACTCAGGGAGGTTCTCGGACATGAACCTGGAACCCTGTGTGGGTCAGCCTCGCAGTGTGGTCCTCCACCACCTGCCCAGCCCTGATAGTGCACACGTACAAACTAGAGAGAGAGAGACCCTTGACAGGGTCCGGTGATCCTGTGACCCCGTCCTCTCAGTCCTCCAGCTCCTTGGGATCTTGGGCATCAGCCCTTCTGGGCCCTCTGGGATCCAAACCCACATTGTCCATGTGACCTCCAGCACTGCAGTCCTATGCCACGGACTGTGCCCTCAAGGCTGACCTAAGATTCACCCAGGTTTTAAGATCATCTCCAGGTTGGGAACCAGCAGTTCGCGTAATGGCTATGTCGCTGGACTCCCATGTAGCCAACCGCGGTTCGTGTCCTGGACCTAGTGGCTTAAACTCACGCCGGGCACGTGTGCGTGCATGCCCAAGATCTAGAGAAGAGAATGGAGGAGAAGGGTTTGCGGCGTGGCCATCCCCCCTGGGGGGTGATTTCTCTCTTTCTGTCTCTCTGTCTCTCTCTTTCTGGCGAGCTCACGTGCCCTATAGCAACACACACACGCGCACTCGCACAAAAACCCCTCCAAAAAAAAAAAAAAAAAGATAATCCCCACAGAGCACACTGAGTTTGGGAAACTTCTGCTCATGTAAAACAATAAGGGCATCCATAGCATTGTAGGTAGAACAGCACCTGTACTGACTGCCCGAGCCTGTGCAGGCATTTCCGCTCCCGTGCAGAAACGGACCCTGCTCCGCACCTCCCCACATAGCCCCTGGCCCACAAAGTCCCAGAGAAATGTGTCTGGACACACCTGGGGCCCATGCTAGGCCTCAAACCCTCTGGCTCTGCCATGGAAGTCTCACTACCTTCAGGGAACACAGCTGGTGCTCCCTGACCCCCAGCTGCCACCAGTGCTGGCCCCACCCACACAGCTGACCTGGCTTGAATGAACCACCTAGGGTGGGGCGGTCACTGTCCCTCAGACACTCTCGGCTGTTCAGAGCACAGTCCTGGGTAGCTCCAACTGCCAAGTTCCAAGCCGGACTCTGCCTGAAGTGCCACTTCACTGGTCTGTCCTTTCTGGGTGAGGTGTGCCAACATCTGCAGAAGGGGTAGCAGCAGTGCCCGCCTTCCCTGGGCCAGGTCGGTCCTGGCTGGCGCCATTCTGGCCCATAGCACAGGCCAGTCCTGGTGGGTGGTGCCCATTAGCCATGGCTAGACAGTGTCAGGAAGGAGGGAACCAGGGTCCCTGAGTGTGGGGACACGCCAGGGGTAGGATCGAGTTCCTCATGGTCCTATACAAGTGTCCTCTCTTTTTTTAAAAAAAATTTCCCCCCAGAATTATTTATTTCAGGGTCAGCAGGTGGTGTAGTGGTTAAGGCACAGGATTCTCATGTGGCTGACTGCAGTTCGAGACCTGGACTCGGTGGCTTGAAACTCACACCGAGTTGGGCATGTGTACCTGCGTGCCCAAATCCCAAGAGGAATGGAGGAGAAGGGACTGCAACAAGGCCACCCCCGCGGGGGAAGAGATTTCTCTCTCTCTCTCTAGTGAGCGCAGGTGTCCTATAGGAAAAATCTCTCTCTTAAAAAAAAAATGATTATTTCATTTTATTTATCCATATTATTATTGTTTTAAAGAATTCTTTTATTTCACTTTATTTATTGTTATTTCCCAGTTCGATCAAAGAAAGACAGAAAAAGAGCGAGAGGGAAGGTGAGAGAGCAAGCCCCCAGGTCTGGGACTTGAACTGCGGTTGGCCATGTGGGAGTCCTGCACCTTTAACCACCATGCCACCTGCCGGCCCTATCCATATGATATTTTTAAAATTTGCTATAGAGCATGTGCACTTCCGAGAAAGAGTGAGAAAGTAAGCTACCGGGTGTGGGACTCGAACTGTGCTCTGCCATGTGGGAGTCTAGAACCTTAACCACCACACCACCAGCTGGCCCCCGTGCTTTCTTAAATGGCGAAGGATCATCCCTCCCCTGCTCACAGGTCCCAGAGCCCTGCAGGTGCATGAGGAAGCTGCTGACTGCCAGGGCGGGGCTCCCAGGGAGAGGGTGCCCAGCTCTGCAGCCCAGGACCACGCTGGGGCTGCTGCGTTGAGGCCGATTCTTACGTAATGATCCAGCAAAGGGAAAGTAAGGGGGGGAAACGAGTAAGGGGAAACGCTGACTGAACGGAGCCTCCGTCTTAAATTCTCCAACTGCCTGTTTTCACACAAGGAGCAATCACATGTTTGCCTAGTAATTCAGCAGTAATTGTTGCTGGGTTATTTTAAATCACAGTAGTCGCTGTTTAACTGAGTAGCTAGGGGTTTGCCGGGGAGTTCGTTCAATACGTAATTCAGAGACGCACGGGTGTGGTGAGCTCATGGAGCCCGCGATGAGGAGGGGCTGTGGTTCCCCAGTGACGTGGGGGGGGCTGTGATGTGGGTGAAGGTCCATCTGTCCATCTGCTCCGGGTCCAGAGGGCCCTGGACATGCCCACCACAGTGAGCCACCCCCAGGCTTCGTTTTGTTCCAATAATTATCCATCACCACCAGGCCTCCCGAACTCCTGGGGGTGCGTATATGCACCCCCCGGGGGTGTGTGTGCACAGGGGAGGGGGGATGAGCATGTGTGCCTGTCTGGGAAGTGGTTTGGCAGCAGGAAGTAGTCGCTCGGGCCCTCAAGCCAGTGAACAGAACATTTTCTTTTAAAGAATTATTTTCATTGGGAACCAGCAGTTAGCGTAATGGCTATGTTTCTGGACTCCCATGTAGTCGACTGCAGTTCGAGTCC
>NW_006159771.1:171968-174201 GCF_000334495.1 Tupaia belangeri chinensis
GGTGATTTCTCGCTTTCTGTCTCTATGTCTCTCTCTGTCTGTCTGGCAAGTGCATGCGCTAAAGGGAAAACCCCCAAAAAAAAAAAAAAAAAAAAAGAATTATTTTTATTGAACTTTATTTATTTATTTTAATTTGACCAGAGAGGGACAGAATGAGAGAAAGAAAAAGAGAGATAAAGTAAGAAAGCAGGTTGCCAGGTCCAGGACTCGAACCGCACTCAACCACGTGGGAGTCCAGTGCCCTTAACCACCCACCTGTTGGACCCAATCTGAACATTATTGATGACCCCTTGGAAGTCGCTTGGAGGGGTCACAGCTGTTCCCAACTTCGTGGGCCAATCTGTGGCCTAGGGGTTAAGGGAGCTGGATCTCACAAGGCCAACCCCGCAGTTCAAGTCCCGGACCTGGTGGCCTGAGAAGCCCATCAGGCGTGTGTGCATACCCCAAGTCCTGACAGGATGGAAGAGTCAGGCGTGGACTGTGGCATAACTGTGTCCCACGGGAGTTCTTTCTCCCTCTCTCGCTCTGTTGTTCTCTCTAGCGAGCATACGCTTCCCTCTAGCACATTTTTTTAAAAAGAGCTTTGAGGGACCAGCAGTTAGCGTAATGGTTGTGTCGCTGGACTCCCATGTAGTCGACTGTGATTCGAGTCCCGGACCCGGTGGCTTAAACTCACGCCGGGCGCGTGTGCGTGCGTGCCCAAGATCCCGAGAGGAGAATGGAGGAGAAGGGATTGCGACGCGACTAGCCCCCCGGGGGGTGATTTCTCGCTTTCTTGTTCCTCTGTCTCTCTCTGTCTGTCTGGTGAGCACATACGCCCTATAAGCAAAAACTTCTCCAAATAAATAAATAAATAAAAAGAGCTTTGAAAACAATGGGGTGCTGTTCTGCGGGGTGGCTTGGTGTGCCACGATGGGGACCAGCCAACCATGAACCCAGTGGCGTAGAGCCACCCCCACGCATTATCTCGGGCTGTGGGTCACAAGTCAGGCCAGCTTGGCTGTGCCCCCAGCAGGGTCTCCCAAGGCTGCAATGCAGGTGCCACCAGGGCTCCCTGGAAGCGTCCACATCACGACCCGCGGCCCGCCATTCTCAGCGGCCAGATACCCCCAGAGCTAGGGTGGAAGCAGCCGCAGGAGCCCTCCCAGCCTCCCGTGCAGCAAGGAGACATGGCACCCAGAGGCAGTGCGGTTCGTCTTTGGCTTTGGAAAAGCTTTGAAAGAAATGCTGAGGCCATTTCTTTTCTTTCTTTATTATTATTATTTTTTATTGAGAGGTTTTTGCTATAGGTCGTGTGCGCTCGCCAGAGACAGACAGAGAGACAGAAAGCGAGAAATCCCCCCTCAGGGGGAATGGCCACACCGCAATCTCTTCTCCTCCATTCTCCTCTCGGGATCTTGGGCACACATGAACCTGGTGTGAGTTTAAGCCACCGGGTCTGGGACTCAAACTGCGGTCGGCTACATGGGAGTCCAACGACATAGCCATTACGCTAACTGCTGGTTCCCTATTATTAGTTTTAATTTGACCAGAGAGAGACACAGAAAGAGTCAGAGGGAAAGTCAGAAAGCGAGCCAACGACATAGCCATTAGGCCAAGTGCTGGCCCCTGAGGCTGTTTCTTATCTAGAACAAGGACCAAACAGAGGTCTGGAAGTGACACATGGTTCCTGGTGAAAGCAAGATAGACCCATATTAGCCCTCCCCCCTTCCACTTAACACCCTCCTCCCTGCCACCCGACAGCCTGGGCAGCCCTGACCAGCCCCCAAGCGGCAGTGGCTTCCGTCTCAGAGACCCGAGGATCCAGTCTCCCCTGAGTTTCCTGGGCTGCGGGAACAAAGCACCACAGGCTGGGGGGTTAAAGGAACACTAATTATCTCGGGGTTCTGCAGAAATCCAAGGTCAAGGTGGGGTAGGGCTGGTTTCCTCTGGGTCTTTCTCTATGGCTCACGGACGGCCACCATCGCCTGTGCTCACACTAGTGTCCCTGTGTGTGTCTGAGTCCTATTCTCTTTTTATTTATTTATTTTTTTAAGATTTACTCATTTACTTAACTTTTTAAAATTGTATTATTATTATTATTATTTTATTTAACCAGAGAGAGACAGAAACAGAAAGTGAGGAAGCAAGCCACCATGTCCAGGACTCAAACTGAGATCGGCCATGTGGAAGTCTAGCACCTTAACCACCATGCCACCTGTCAGCCTCTCTACTCTCTCTCTCTCTCTTTTTT
>NW_006159771.1:174703-180316 GCF_000334495.1 Tupaia belangeri chinensis
ATATATGCCCAAGATCCTGGAAGGAGAATGGAGGAAAAGAGATTGCAGTGTGGCCATCTCCCCTGGGGAGGTGGTTTCTCACTTTTTCTCTCACTGTTACTGTTTCTATTTCTTTCTCTCCCCAGCAAGCACATGCGCTCTAAGGCAAAAACCACTTTTTTTTTTTTTTGGAGAGGTTTTTGCCACAGGGCGTGTGCGCTTGCCAGACAGACAGAGAGACAGAAAGCAAGAAATCACCCCCCAGGGGGGATGGCCATGCCGCAATCCCTTCTCCTCCATTCTCCTATCGGGATCTTGGGCATGCATGCACACGCATCTGGTGTGAGTTTTAAGCCACCGGGTCCGGGACGCGAACCGCGGTCGACTACGTGGGAGTCCAGTGACATAGCCATTAGGCTAACTGCTGGTCCCTGCAAAAATAGCTTAAAAAAAATATTGGGGGCCCAACAGGTGGCGTAATGGCTATGTTGCTGGACTCCCACGTAGTTGACTGCACTTTGAGTCCCGGATCTGGCAGCTTAAAACTCACGCCAAGCGTGTGTGTTTGTGTGCCCAAAATCCCGAGAGAAGAATACAAGAGACGGGATTGTGGTATGGCCATCTCTCCAGGGGGGTGATTTCTCACTTTCTGTCTCTCTCTCTCTGGCAAAAATCTCTTTCTAAAAAAAGAAAAAGAACTAGCAGATGGTGTAATGGCTATGTCACTAGACACCTACATATGCGACTATGGTTTGAGTCTCAGACTGGGCAGCTTAAAACTCATGCAGGGGTGCAGGAACGGACGGGGAGGGGGGGCCAGCAGATGGCACAATGATTACGATTATGTTGCTGGACTCCCATGTAGTCAACTTCAGTTCAAATTCCGGACCCAGAGACTTTTGTTTTTTTAAGAGGTTTTTGCTATAGGGCACATGTGCTCACTGGAGAAACAGAGAGAGGGAAAATGAGAAACCACCCCCCAGGGGGGGCCACACCTTAATCCCTTCTCCTCCATTCTCCTCTCGGGATCTTGGGCACGCACACACACGTGCCCAGTGTGAGTTTAAGTCACCAGGTCCGGGACGTGAACCGCGGTCGACTACATGGGAGTCCAACGACAGAGCCATTACGCTAACTGCTGGTCCCCTGGACCCAGAGACTTTAAACTCACACCGGGCACATGTGTGTGTGTGCCCAAGATCCTGAGGAAAAGGGATTAAGGTGTGGCCCCCCCTGGGGGGTGGTTTCTCATTTCCGCTCTCTCTGTCTCTCCAGTGAGCACATGTGCCCTATAGCAAAAATCTCTTTTAAGAAAATGATTTTTCCTTTCTTTTTTGATATGACACTTTCTCTGCCTGGCCCTGTTGCTGGCTGGGTGCTGAATCACTCAGATGGGGGTTCTTCAGGGTGACTTCCTGGACCCTGGCCTGGCTCTGCTGCCCACTCCTCTTCAGGGAGGAAAATACAGGACATACACCCTTCATTCCCGGGCCACCTGTCGGGCACCCCAATTGACACAATCTTGCATGGCGACTAAATCCAAGAACCTCCACGAAATGCTTCAGATCATTTCTGGTTTAGGTTTTGAAAATGATGAAAATGTCCCATGCTTCAAATGTCATTTTTGGCTAAAAAGTGTGGGCTACATATCTGCTTCATTCTCTGTGTGGATAAATGCTGGGGTACCCCGGGGAACGGAGGGGTAGCTGTCCAGGGCATGGGGTTGGGGCGGGAGAGGCAGGATCCCAGCTCGCTGCTCCCTACCCTCAGTTTGCCCAACCCTTACGGCTGGCCCCTCTCCTCCCCTCCCGTCCCCATCCTCACTCCTGAGCTTGGGACCCGCAGCCTTGAGATGCAACAGCCCAAGCTGGGCTCTTGCTCACTGTCAGGGTCACCCCACTTTGCTGCCCCAGCTCCTGTGCAGAGCCCCCTGAACTGAGCCTACCCGGACCCACTGTGCTCAGCGCCTCCCACACAGTCGTCTGGAGGGGCCGAGTCCGCACCACCGAGAGGTGTTTTCACCAGCGCCCCCCGTGTGGACTGAAAGGGCAGAGCTAGACCTGGCCGTGTGTCCCCCAGCCTTCTGCGGCTGGGAATCGGCCATGGGGGGCGGGGGGTACGTGGCACCCAGACAGTGCGAGAACGAGCTGAAGCCCGAGACCCAGCGGGGCACACAGACGCAGAGCAAGGGGGTTACCTGTACGCATTTTTGGAAACAGGACGAGGATCGAACTTAAAGAAGATGATGCACATGGGTGGCCGAGGGGTGGCTTTTTTCGCACGGGCTCACCAGGTCTGCGGGAAAAGGAAAGCAAGGAGCTGAGTCAACGGTAAGCCACAGAACTGCCTCCCTGAACCTGCGACGGCCTGGACAGACAGCCCTGGGATGCTGGCGCCGCCCGCTGGCCACGGGAGGACTACGCGCTGGGAAGGACAGTGCTCACAGCGCTGCACAAAGTCCCTGACCTGTGCATTCACCAGAGCCGGCCAGGCCGGGCCGCCACCTGCAAGGCCAGCTGGTCCTGGACAGAACCACCCCCGAACCCACCACACCAGCCTAAACAGAACCTCCTCAGCAACACCCTAATGCATGCCGCCCCTAGACACACCAGGTGGAGGTGAAGAGTGGGTGCTGGGGGAGGCAGCAGCAGCAAGAACAGGAACCAGGGGTACAGTGGGGGTCCAGAGGCAGCACCTCCTTCTGTAGCATGCACCTGTTGCCCCTACACGCCATCCAGGGAGGCAGCCTTCACCTCCGCCCGCGGCCTCTGAAGGCAGCCTGTCTTGCACTCAGGGAATACCAAGGCCTGGGGACCGTGGAAGGAGTCAGTGTATTCCGCTCATGGTTCTGGGGGCCCAGTGTTACGGGGCTGTATCTGGTCAAGGCCTTCTTGAGGGTGAGGACTCTGCAGAGCCCTGCATCGCCCCAGGGCATCCCATGGCGAGAGGGCAAGGATGTGTCAGCCCCAATCTGCCTCCTCCTTCCTATAAAGTCACCAGCATTCAATCCTTGGGCACCACCCTGAGGACTTTAATCCTTTTTTTGTTTTGTTTTGTTTTGTTTTGTTGTTTAGTTTTTAGTTTCTGCTATAGAAAGACAGGGAGGGGGACCAGCAGTTAGCGTAATGGCTATGTCACTGGACTCCCATGTAGTTGACTGCAGTTCGAGTCCCGGACCCGGTGGCTTAAAACTCACGCCGGGCACGTGTGCATGCCCAAGATCCCGAGAGGAGAATGAAGGAGAAGGGATTGTGGGGTGGCCATCCCCCCTGGGGGGTGATTTCTTGCTTTCTGTCTCTCTGTCTCTCTCTGTCTTTCTGGCGAGCATACGCACCCTATAGCAAAAACCTCGGGAAAGTAAGAAATCACCCCCTCATGGGGGATGGCCATGTTGTAAACCCATCTCCTCCATTCTTCTCTTGGGAATTTGGGCACGTGTGGGCCCGGTGCAACTTTCTTCTTTATCTCTTTACAGAATTATGTATTGGGGCTGGCAGGTGGCGTGGTGGTTAAGGGTGCTGGACTCCCACATGGCCCACTGTGGTTTGCGTCCCGGACCTGGTGGCTTCCTTTGTCATTTTCCCTCTCTCTCTCTCTCTCTCTCTCTCACTCTGTCCCTCTCTGGTCAAAACTAAAAGATTAATTTTTTTTTACAATCTAATTATGATTTCTTTTACAAAAATGAGATCTCTTTATTAAAACAGATAACAAACATAAAAAAGCAAAGAAGATAGTCCCACAAAGCAAGTTACTAAAGACAATATATATCTAAGTACATTGGCTACATTTCTCACTCATCTTTAAATTTTACCAATCATTGTTTAATTTTTGCTTTATTCTATTTTTAAAAAATTATTTAATTTTATTTATTATCATTTTAAAATTTGCTATAGAGCACATGTGCTCACCAGAGAGAGAAGGAAAGTGAGAAGGCAAGCCGCCAGGTCTGGGGCTGGGAACCACGGTGGACCAGGTGGGAGTCCAGCACCCTAACCATCACGCCACCTGCTGGTCCCGGGCTCCAGTTCTTTTGGAGAGGTTTTGGCTACAGGGCGCATGTGTCCAGTGAATTTGCTGAGCCCTATGTGACCAGCATGAGACATCCCCAGTGAATTCGCTGAGCCCTATGTGACCAGCATGAGACATCCTAGGGGCTGTGGGGGGGACTGTGCCGATCTCTGGGTGCCATTCGGGGGGCAGGGAGAGTTGTGCACCATTGCAGGGCACCGGAGGGTCTAGGGGGCCATGAACTATCTCGGAGCACCCTTGGGGTCTGGGGGGTGGTGGTCATGGACTAACTTGGGTCATCCTATCTCAGGGCGCCCTTAGGATCAAGGTCATGCTTTATCTTGGGGTGCCCTCAGGGCGGGGAGGCCGTTAAGTCTGAACACACGCACTTGCTGCGTATCCATGCCCTTATCTCTGGGTGCCCTCATCTCGGGGTGTGGGAGGGGTCAGAGAGGGCCCCCTGCATGTTAACATGAGGCCCCACCAGAGCAGGCCAGCTCCTCCCCAGGAGATGGCTCAGCTGTAAAGGTCTGGGAGTTGGGGCCTTGATGAGGTAGGAGGCCCGGGTGAGATGCCCAGCCCACGCCCTGCCCTGGGACGGGACACGGAGCTCCCGGGACATCGGTACAATTGCACCTAATTCGTAGGTCTCCTTCCTGGCCTGTCTCAGAGCTGGGAACACCAGACCTGCCATTGAGGCTCGTGCCAGCACCCGTGTGGGCGGGCAGAGGGGGCTCAGGGCACTCTGGCCTCCATCTGTCACCTGCTGTTCTCCCTGGCCCCTGCGGGCAGGGGCACCGCTCTCTGTCCCTGTGACGAGCCGTGCAGGGAGGCATGGCCATGGTGTTGAGCACCATCTGCAGGGTATAGGTGTGCTGGGTGCCAGGGGAGGGGCTGCACCTGCGGTGGGGCTGGGCACTGGCCATAGAGACGGGCTGACAGAAGGGCCCTGTGCAGAGAGGCCTGGAGGTGGGGCTGGGCCAGGCCTCACAGTGGGAGCCCACATCCCTGCAGTAACTTACAACGCATGTGCTGGAAGGCAGGCCGCAGGCACTTTTGGTTAAAAACAAAACAAAACAAAATTCAAAAGTGCTTGAAAAAATACAATTTTTTTTTTTTTTTTTAGGGCAAACTGAGTTTATCTCAACTGAACAGGCCCAGCCATCAGGCTTCTGGGCACAGGAGCTGGTTGCCCCAAATAGGAAAATATATTTTCTTAAAAACAGCCAAGAGGGGGACCAGCAGTTGGCATAATGGCTATGTTGTTGGACTCCCACGTAGTCGACCGCGGTTCGAGTCCTGGACCTGGTGGCTTAAACTCATGCCGGGTGCATGTGCGTGTGTGCCCAAGATCCTGAGAGGAGAATGGGGGAGAGGGGATTGCGGCATGGCCACCCCCCAGGGGGGTGATTTCTCAGGTTCTATCTCTGTGTCTCTCTGGCTCTCTGGCGAGTGCATGTGCCCTATAGCAAAAGCCTCTCAAATAAATAAATAAATAAATAAATAAATAAAAACAAAAAAACAGCCAAGAGCTGACAAAACCATCTAGGGTTTGACCAACATCTCAGAGAACACAAGGACCCAGTGAGGACAGCAGGGTAATGGCTGGGTCTGCCCCTTCTCAAC
>NW_006159771.1:180546-182125 GCF_000334495.1 Tupaia belangeri chinensis
CCAAAATAAACTTATCTTTAAAACCATTTTCCCACTAACTTTGCAACAGTCCCCTTAGGGCTCTCCTACACTGTTGGTGGGCATGTAAAATGGTCCAGTCACTGTGAAAAACAATATGGAGGTTCCTTGAAGACCTACAAATAGAATTACCATATGATCCAGCAATTTCACTCCTCAGTATCTACCCAAAAGGACAGGAGAGTGCTCAGTCAGAAAAGTGCTTGCACATCAATGTTTATTGTGGCATTATTCACAATGACTAAGACATGGAACCAACCTAAATGTCCATGAACAGATGAATGGACTGAAAAAGTGTGGCACATATACTCTATAGAATACTACTCAGCCATAAAAAATAATAAGACCCTGGCATTTGATACAAAGTGGTTGAATATGGAAGATTACTGCTGAGTGAGGCAAGCCAGGATATGAAGGAGAGAGATTGTATGTCTCCACTTAATATGTACCCAGTGTCCACACTCTATGGTAGAGAGTTAAAGTTCGGAGGGCATAAGAGTAATGATAATAGTTTTAGACACTAGAGACAGCGTGGAAGGAGGGTGGGAGAATGGAAGAGTATAGGGAGGGAAATCAGGGAGAAAAATAGAGAGTTAAGACATTTGTGGGACACAGGAATGGTTTATTACCTGATGATAACATGTATAGTATTCTCAGCTGGAGGGGTCTGAGATGTATTTCATGTTGGGGAAATTCTCTTTACGAGTCAAATGATGTATAGCAATCAAATGTTTAAAAAGATAAGAAAAATAATAACTTTTTTTTTTTTAAAAGACCCATTAGGGAGCTAGCAAGTGGCATGGTGGTTAAGGTGCTGGATTCCCACATAGCCGACCACATGTTTTGAGTCCTGGACCTGGCGGCTTGAGAATCACACCGAGTGTGAGACCAGTAGATGGCGTAGCAGCTTGTTCCTGGACTCCTACACGGTTGACCTGGATTCAAATCCTGGACCTGGTGGCCTGAACCTCACGCTGGGCATGTGTGCGTGTGTGCCCAAAATACTGGGAGGAAAATGGAGGAAAAGGGATTGCGGTGTAGCCATCCAGCCTGGGAGGTGATTTTTCACTTTCCCTTTCGCTGTCTCTTGTTTCTATCTCTCTGGCCAGCACACATGCCCGACGGCAAAAACCTCTACAAAAAAAAACAAAAAAAGAAAATCATGCTGGGTGTGTATGTGTGCATGTCCAAAATCTCAAGGGGAAAAGAGACTGCAGCATGGTTGCCCTCCCTGGGGAATGATTTCAACCTTTCCCTCTAGACAGAGCGCATGCACCCTATGGCAAACACCTGGGGGGAGGGGGAATCTCAGACTTTGGAGAGGCTTCACTAATAATTTTCCGAACATGAAAAGCAGCAGAGTCTGAAAGGGCCAATCACGAAGTGGGCACCATGGGCGAGGGGCCGCAGAGTGGGATCTACAAGGCATAGATGAGAAACCAACCAGGGACCAGCGGTTGACGTAATGGCTGTGTCGCTGGACTCCCATGTAGTCGACCATGGTTCAGGTCCCGGACCCGGTGGCTTAAACTCATGCCGGGCGCGTGTGCATGCGTGCCCA
>NW_006159771.1:182419-187070 GCF_000334495.1 Tupaia belangeri chinensis
CCCCGCAGGTCCCACGCCCACCAGGAAACCAGGAGATGCAGAGCCCCTTTGTCTGGGAGCTGGTCTTTTCCACACGAGAACCCTGCGGTCGCTGGAACCCTACGATCCCAGAGCCCCGGGCTGCTCAAGGCCCACTAGGACCAAGGGGGATTCTTTTACTATTATTACTATTTTAATTCCCAGAGGTATGAGCTTGCCAGAAACAGAGAGAGGGTGAGAGCAAGTCTCCCCCTGGCGTGTGGTCACACTGGACTCCATCTTGCTGGGATGACGGCCACACATGCACACATGTGCCTCACATGTATCTCAAGCCACTTGGTCCGGGATTCGAACTCAAGTCAGCCACATGGATCTGGCTCCCTGAACCACCAGGCTAAGGGGCTGGCCCCTTTCGTTCAGATTTTTTAAAGTTTATTTCTTCTGTGAGCAGGAGAGACAGAGAAACAGATACCCCAAAAAGGATCCTGATGCCACAATCTAGCCCCAGCCCCAGCCAGTCCCGGATCATGGACGCGCACATGCCCAGTGTACTCTGAGAGGTCTCAGATTTGAACCAGGAACCTCCCCGTGTGGGGAATGCCCGCAGAGCGTCATGATTCACCACTGCACCACTCTCTAGCCCTCCCAGGAGGGGGGGGGTTAAAAAGGAATTGTTTACACGAGATGGAAGGGCACCCCCAGAGGGTCCCTACGGCAATCCTCTCTCTAGCGTGGGCCGACCAGGATCACTGGCATGCGCATGTGCACAGGGAGACCTCCGAACAGTCTGGGACCTTCCCACACCGCCGCATCACAGACTGCTGGTCGACACTCCGGTTGGCCCAGCACAGGGCCATTCTGAGGGCTGTCCCCCAGGAGCAGGCTGCTCTGGGGTGCCGAAGGATGCCATCACACTTGGCCTTGCCTTCCTTGGCCGTCCCCAAGCTGCAGGCCCAGCCACTGGGCAAGACTGCTGATGGCGGCAGCTCCGCCTGGTCCTCACGGGCCCCCTGTTGGACTGCAGGACCCTGCCCGTCCTAGCGTACCCAGTGGGCAGCAGCAGACCAGCCCTCTAGACAGCGCAGCAGGAAGGGCTCCGTGGTCCAGGGAAGGCCTTCGATGGGTCTCCAGGCAGTGAGGCGCTGAAGGTGGGGGCCCAGCAACTGGGGCTGCGGTCTCAACGAAGACGCGGTCATTGGGAGGGAAGGACCAGAGGAAAGCCAGCCCCTGGGGAGGGGACCATCAGGAACTGCCTTTCTCTCCAGTCCCTCACCCCCCCGCTCGAGCCAGGCCCGCTGCCCACCCCTCCTCCCAGCTCTGGTCAGCGGGCCACCCCTCCCTGTCCAGTTCCCCGCCCCGTGCCCACAGCCCCCATATGCTCCCTTAGCAAACCCCAGGCAGGTCTCCGTGGGTTCCGCATGCCCCCACCTCAGACCACAACAGAGCTCCAACACCCTCTTGGGGCCTGTCAAAGGCTCCGACACCCCCTCCTCGCTCCCACTGCTTTGCCAGGCTCTGAGAGCAAGCTCTGCCCACAGCCCCTGTCCTCCTGTCAGCGCACTGGGTGCAGGACAGGGAGGCAGAGGTGACCGGAAGCACTTACGGGGCAGACACAAGGGCACCCTGCTCTGCCGTGCACCTGCAGCCTGGGCACTCGGGGCTGCTCCCCATGGCTTCCGTGGCCCGAACAGCAGGAAGAGGCTTCCAGAGGTTCCCAGTGAGGGCATCTCTGCGTGCCACGGGGGCTCACCCTACAGGCCTGTGCTGTCAAGAGAGGGCGGTGTCCCAAAGGACAGCCCCGCCCCACCTGTCCCCATCTTACCCAGGGCTGAGTACCCAGCTCAAGTCCTGGAGGAGCCTCCACACATCCTCGGCAGCTGAGGCAGCTGCAGTGGTCAGAGCCAGGCAGGGTTCTGAGGCCACCCCCAGGGCCCAGGGGCCAGAGTAAGACCAGAGGGAGAGCAGCTGGAGGAAGAGGCAGGAGGGTGGGGAGCCAGCCGGGAGCCTTGCCCGCAGCGTCGGGGGCCACGGCTGGCCAGTGGGCAGTGTCTGAGCCTCTCCAGGAAGTCATGCCCGGCCTCTGGGTCCCGCACCTGGGCACTGCCTGTTCTCACGGACCAAGGAGGGACGACCCACGAGGGCACCCTGCACACATGGCCAGGCTGAGAGCTCTTAGGTGGCCAGGCGCCCGGCCTCTCCACAAGCAAAGCCCTCGCTCCCCACACGACAGTTTTCAAGACACCAGCGAGGGGCTCAGAACCCCCGGGAGGAGGACCCCCGACCAGAGGGGACAACTTAGTGAGGGAGGGAAGGATCAGACCGCGACCTGGAGGGGGCCACAGGTGGGGAGAGGTGGAAAGGGACGGAGGCGAAGCAGCAGAGTCCTACACCGTGCCGTGAGCGCTTCACAGGTGGGTCCCAGCGCACTGGGCTCAGGCAGCGGCAGTCAGGTGGGGGGCCTGAGCGGCTCTGGACTTGGGGTGAAGGAGCAGGGAGCTGGCTACCCAGAGTGGACACAGGAAGAGTGGGAATGCCTGGCCCCCACGCCTGCTCCCAGGCGGTCCCCCTGGAGACCAGGTCACTGTGAGCAGTGGATCTGGCCAGCTGCTCGGCAGATCCATGAGCTGCCCCTCCCGGCCCCGTCTCAGAGACACCAGGAAGCCATGTACCTTCAGCAGTGGCCCTCCCCGCAGCAGGGAGGGGAAAGCTGCTCCCCCCTGGCCACCTCCCTGGCCACCGCAGTCACCGTGCCTATGTGTGGTTCCCTGGGGGCACCATCCCAAACACAGCTGCCTTGGTCAGGCCAGCAGGGGTGGAGAGCCCAGAACTGCAGCCCAGCCACATAGGATCAAAACCGGAGCCTGTGAGCGGCCGGAGGTCCTGCCACGTGCCCCGATGTCCCAGGAGCACAGCATGGCGCGGCAGGGAGGCTCCTCCGCGGGACAAGAAAACCGTCATTGTCACATGGCTTGGAGAATACGGGGCACTTCATGCTCACAGCAAGCCCCATGAGATTTCTTCCTGTGGCCTGGGCTGCTTGGGGGCTGGCCGAGTGGCAAGGAGGCTGGCTGGGAGGTTGCTCCAGCTGGGCACCAGGAAGCCGCCTCGCCATGGTGTCCTTGCAATACCCTGCTCCACAGCTCACATGGACTCCGCTTTGCAGCACGTGACAACCAGACAATCTTTGTCACAACCAAGGTCCCACTTAATAAGCGGACCTCTGGGGCTTTGCCAACTTACAACATTTTTTTTTTTTTTTTGGAGAGGTTTTTGCTATAGGGCGCGTGCACTCGCCAGAAAGACAGAGAGAGACAGAGAGACAGAAAGCGAGAAACCACCCCCCAGGGGGGATGGCCACGCCGCAATCCCTTCTCCTCCATTCTCCTCTCGGGATCTTGGGCACGTATGCACATGTGCCTGGTGTGAGCTTAAGTCACCGGGTCTGGGACTTGGACCCCAGTCAACTACATTGGAGTTCAGCGACATAGCCATTATACTAACTGCTGCTCCCTAAAATAATTCTTAAAAAAGAAAGAAAAAGAAACTGCCTAGACTTTGATGGGAATGAACGGGGACCACATGACGTTTTGCCAAGAACAAGAAGGCACAGCCCTGGAAATATGTCTCCCCTGGAAGGTGCCCAGTGCCCGCTGACACTTGGGAAGGGTCCTCAGCCCAGGGACTGTGATCGGGCTGGGCAGGTGCTCGAGATGCAAGTGCATGGGGGAGGCTGGCGCACCTGCACCTCGCACCCACCTGCCTGCTCGCTGGTCACTGGACCGGAGGCTCCTGCCGGGTCCTTCCCCTGCTTCGTGCCGTGAGCCTCGGCCCCGTGTGGGCTCCCGACCAAGCAGAGCCCAAGCTCGGTCACCACCACCCTGCACAGTCATCGTGTCCAGGCGCCTGGAGGGACCCCTGCTGGGTGACTGTGAGGAGTGGGAGCCACCCCCAGGGACCTGGGCCGGAAGTCTTTCCTGTCTGGGTATTCTCTGCTACATCCTTTCATTGTGTTTCATTTTACTTAAAACAGCTACTAACTCTATTTTATGAGAGAGAGAGAGGTACCCCCACAAGGTCTCATCCTGCCATGATCCCGTCTCTGGGCTCCCAACCCACCAGGATCCCGGGTGCACACCTGCACGCGCCATGTCTCCAGGCAGACTCAGGGACCAAATCTGCGGTTGCCATGTGACTTCCAGCACCACAGACCAGTGCGCCACCCCCTGCACCCCCGAGGCCAGGCCTACGCACTTCTGTTTTATTTACTCATGCACATTTGGGCTCCGTCACAGGGCACCTGCAGAGTCCAGGCCCCGTGGCTGGCTCTGAGTGGCGCCTGGCCAGGCACCCTGCCTCCCCGCAGGGCTCAGCCCCAGATGGCGTGCACGCAGGGAATGTTCACAGCCTCTGAACTGGGGGCCTGGGAACAAGCCCTGGACCAGGCATAGCCTCTGCTGACCCCACCAGGGAGCCGAGAGACAGACGGCCACTCCGTACTCACTATGGGACCAAATGCTACCAGCCTCTGCAGAGAGACAACACAGGCCACTCCCAGAGAGGAACACCCGCGCGCTTCGGCTATACACCTGGAATCCCTCGGCATAGCTGAGCCCCAGCCAGAGGCTGGGCCCCACGAGGTCCCCGAGGCAGGACAATAGCAGAGGGCTTCCTG
>NW_006159771.1:187902-191078 GCF_000334495.1 Tupaia belangeri chinensis
GGTGTTTCATTTTCTTTAAAACACCTACTAACTCTATTTTATGAGAGAGAGAGGTCCCCCCACAGGGTCTCATCCTGCCATGATCCCGTCTCTGGGCTCCCAACCCACCAGGATCCCGGGTGCACACCTGCACGCGCCATGTCTCCAGGCAGACTCAGGGACCAAATCTGCGGTTGCCATGTGACTTCCAGCACCACAGACCAGTGCGCCACCCCCTGCACCCCCGAGGCCAGGCCTACGCACTTCTGTTTTATTTACTCATGCACATTTGGGCTCCGTCACAGGGCACCTGCAGAGTCCAGGCCCCGTGGCTGGCTCTGAGTGGCGCCTGGCCAGGCACCCTGCCTCCCCGCAGGGCTCAGCCCCAGATGGCGTGCACGCAGGGAATGTTCACAGCCTCTGAACTGGGGGCCTGGGAACAAGCCCTGGACCAGGCATAGCCTCTGCTGACCCCACCAGGGAGCCGAGAGACAGACGGCCACTCCGTACTCACTATGGGACCAAATGCTACCAGCCTCTGCAGAGAGACAACACAGGCCACTCCCAGAGAGGAACACCCGCGCGCTTCGGCTATACACCTGGAATCCCTCGGCATAGCTGAGCCCCAGCCAGAGGCTGGGCCCCACGAGGTCCGGGAGGCAGGACAATAGCAGAGGGCTTCCTGCCCTCGCAAATGCCGGTGGTGGTGGGGGAGCTCCCAGAATCCTGGCTTCCCTTGGCCTAGCAACCTGGCATTTCTGCAAAGCAGGAGAATGCGTTTTGGGTTTGGCGAGAGTCATTCTTAACGCGCAGCGCTGTCTGCGAGGAACAGAAGCCTACAGGCACGCTGGGCCCGACTGCCGAGGACACTCGAGAACGTCACCCTCCCTGTCCACTGACTGTCCCTGACACGGAGCCTGCTCGGAAGCCCCTCTGCAGCCTGGAGCTCCACCCTTCCCTGACTTCCCGGAGGACCCACGGGGCGCTGTGGTCCTGAGGACCAAGTGGAGTGAGCTAAGCTCCCTCTTGGAGAAGGACGAGACTTGTGCCAGCTCATGGACTCGTGATGGAGGTGGCCGGGTCCCACGTGACCGACCGCGTGGCTGGTTCCTTTTGCTTTTTCCTTTTCTTTTTCTTTTTAAGAATTAGTTATTCAATTTTATCTAGCTAGCCATTTTATTATTTTTAACTTGACTAGAAAGAGACAGAAAGAGAGAGAAAGAGAGAAAGCAAGTTGTCCGGTCCAGGGAGTCCAGAGCCTCAACCACACCACCTGCTGGCCCCCACACGGTGTGGTTTGGATCCCAGACCCCACGGCTTGAAAAACATGCCAGGCCTGTGTGTGCGTGTGCCAAAATCCCAAGGGAGCGAGAGGTGGAGGAAGGAGAAGCTGAGGCACAGCCGCTCCCCACTAGGGGTGCTTTCTCTCGTCTCTGTCTCTGGTGAGAGCACACGACCTCCAGCAAGTGAAGAGAGAGAGAACAAGAAAACGACATACACAGACAGGGGGTCCAAACACGAGTCAGGGCTTATGCCGAGAGCACACAGCGACAGGGACAGTGACTCTGGCGAGGCCCCTGTGGGGACAGGTCTGGCACCCTGGCGGACAGGCCCACAGCTCTCTCCTGACCAGAACCTGCCTGTTGCAGAGGCAGGTGGGCAAGATGGATGGCAGGCCAGCCATGTCACGGAGACCCAGTGGGAGAGGGGGTAAGAGGGTCCGATTGCCACACCAACAGGGCTCACTGTCACTGTCAGCCCAGAAGACGGACGGCCCAGTGGAGCACAGGGCAGGCCTCAGCACCACAGTGTTCGAGCCCACAGAGGGGTCACAGACTCCCATCTCTGGGCTGTCCCGTATGCCGCAGACCCCCCCAATGCCAGTCTCCAGTGGGCATTGCACTGACCACAGCAGCCTCCTGTCCCCTGCCACCATCACCACTTCCTCCAGCGTTTGCACCAAGAGCCTGTCTTCCTTGTCCCCAACTCATCCTGTGCCCCTGTGCCCACTGCTCGCTCGCTCACCCAAATCTTGCCCCAGACCAAGGTTCGAAGTCTCCGCGTGTCCAAGGGGCAGGCCCAGGGGCTGTGGTTGTGGCTCCGATGGCCCAAGTCAGCTGGGAATATTTCCAGTGACAACCACTGAGCTAAAGAGCACCTCCCTCTTGAAGCCAGGAGCCCTGGCTCTGGCTTTTTTTTTTTTTTTTTTTTTTTGCAATGGTGTACATGTACTCTAAAGACAAGGAGAGAGAGGGACCAGCAGTTGGCATAATGGCTATGTCGCTGGACTCCCACGTAGTCGACCGCGGTTCAAGTCCCAGACCCAGTGGCTTAAACTCACGCCGGGTGCGTGTGCATGTGAGCCCAAGATCCCGAGAGGAGAATAGAGTAAAAGGGATTGTGGCGTGGCCATCCCCCAGGGGGGTGATTTCTTGCTTTCTGTCTCTTTATCTTTCTGGTGAGTGCACGCGCCCTCTAGCAAAACAAACAAACAAACAAAACAAAACAAAACAAAACAAAAACCGTCCAAAGAGAGAGAGAGAGAAAGTGACCCTCTTCCCTGCCCCCGGAGGTAGCCATGTCGTGAAACCTTCTCTAGTCTCCTCTCGGGATTCTGGACATGTACACATCTCACTATGCTTTTCAAGGTGCCGGGTCTGGCAGTGGGGGACTCTGAAATGCACAGTGGGCCACGGGGGACCAGTTACTTTCACCACCATGCCACTGGCTGACCCCTCCGGCTGGCGTTTTGGTCCCATCAAATGTCCACCATGCACGTGCTCTATGAGTGGGCTCTGGGCCTTCCTAGGACAGACCCTGGGGTACACTGGCTCCACTGGAGGGTGATGCCGGTACATGAGCTGACCTGGCTGGCTCCCCCAAAACACCCAGCCCTGGAACCTGACCCTGTTCACCCACCTGCGGGGCAGTGTGTGGGAGTAGGCACACTCTCCCAAGGTTCCACTGGCAACCTCCAGTGGCTGAGCGTCTGACATTCCTGCCCAGGAGTCACCAACCTGGGTACCGTCCACTGGCTTTGGTCTCACTGGCCTGCAGGTGGTGGACAACTGCATGCCTGTCACACAGTCCACTCCTGCTTCTCTCGGCCTGTCCCCTGCCTTTGGGCCTTGCCTGTCCTGCCTAGCAGAAACAGTCTTATCTACGGCACTTCCCCACCCTGCCTGCACAGTGTCTGC
>NW_006159771.1:191206-197235 GCF_000334495.1 Tupaia belangeri chinensis
TGCTGAAGAAGGCCCTCTCATCCCTTCTGTCCTGGTGTCCTTATGTGATCGTATGTTGATTTGACTCTTGGCTCTACCCATTGTCTGCCGGTGTGGATGGTGTGAGGTAGGGATCACTCGTACTATCCAAGTGCACAGCCAATCCTCCCTGGGTGGTCCTCCCATCTATTCTGCCCCACCTGGGCCACATCCTGGCTCCCTGTCCTCTGGGCCCCCATGGCCCTGCCTGTGTCTCCAGGCTCTGATGCTGTAGCAGTTACTGCAGCTTCAACGCGCTTACTGGTGTCTCCCCCTGGCTATTCACGACATCTTTAAGAGCTCTGGCCAGTTGTGCCCTGCCCTACCCCACACTTGCCACACCAGGTGCCCAAATCCATGAAGTGACAGAGCAGGGAGGTCCACTGCCTGGAACCGGAGGCCGGCCTGAGTCCTTCCACATGGCGCCCATGCACCCAAGGCAGCACGCGGTGGTGAGTGTGAACCAGCCCCAGCCCCCAAGGTTGTGGGGGTCCTAGCAGGTTAAGAGCACACTGCCAGGTCTTTCGTACAGAGACCAGGGCAACCGAAGCCAGAGCGGGGCCCCCGGGTCTAGGGGAAATGAGGAAAACGATGACATGCTGATGAGGGTTTCCATGCCCAATAGGCATGGTAGTTGCATGCTGGGCTTGCTCTGTACAACCCGTCAAGCTAGACACTGCACACATGGGCACTCTTGGTAGGCACGTCCTCATGTTCTATGGCAGGATTAAGACTGACCGCATCTCCTAAAGCTCCCATCAGAAGGCAGTGTAAGGACCGTGCCCACCTTCCCCGGCTGGCTGTGCCATTCCTATGGGTGGGGGAGATGAGACGGCAGGGCGGGAAGAGCACAGGAGAGTCACATGTTTACAGGAGGCTGGACGAGAGACAGCAGCCTGGCCTGACACTTGGCGTAGGACGCAGCACAAATGGGCTGGCTTTGTGTTGTTTGTTTCGCCAGAGGGAGTGGGAGCTTGCCAGAGAGAGACAGACAGAGAGAAAGAGGGAGGGAGAAGTCACCCAGCACTGGGCACAATCACACTGCAATCTTTTCTCCCTTTCATTTTTGTGGATTTTGGACATGCACACGTACACACACCTGGCGTGTTTCACAAGTCACCGGGTCCGACACTTGAACCACGTGGATGGCCATGTGGGATCCATACCTTACCCACCAGGCCATGAGTTGGCCCATGGCAGGTTAACTGGTGACCCTGGGGCCACGAGGTGATAGGGGATGTGCTCTCGGGGGAAGCCCTTCCATTTGTCAATTGAAAGACTATTGCAGGGCCAGCAGGTGGCGTGGTGGTCAGGGGCGCTGGACTCCCACATAGACAACTGTGGGGATGAGTCCCGGACCTGGCAACTTGCTTTCTCACTTCCTCTCTCTCTCTCTCTGTCCTTCTCTGGTCAAATTAAAACAAACAAATGGATAAGTAAAAAGCGTTAAATAAAATAATCCTTTGGAAGAAAAAAAAAAAGAAAAAGAAAGAAAGGCTATTTGGGTGGGAGATGTGCTGAATTAGATTATCAGGGCTGGAGGGGCTGGCAGGTGGTGTAGTGGTTTGGGTGCTGGACTCCCGCGTGGCTGCACACAGTTCGAGTCCTGGACCTGGAAGCTTGCTTTCTTGCTTTTCCTTTCTCTCTGTCTCTCACTGGTCAAATTAAAAATACTACTACTAATAAATCAAATCAAATAAATAATTAAGAAGAAAAAATGATACAGGAGCTGGACACATGGGTGACCACGATCTATCACTGGATCATGGCATGAGGATCCGGTTGGGAGGGGCTGGGGTGTGGCACAGACAGAGTCACACGGAAGAGGTTCTGGGTTCGCACCCTGGGGCCTCCCTATGACCCGGGCTGGGTGGGACTGGGGTGGATTGTGGCATAGGGACCCTGCTGAAGATGTCTGTCTCGCTGGTTCTCACTCTCTCAATGAAAACTAAATAAATTTTACAAAAGAAAAAAAGACCCAGTTGGGAATACTCTCTGTCTCTCTCTCGCTGATGGAAGATGTAAATAGATAAACTTAGAAATGTAGGGGAAACCAGCAATTAGCGTAATGGTTATGTTGCTGGACTCCCACGTAGTCAACCGCGGTTCGCGTCCCGGACCCGGTGGCTCAAAACTCACGTTGGGCGCGTGTGCATGCGTGCCCAAGATCCCGAGAGCGGATTGCGCCGTGCCCATCCCCCCTGGGGGGTGATTTCTCACTTTCTGTCTCTCTGTCTCTCTCTGTCTGTCTGGTGAGCGCACGCGCCCTATAGTGAAAAACCTCTCAAGAAAACAAAACAAAACTTAGAAATGTAGGGCCAGTCCTGTAGCGCAATGGTTAAGTCCTGTGCACAGAAAGCCAGATCCCACGTGGCTGACTCTGGTTCGAATCCCAGCTCTGGAAGCTTGAAAAATATACTGGGTGCTAGTGCATGTCCAAAATCCAGACAGGAAGGGGAGGAGGAATTGTGGCATGACCACAGCCCCATGAGGGTAGTTTCTCTCTCTCTCTCTCTCTCTCTCTCTCTCTCTCTCTCTCTGGCCGGGGCGCGGAAAAAACAATTTAGTGGTCACTGACAGGATGCACACTGTGAATGGGGTATTTTCATCAAGTAACAGGGTCAAGGGGACCTAGACAGTTGGAAAGTTAAGGCTCTGCGCAGGTTAAATGAGCCCTACTCTCTGAGCACTCAGGACCGGCAGACGGCATAATGGTGACATTGCGTCACTGACAGGATGCACACTGTGAATGGGGTATTTTCATCAAGTAACAGGGTCAAGGGGACCTAGACAGTTGGAAAGTTAAGGCTCTGCGCAGGTTAAATGAGCCCTACTCTCTGAGCACTCAGGACCGGCAGACGGCATAATGGTGACATTGCTGGACTCCCACATGGTTGATCACAGTTCGAGTCCTGGTCCTGGTGGCTTAAAACTCATTCTGGGAGCGTGTGTGTGTGCGCGCACGCGCGCACGCGTGCCTAAAATTCCAAGAACAAAAGGGAGGAAAAGGGATTGCAACATGGCTACCCCCTCTGGGGAATGATTTCTGGCTTTCTGTCTCTCTGGTGAGTGCATATGCCTTATCACAAGAAAAAAAAAAAAAAAAAAAAAAACCTTTGAAAAATCACTCCCTAGCAGGGATGGCCACCCTTCCATCCCTTCTCCTCCATCCTCCTCCTAGGATTTTGGGCACATATTCATGCATGCACACTTGGAGTGATTTTCAAGCTGCCGGGTCTGGGACTCGAACCACAGTTGGCCATGTGCAAGTCCAGTGCCTTAATTACCACGCCACCTGCTGGCCCCTACATCTTTGGTTTTAAAGCCAGCCAGCATGTCCTTCCGACCTGGAGAGGGCGTGCAGGGGGACAGGTTCCTGAGTGCGTCCCACTCCGTGCAGCCACTGGCTGTCGGCTCTGCTAGCCTCTGGGGGCGGAGCTGGAGAAGCTCGAGCTGCTCTTTTCGCATGCCAGGACAGACACAGACGTGTGACGTGTGACGCGGGCTCCCGCTGGCTGCCAGCAGAGGAGGTAAACACACATGAGAACACAATGTCGCTGTTGCCCGGCCTGGCTGAGAAAGCCCTGACGTCTGGAAATCCTCCGAGCGACCGGCGTGCTGCAGCGCCCAGTTCTCCTCCCAGCTCAGGGGCTGGAGCCGAGCGCGGCCGTCTCCGCTTTCTGGGCCATTACTTGGCATTGCACCGTGACAAATCTGCTACAGCCACACTCGCCTTTCAGATCTTTGTGACGTTTGGGGGCCGTTAATTCAGCCTCATGCTGGAGTGTCATTGTCACTTCACAGTTCAAAGGAGTAGCACAAACAGGGGTGCCGTGAGCATGACAGAAGGCTCCAGACATAGGACAGCCCCTCCACATGTGGTCCCTCCTGGCAGGAATGGAGCGCCCCTGCAACCCGTGTAGTTAATAAAATGAAAAAGGGGCATCCCCACCAACCCCTCAAAGGAGGTGAATGCAAGAACTTAGGGACTGGCAGGTGATGTGGTGGTTGGAGCACAGGCCTCCCACATGGCTATGGGTCGAGTCCCAGACCTGGCAGCTTGCTTTCTCACTTTCCTTCTCTCTCTCTCTGGTCAAATGAATTAATTAATTAGTTTTTTTTTTTTAAAGCCCTTAAAGTTAATATGGTACTATACACCTAGGTGATGCACCCCCAAATGCAGCAGGTACACTAGGGGACCTGATGCTGGGAGGGAGAGCAGCTCTTTTTGGTTAGAAACATGCATCTATTGGGTCATCGGAAAAGTCACGATGCAGTTTTCTATGCAAAAATGCGTTTTTCTTTTCTGACGACGCAATATTCTTTTTTGCAATCTACGAAGAAAATGGAGAAAAAAGGGGGCAAACTTGTGCTGTTAACCTCCGAAGGCAGCTTGGTCATCCCAGGCTGACCTTACTCGCACAGAACCAACCTGTCAATTCCCACAGTCAGGACCAAACAAAATGCCAGACTCTGCCGAGCTGTGGGTCACACGCTGATCGACGACAAGTGACCCGAGGTGGGACTGACTCTCACACCCGTGTCACTGACACACAGGCAGGCTGTGTCCCCCATTCCCACTTCGCAGTCCCCGAGACACCCCCTTATCTCTCCACAGACATTCTCAGATAGCAGCACCCTTGGGCGGGTCCCCGATAGCCTCAAAAAGCACTCGGATCTCACTGTCTGGTGCACAAGCCTGGCACAGAAACAAGTCCCCACGACACTGCACACGGTCACACCCTTTGGGAAACGTGACTGGAATGACAGCCCACGAGGGAAGACACCAAGGAAGCCCAAGGAGCCGGGCAGCAGGCAGTGCTCTCGGTCAGTCACCTGAACTAAGGGAAGGGCCATTGTCACATGTCAGAGCAGGTGGGGGCTGGGAGGCCTGCAGGCTGAGGACAAGCAAGTCACAGGAAGCTGTGACACTGGAGACCTATGCTGGGGGGTTGGAGGGGGTGTGAGTGCCAGGGCACCGGCGAGAGCACTGGGATCCTGGGGAGACAGAGGCCTCCCCTCGGCGCCAACAAGGTCACCCTCTCCAGATGTCCTCCACCTGAAAGGTCACTTGTTTGCAGAAAGAGGCTCATGGAAAAGGGGTCCAGGAGGAGCAGAGGCCCAGGGAGCCCAGCCCAGCTTTGCATGACCTTGGGAGCACCACCTGCCCCCCCACCCCCAGTTTTTTTTTTCACTGTGAACCCAGTTGGGCTGAGGAATACTTGCTCCCAAAGGTAGCCTGGAGGATAAATGAGCAAGCGGGACAAAGCCTTCCAAGTGCCACCCAGCCTCACAGCTGCCTTCACCTCTGTCCATCCAAGAAGGCTCTGAGCCCAGCATGGCAGGTGGTCAGCCGGGCAGCCACAGCAGAGGCCTGGCTGTACTGAGTACGGGCTGTGCACACCGGCAGAAGGGGTCTGAGGCTCAGGAACTTGTCCAAGGGCAGAAGGTTCTCCTGAAAGCTGCTAAGCCTAAGAGGGATGCTGGGGCGGGAACCCGGGGCTCAGGACAGAGCCTTGTGCCCATTTTCCAAGGGGAACACGACCGAGCCCAGAATGCTGCAAGGCCCAGCAGCGCCGCCAAGCCCTCTGTTCCCGCTGCCCTGGGACCAGGTGGGTGTCTGACTCCTCACACCCCAGAAGGCCGCATGCAGGCCCGGTGATGACCCAGCACTTGCTGCCTCCTTAGAGCCACATCGGCCACCACCCTGCTGTCCCGCAGCAGGCCGCGCGGGACGGGGCAGCGTGACTCGACTCCAAAGCTGTCCCCGATGCTGGCCGACGCCGCAGCTCACCCACCCTGCAGTGACCACGTAGCTCTCTGTCCCGCTAGTCTCGGTCCCCCCCGGGCAGCGAGTCCAGCCAGGCCTGTCAGTGGCCACCACACCCGGTCCCAGCGGGGGCCATCGGAGAGCCCTTCCAATACCGCAAGGGGCGCTTTGGTCTGGCGGGGTCAGTCTGTTCTCCCCGAACCCGACACTCTGCGATCCGGACGCCTGATTTCCATTCTAC
>NW_006159771.1:197284-201467 GCF_000334495.1 Tupaia belangeri chinensis
CGGGCCGCCCGCCGCGCACTCACCGCCTCCGCCGCCGCCGACTTCCGGGTGCCGCGCCCGCGCGCGGCCGCCGCCAGCCCAGGCCCCGCCCCGCTGACCGCCAGCGCGCTTGCTATTGGGCTGCGAGGCAGGAGGCGGGGCGACGCGCTGCAGCCCGGAGCTCCGTTGGCTGGACATGCTGTCGCTCGGGGGCTGCGGCCCTCCCGGCGCCCCGCCCCCGGAGCTGCGCCAAGCCTAGGGGCTGCGGGAGCGTCTGGGCGACTCGCGATCCCCCACGGTCTTCCCCGCCTCTTTAGCGCTGGGACGCCCTCGGAAGGCTGCAAACACCCCTCACCCCAGGCCCTCGATGGCACCGTCTGCCACCTGCCTACCCTGTGACACTATGAGGCAGCGCTACAGGGAAACTCGATTCGGACTTGCTTCCCTCTGACTGGGTCCTGGACGCCCCTTCATGGTGCATCCCGACCTCTGACCCTGGCTGTCCTCTGTCCTAGACATTCCTTCCGACCTTTGCTTTTTGGCCACCAGCGCAGTCCAGTCTGGCCTCTGGCTGCCTCCTCTCTGCAGCTCTACCCCGTGTCCCTGAATCAGGATGGACTCCAGACCTTGGAACGGATTCTCCAGTACCCTGCCAGCGTGGGCAGGCTGTTCTGCAGGCCCAGGACCCCTGAGCTGTGCTAAGTGAGCAGGTGGGCACTGGCTGGGGCCCTGGCAACAGGACGAGGCTCCCACTGGGCTCTATGTCCCCATCTACCCTGTGCCTGGAGTCTGAGCACCAGGAAGGTAGAGACTCAAAGGCCCAGAGGCTCAGGGCCTGCCCCAAAGTGAACACCCAAAAAACTATGACAAAGGATGACAACTACATTAAGGATAATGACAACATGCAAAGAACTCTAAACCAGGGTCTTGGTCCAAAAGTCTTTATTTGTCGTGCATGTACTCATCAGAGACAGAGACAGAGAAAGAGAGAGAGACTGCAATCCTTTCATTCCTCCATCCTGCCAGGATTTAACACACACACACCTGGTGAGTATTTTTTTAAGCTACAGGGACCAGGACTTGAACCATGGATGTCCACATGGGATCCAACTTCCTTAACCACTAGGCCACAGGGTTGACCCACTGTTCTCATTAACCCCAGTTTACAGATGCAAACACTGAGGCTCAAAGCTGCTAAGTCATTCTGCTCACGTCAAACAAGGTATTGAGCGGCAGTGCCCGGATTAGTCCCACAGCCCTGCACTGGTTGACCTAGGCACCCTGATCCTGACCATAACTCTCCTATACCGCGAGGAGAACTGGGCTTAGACAGGGCATGGCTGGTAACCAGGGAAGGCAAGAGTCTGACCTGACCTGCCTGCAGGTCCATTCTGTCCCGCTCTTTGGCTGTCTTACTCGTGTTCCTCCTAAAAGCCAACAGAGGCCTTTTACAGTGAGAAAAGGCCTCCAGGGACCAGCAGTTAGCATAATGGCTGTTGTCACTGGACTCTAATGTAGTCGACCATGGTTCGAGTCCCAGACCCGGGCGCATGTGCGTGCGTGCCCAAGATCCCGAGAGGAGAATGGAGAAGGGATTGTGGCATGGCCATCCCCCCTGGGGGGTGATTTCTCGCTTTCTGTCTCTCTGTCTCTCTCTGTCCTATGGCAAAAACCTCTCCAAAAAAGAAAGAAAGAAAAAGAAAAAGGCCTCCAGATGTTTGAGGATTTGTGGCAGGCAGACAGCAGACCCAGACAGATGTGCAGTTTTCCCTCCCACCATTGTCCTCTAAGCAGCCAGACCATGCAGTTCATAGGCTCAAGGGGTGACAGTCTAGGACAATGAGGACTTGGGGCTTAGGGATGAGTGATCATGTCCTGGAACACAGAGTAGGAGCCGGCCTGACCCCAAGCACCAGGCTACGCTTCTCAGAGCAGAACCCGGATTGCCCATGTTCCCATTGCTTACAAAGTGGGACATAGTCACTTGTCGGATGGTGCCTCAAACCCTTCTCTGTCTCAGATGATAAGTGGCCCTGGGCTAGCCCCAGCCCCGGCCATACCGTCCCCAGCTAGATGCAGCCAGATCAGACACTCCGATGTTCTCTCTCGCACTGACTCACTAGAGTCTGGATGACACACGGTGTTGTGGAGCAGGCAAGATGAGATGGGGGCTCGTGACCCCTCAGAGCCCAGGGCTGCAAGGGGCTCCCTGCTTTCTTGCTTCTAATTGCAACCAGGGAGTATACGGGGAGAGCGCCACCTCCTGAGGCCACACTTTAGGTTTCTGAACACCTGCAGCTGCTGGGAAGTTCTCCAGGCGGCTTTTCCCACATACCTAGGGCTGTCCCTACAGAGCTGGCCAGTAGCTAGGAGGAGAAGGCAGAAGAGAGGGAGGGCTCTGGGCTGCTGGTCTCTGTGGTCTCCCCATTCTGTTTCTTTCTTTCTTTTTGTTTTTTTTTTTTCTATTTTTGGAGAGGTTTTTGCTATAGGGCTCGTGCGCTTGCCAGAAAGACAGAGAGAACTACATTAAGGATAATGACAACATGCAAAGAACTCTAAACCAGGGTCTTGGTCCAAAAGTCTTTATTTGTCGTGCATGTACTCATCAGAGACAGAGACAGAGAAAGAGAGAGAGACTGCAATCCTTTCATTCCTCCATCCTGCCAGGATTTAACACACACACACCTGGTGAGTATTTTTTTAAGCTACAGGGACCAGGACTTGAACCATGGATGTCCACATGGGATCCAACTTCCTTAACCACTAGGCCACAGGGTTGACCCACTGTTCTCATTAACCCCAGTTTACAGATGCAAACACTGAGGCTCAAAGCTGCTAAGTCATTCTGCTCACGTCAAACAAGGTATTGAGCGGCAGTGCCCGGATTAGTCCCACAGCCCTGCACTGGTTGACCTAGGCACCCTGATCCTGACCATAACTCTCCTATACCGCGAGGAGAACTGGGCTTAGACAGGGCATGGCTGGTAACCAGGGAAGGCAAGAGTCTGACCTGACCTGCCTGCAGGTCCATTCTGTCCCGCTCTTTGGCTGTCTTACTCGTGTTCCTCCTAAAAGCCAACAGAGGCCTTTTACAGTGAGAAAAGGCCTCCAGGGACCAGCAGTTAGCATAATGGCTGTTGTCACTGGACTCTAATGTAGTCGACCATGGTTCGAGTCCCAGACCCGGGCGCATGTGCGTGCGTGCCCAAGATCCCGAGAGGAGAATGGAGAAGGGATTGTGGCATGGCCATCCCCCCTGGGGGGTGATTTCTCGCTTTCTGTCTCTCTGTCTCTCTCTGTCCTATGGCAAAATCCTCTCCAAAAAAGAAAGAAAGAAAAAGAAAAAGGCCTCCAGATGTTTGAGGATTTGTGGCAGGCAGACAGCAGACCCAGACAGATGTGCAGTTTTCCCTCCCACCATTGTCCTCTAAGCAGCCAGACCATGCAGTTCATAGGCTCAAGGGGTGACAGTCTAGGACAATGAGGACTTGGGGCTTAGGGATGAGTGATCATGTCCTGGAACACAGAGTAGGAGCCGGCCTGACCCCAAGCACCAGGCTACGCTTCTCAGAGCAGAACCCGGATTGCCCATGTTCCCATTGCTTACAAAGTGGGACATAGTCACTTGTCGGATGGTGCCTCAAACCCTTCTCTGTCTCAGATGATAAGTGGCCCTGGGCTAGCCCCAGCCCCGGCCATACCGTCCCCAGCTAGATGCAGCCAGATCAGACACTCCGATGTTCTCTCTCGCACTGACTCACTAGAGTCTGGATGACACACGGTGTTGTGGAGCAGGCAAGATGAGATGGGGGCTCGTGACCCCTCAGAGCCCAGGGCTGCAAGGGGCTCCCTGCTTTCTTGCTTCTAATTGCAACCAGGGAGTATACGGGGAGAGCGCCACCTCCTGAGGCCACACTTTAGGTTTCTGAACACCTGCAGCTGCTGGGAAGTTCTCCAGGCGGCTTTTCCCACATACCTAGGGCTGTCCCTACAGAGCTGGCCAGTAGCTAGGAGGAGAAGGCAGAAGAGAGGGAGGGCTCTGGGCTGCTGGTCTCTGTGGTCTCCCCATTCTGTTTCTTTCTTTCTTTTTGTTTTTTTTTTCTTCTATTTTTGGAGAGGTTTTTGCTATAGGGCTCGTGCGCTTGCCAGAAAGACAGACACACACAGAGAGACAGAAAGCAAGAAATCATCCCCCGGGGTGGGG
>NW_006159771.1:201644-203971 GCF_000334495.1 Tupaia belangeri chinensis
TCGAACTGCAGTCAACTACATGGGAGTCCAGCGACATAGCCATTATGTCAACTGCTGGTCCCTCCCCTGTTCTGTTTCTGACCACTGCCTTGGCCTGGCAGGTGGGCTGACTGCCAGATCACAGCCCTAAGTCCTACTGAACCGCACTGCCCACCCTACGCCTTTGTAGGCAGTGGGGAAACCAGCTCAAGGGCAGGCAGCTCTCTGGAACCCTGTGGGGTGGGCGCAAGAGGGAGGCAGTCCTTGCTTGGGCTAATTTTGATATCTGAATCTCCCATTTATGCTCTTTTTATTTTTATTTTTTGGAGAGGTTTTTGCTATAGGGCGTGTGCGCTCACCAGAAAGACAGAGAGACAGAAAGCGAGAAATCACCCCCCGGGGTATGGCCATGCCGCAATCCCTTCTCCTCTCGGGGATCTTGGGGCACACACGCACAGCATGAATTTAAGCCACCGGGTGTGGGACTCGAACCGTGGTTGGCTACATGGGAGTTCAGTGATATAGCCATGACGCTGCTAGTACCCTCTTTATTTATTTATTTATTTAAAAGATATTTGCTATAGGGTGCAAGTGCTCGCCAGAGAGACAGAAAGCGAGAAATCACCCCTCGGGGAGGAATGGGCACGCCACAATCCCTTCTCCTCCAGTCTCCTCTTGGGACTTTGGGCATGTACCCACAAGTGCCTGGTGTGAGTGTTAAGCCACTGGGTCCAGGATTTGAACCCTCATTGATGACGTAGGAGTTCAGCAATGTAACCAGTTCACCATCTGCTGGTCCCCATTGATGCTCTTTCAGCAGAGGTCTGGCCAGCCCCTCTTGCCACCATGAATGAGCAAGTGTGGGGAGAGGGTGGTACTTGTCTATGAGGGCACTATAAAAAGATGGGGCCCAGGAGGACCAGAGTCTGATGTGCTTCAAGAGACGGAAGGGAACAGTTCGACTTGTGAAACCTTCTCCTGATTGGAGGACCCAGAAACCCCAGCCACACGGCCTGCACCAGCATGTCACAGCTGGTGCTGCTCTGCAGGACAAGAGCTGCAGGTTCGCGGGGGGCCTGTGTTCCAGGGAGGGATGCTTCAATCTGCTCCCCCAGAGCTGCAAGCAACATCCCTATGCCAAGACGCTAAATGTCTTTCACCTCCAGCGCCAACTCCAATCGATTGGTAGTGGCTGCTTGGCTCCGAAAGGCTGCCGGGATCGATTCCCCATGACTGCCAGGGCACAGGTGGACTCAGTGATGACGCCGGGGTGAGTTCTTGCTCCAGCTCGTTCGCTGTCTTTGTTCTGACCAGTAACAGAGGCACACGCCGAACTCCCTACAGGCTGGATAAGACCTGAGTGTCTGGTGCCCCCACCTCGCCCCGTTAGCAATGTCCTGGGCACTTCCGCTCCCTGGTGGCCTTGGGGAATGCGCTGAGCTGAGGAGCTGGCCATCTTCCAGGACAAGAAAGGCTTACAACCAAGCAGCGTGAGCCAGGGGCACTGCCAAGAGGCCAACTCAGGCTCACCCTCCTCCCAGGCAAGCCCCACGGGGCAGCCACTCTGTGATTCCCTCCACACCACATTAAACAGAGCTGGCCGGTGGTTCTGGTCTCTCCCATGTGTGCCCCGTGTCGCTGCAGAGATTGGTGCTCTCCACCTGGCAAGGAAATGCAACCTGTGCCAGTCAGAAAGGGGGCGGCTTAAGCCCCTCGGTGTTTTCCTCCACTCCAGGTGGGGTGGAGGAAAAGGGACACGAGCGAGGATGGGGTTAGAGGTATCGCAGGACTCTCCCCCCCCCAAAGCAGAGCTGTATGGATGTGGAAAGGTGAGGAGGGCAGCCGGTCGGGCCCTGGGGTGTAAAGCAGCCCAAAGGCACTAAGAATCAGGTTCGGTGAGGAGGTAACCCCCTGATTTACCAAGGTCCCTTGCTGCTCTCCGAAACACTGCAGCCCCCACGTCCACTCCAGTCTCGCTGAGCCAAAGCCGAATCACTGTCCCAGTTGCAGGGACCCTGGGGCAGTGAAGTCAGACCACGAGGTTCAAACCGTGGTTACCTACAGCAAGTGAAAAGCTCTCCAAGGCGCCATCTCCCATCTGTAAAATGGGGCTAGCAGCAGAACTCTCCCTCGTGGGTTGTGCGAGGAACACTAGTAGGTGTCGACAGGAGGGCGCGGCGCGCAGCGCTCGGCGAACAGCGGGCGCTGGAGGATACCTGCGACCTGGGGGTGGTGATGGAGGCAACGCGGCGGGAGTCTGGGGAAACGGTGCCGGCCCCGCCAGTCCAGCTCGGGCCTGAAGATCCGGGGACGTCCTCTGAAGGCGGCCGAGAGGGGGCGGGCATGCG
>NW_006159771.1:204525-206654 GCF_000334495.1 Tupaia belangeri chinensis
GGCCGTAGCTCGGAGCTCGTAGCCCGCCTCGCCCGCGCCGCGGCGCCCGAGACCATGGGTCGGTGGGGGCGGGTCCCTTTGTGCGCGGCCACGGAGCCCTGCCCGACCAGTCTGGGGCGCCCCGCACCGCGCGCCCCCGTCGAGCGCGGCCCGGCAGGGCCCGAGCGCCGTATCCACCCAGCGCGATGCCCGACCCCTCGCTTTCAGGGCCAGGTGGTCACGGAAACTTTCCAACCGTCCTAGGGGCAGCGAGGCCGGGAACTTTCCTGGGGCTGTGCACCGCCGAGAAGAGCACAGGAGCGGTCGGGCCGAGGGGTTGTCCCCGCGCCGTGCTGCTCCCGCTGACTCGGGGGCGTGCTGGGTGACGCCGCCCCGGATCCCCGTCCGGGTCCTCCTCCCCACATCACTCGTGCATCTCCTCCGGCGGACACCGGCCCTGGACGGAGGCGCGTCCTCACCCCTCTGAACGGTATACTCAGTTCGAAGAGTCCCCTCCGGCAGGTGGCCTAAGATCTCTGGTTTTCCCATTTTAATTGTTAAGTAATTAAATATTGGGGAGTGACAGTCCTTCAGCGTTTTAACCTATGCGTAACGTACCAGATGAAAACGGAAGTGGGAGACTCAGGCTCCTCTGTCCCCGGGACCCATGCAGCTCTAAAAACTAGAAAAAGAAAAAAAAAAAACTCTGGGGTAGATTCCTTTTTTGAGAGGTTTTTGCTATAGGGCGCGTGCACTCGCCAGAGACAGACACAGAAAGCGAGAAATCACCCTGGGGGGGGGGATGGCCACGCGGCAATACCTTCTCCATTCTCCTCTCTGGATCTTGGGCACGCACACATGCGCCCGGCATGAGTTTTAAGCCACCGGGTCCAGGACACGAACCGTGGTCGACTACGTGGGAGTCCAGCGACATACGCTAACTGCTGATCCCTGGGGTAGCCTCTTAACGCTGTGGTCTGATACTCTCACATCAGGACTGCTCTCCCACCCCCCTTTTTGGGGTCACTTATCTGGGGCACAATGAAGATTAATAAACTCAGGTTAGGTGTTGAGCAAAATGCCTAAGGGTCTACCTTTCCCTGCCTCTTGGAGAATGGGCCAGGGGTGCACATGTCGCCTCTGCTCCAAATCCAGGCTGTGACCAGAGGTCTGGGCCACCCTGGCTGGTTCCACCTGTCCTGGGCTCAGGATGTTTTTGGACTTGGGATGGTCCTGAATGCAGTAGATAGTCACAGCCCCCTCACCTAAGCCTGCAGGTTCCTGAGCGGTGGCCCAGGCCTTGGGTAGGGACACCGTGTGGGGCAGCATACTGGAAAGGTAGGGATGCCCCATGCCATCCGTGGGAACTCCTCCTGCTGCCCCCCGGCACACTGCCCACCCCTAGTCTGGGGTCCAGCAGGGCCCAACACAGCCTGGACACAGAGAACTTGCTCAGTGTAGGGACTTCTGTCCCAGCACAATGAGGAGGGCCACCTGGAACCCAGCTGCCAGCCCCACCTGGCTCATCGAAGCATCTGGTGACCAAGGCCCCCTGTGGACAAACCGGGTCCAGCCCTTAGTGGAGCCTAGTTAGAGCTGCCCACCCATGTTGGGGCTGCTTGCCCCCCCATCACAGTGGCACTCCCTATAGTGGTGGACTATGGGTCTCTTCCCAGTTCCAGGGATCCTTTGCATTTCCGAGAGAGAGAGAGAGAGACAGACTGCCGTTGTATTTCTGTTTATGCTGTACAGAGTCAGGGTGAGTTCACCCCCTACCCCCATCCCAAGAGACAGGCCTGGTGGGAACAGATCCCCCGAGTCTAGGAGACCGGGGCCTCAGGTGCACCAAGGGATTAGGCACGCCAGAGCTGGCCAGCCCCTCACAGCTGCGTCCCCCGGCCCCAGCAGCCCGAGGGAGAGAGGGAGGGGTCGAGCTGGGGTGGAGCCGGAATGGAGCCAGGGCACCAGAGACAACCCTGAGCACCCGCCGTGCCCCTAGAGGTTGTAGGGGGTTCCCGACGGTGGCCCTAGTCTAGCTGGGGAAAGGCTCTGCCGCTTTGCTCTCAATTTTCTACAAAACCGGGATGAGGGCTTGGGCTGCTCTGCAGTAACCCCAGAATTGGGGGGGGGGGGCTTGGGGGCAGGGGGCG
>NW_006159771.1:207088-207618 GCF_000334495.1 Tupaia belangeri chinensis
CAGAAACAGTGAAGGCCAGCCCGGGGAGGCCTGCAGGCATGTGCCCCAGGCGCCCCCTGGTCCCCTGACTGACCCTGCCACCGCACAGGGTCTAAGTAGGGGCTGCACAGCAGCAGTGGGTGTGTTCCCAGGATGCAATGGAGGGGCAGCACCCTGAAAGAGTACCCAGGTTGTGCTGTAGGGTAGGGCCTTGTCATCAGGTGGCCCGATCCTTGCTTGCCAATGGGCGAGGGATGAGCCCCACATGTGCCCACAGTGGCCACTGGGAGAGTGTGTCCCCAGTGACTCGGAGTCTTTTACCACCCCCACACAACAGGAAACGGGGCACTTGGACAGGGCAGCAGCCTGCCAGGGGATGCAAAGGGAGCCTAACCCTCACCTGGGCTCCTCACTGCCACTGTGACCCTGTGTGCCCAGCGGGGCCTCCTCCCTCCTCTGCACTCGATTTGTGCCCACAGGAGTTGCCTCCTGTAGTCAGCCATGCACAGGTCCATAGCTGGCCAGTCTGGCCATATGGCAGGCCCTCCTCG
>NW_006159771.1:209599-211223 GCF_000334495.1 Tupaia belangeri chinensis
GTCCCACGCTATCCTGGCTGCCCTGTGGCCTGCGGGGCCAGCAGACTAGCAAGGCAGTGAGAAGCCAAGCATGACCAACAGAGGGCAGCCGAGACCACCATGGCAGGCAGGCCCAACTCCGCCACGCCTCCTCCTGCGGGCTAGGACACTTCCCTGTGTGCCCCGCTGCCTCTGGGCTGCCTATCGAGGGTGTGGAGCTGGAGAGGAGCCAAGGGTCCCCGAGGTAAGGGTCCTTGGTGCCCCTCGCACCCTCAGTGCAGGCAGAGGGAGCCCCGAGAGCTGGGTGCTGAGGTTGTATATCATGGACAGAAACAGTGAAGGACAGGCCTGGGAGGCCTGCAGGCATGTGCCCCAGGCGCCCCCTGGTCCCCTGACTGACCCTGCCACCGCACAGGGTCTAAGTAGGGGCCCCTGTGCACAGCAGCAGTGGGTGTGTTCCCAGGATGCAATGGAGGGGCAGCACCCTGAAAGAGTACCCAGGTTGTGCTGTAGGGGACACCCTTGTCATCAGGTGGCCCGATCCTTGCTTGCCAATGGGCGAGGGATGAGCCCCACATGTGCCCACAGTGGCCACTGGGAGAGTGTGTCCCCAGTGACTCGGAGTCTTTTACCACCCCCACACAACAGGAAACGGGGCACTTGGACAGGGCAGCAGCCTGCCAGGGGATGCAAAGGGAGCCTAACCCTCACCTGGGCTCCTCACTGCCACTGTGACCCTGTGTGCCCAGCGGGGCCTCCTCCCTCCTCTGCACTCGATTTGTGCCCACAGGAGTTGCCTCCTGTAGTCAGCCATGCACAGGTCCATAGCTGGCCAGTCTGGCCATATGGCAGGCCTTCATGGCCTGAGGTGAACTCCTGCCCCAGTCTGAGGCCTCCCTCCCCCAGTCCTCTGGTTGAGACACTGGCACCACATGTCAGAGCTGCAGGCCTTCCCGAGGCTGGGAAGGAGGAGGAGCTCTGTGAGGGGTCCGTTTGTAGGCCTGGGCTGTCCTCACTGGGAAAGGGTGCCAGCAAGGGCACCACAGCTTCCTTGGCCTTGTCTCTTGGTTCCAGGTCTTTGGCCAGGAGAGTGCAGAATAGCTCCAAGAGGGTGCTGAGAGGGGCTCCCGGGATGGGAACTCTTGCTGCCTCCTATTATGAATGCTATTGCTAGTTCCACTTGCACATCACTGTCCTGTCCATGCAACCAACCAACCATCCTTCCATCCAACCATCCATCCATCCATCCAACCATCCACCCATCCATCTGTCCAACTGTCTGTCCATCCATCCATCCACCCATCTGTCTATCCATCCAACCATCCATCAATCCATCCAACCATCCACCCATCCATCTATCCAACTGTCTATCCATCCACCCATCCATCCAGCCAGCCATCTGTCTGTCCATCCAACCATCCATCAATCCATCCAACCATCCACCCATCCATCTATCCAACTGTCTATCCATCCAACCATCCATCCAACCATCCATCCATCTATCCATCCATCCAACCATCCATCCATCTTTCCATCCAACCATCCACCAATCCACCCAATCCATCTTTCCATCCAACCATCCACCCATCTATCTGTCCAACTGTCTGTCCATCCATCCATCCACCCATCCATCCATCCATCCATC
>NW_006159771.1:211591-213315 GCF_000334495.1 Tupaia belangeri chinensis
CATCCATCCATCCACCCATCCATCCATCCAACCATCCACCTATCCATCTGTCCACCCATCCATCCATCCATCCATCCAACCATCCATCAATCCATCCAACCATCCACCCATCTATCTATCCAACTGTCCATCCATCTGTCCATCCACCTGTCCGTCCATCCATCCATCCATATGACCACACACCGATCATCCTTCCTTCTGTCTGTCCACTGCCCCAGAGCTCCCAACATCCTGTCTGAAGCCAGTTTGTCCTGTCCCTGCCAGTACCGTGCCTTGGGGATGAGGGCCCCCTTAGGATGGAGACTCACATTTCTGTTGCCACCTCTCCCCTGTCTTCCCCAGGCCTTTGTGTCCCTACTCCTGCCCACCTCCTGAGGGGATCCCGCGAGGCACGGGCCACATTCTTCTTATGATCACAGCTGGGTGGGTGATAGGGAAAGCCCTAAGGGCAGAAAGACCTGGGTTCATGCCCTTACTCAGTGTCCCCAGCCATAAACGAGGCATGTGCCAACCCAAGGCACCTGGTGTCAGCAAGATGACGGCTCAGGACAGCACGAAGTCAGGCATGTGGCAGCGCCTGGAGAGAGGCTGGTGGTTATAGGGGCTGATCAAAGTCATGCCTTCTCTGTGGAACCACGTCTTTGTGAATGAGGAAGAAGGCGGAGGTGTCCCAGAAATGTCGCATTCAGAGCAAAAGCTGATTCCTGAGCCTCGGACCTCAGGGTAGGAGCAGAGTCTGGGGTGGCGTCAGTGGTCGGGTTCCTAACTATGCCTGCCCCCCCAGGCACACACGCGTGCACACACATACATATTTGGCCCAGCCTCCCAGCCCTTCCCTGTGTCCCACTGTGTCCCCTGACCCCACCCTGATGCCTGGCCAGTCTGCACCCTGCACCCCTTTGTATTTGGTTTTATTTTTGGAGAGGTTTTTGCTATAGGGCGTGCACTCGCCAGACAGACAGAGAGAGACAGAGAGACAGAAAACGAGAAATCACCCCCCGGGGGGATGGTCACGCTGCAATCCCTTCTCCTCCATTCTCCTCTCGGGATCTTGGGCACGCACGCACATGCGCCCGGTGTGAGGTTAAGCCACCGGGTCTGGGACACGAACCGTGGTCGACTACACGGGAGTCCAGCGACATAGCCATTATGCTAACTGCTGGTCCCTGTTTTTTTTTTTTTTTATTTTTTTTTAAGAGATTTCTTTGCCTTAGGGCACATGCCCTCACTGGAGAGAGAGAGAGAGAGAGAGACAGAGACAGTGAGAGGGAAAGTGAGAAATCACCTCCCAAGAGGGATGGCCATGCTGTAACCCCTTCTCCTCCATTCTCCTCCCAGGATCTTGGGCACGCACGTGATGTGATTTTGAAACCACTGGTTCCGGGACTTGAACCTTGGTCAGCCATGGGGAAGTTCAGTGGAGTTCAACTGCTACGATGTCTGCTGATCTCCCCACCCTTTTCAAAGTCCCTCCCCATGGTGAAGGAGCTGCTGTGAGCAGGGAGCCCCACTCTGGAGCACCCACACAGGAAGGTCTGGCACAGGCTCAGAGCAACCTGAAATCTTCCCATAGCTGCCGTGGCCCCCAGAGATGGCCTCCCCTGCAAGGCCGGGCCCTGCCTGCCTGCCTGCCTGCGCTCTCTCTCTTTTTTTTTTTTTTTTTTTGAGAAGTTTTTCACTATAGGGCGCGTGCGCTCGCCAGACAGAGAGAGGCATAGAGACAG
>NW_006159771.1:213449-216115 GCF_000334495.1 Tupaia belangeri chinensis
CGGGGGTGTCCAGCGATATACCCTTTACGCAAACGGCTGGTCCCGCGCTATCCCGTTTTTCATCTTTACAACACACACACTCTGGCAGCATCCCTGGGCCTAGATATAAGGAGATGGAAGAATCCCCCAGCCGTCAGCTGAGACAGGGAGCCGCTGAGCTCCTCCTTCCCCAGAGGGGCTGCAGGCTGCGTGAGGCCCAGGGCCACCTTGTCCTTTGCTCTGGCCCGTACATGCAGGCGCCAGGTCCCAGGTTCCAGCCAGCTATAGCTCTGGGGTCAGTCACCTTCCTACCGTCAGTCCCTGGGGCTGGGGGCTGCTGTCTGCCTAGGAGGGACATGCGTCCTGCCCCACAGGGCTGGGCTGGCGGAAGCAGAACTCCCGTGAAACTGCGAGAGCTGCAGGACCCCAGCCCTCCCGCAGTGTGCGAGCTCTCCCTGCGTGCTCTTTCTCAGGACAAAGGCCACCCAGCGGTCACAAGGAGGAGGGACGGCTCTTAAGGGTCACACTTTAGAAGGGGAGTTTGCAGTGTCAGAAATGCTCACAAGGGGACCAGCAGTTAGCGTAATGGCTATGTCGCTGGACTCCCATGTAGTCGACCAAACGACCGCGGTTCGGGTCCCGGACCCGATGACTTGAACTCAGCCAGGTGCGTGTGCGTGAGTGCCCAAGATCCCAAGAGGAGAATGGAGGAGCCCCCTGGGGGGTGATTTCTCGCTTTCTATCTCTCTGTCTTTCTGGTGAGTGCATGTACAGGAGCGCCCTGGGGGGTGATTTCTCGCTTTCTATCTCTCTGTCTTTCTGGTGAGTGCATGTACCCTATAGCGAAAACCTCTCCAGAAAAGAAAAAAAAAACCACGAAATGCTCACAGGAAGCCATAGCATGCCAATGGGAACTGCAGTCCCGGTCAAGTGGGGACAAGGAAGTGAGCACTGGGCAGGTGGTGGTGGAGCAGTAATGCCCAGGACTCTGTGAGAAAGGTCCTGGGTTCATGTCCCAGGACCTCCCTGAGCACCCCAGCCAAAACTGGAGGTGGGTCACAGCGTGAAGACCCTGTGTGCGTGGGGGTGCCTGTTTCTTTCTGTGTCTCTTTCTCACAGAAGCGAATGAATAAACTTCTTACGATCCTAAAAATCAATAAATAAACGTGTGTAGTTAGAGCCAGAAGCACGGTGGGGTGTGGCTCTGAGTTGGGGATGAGTGTGGCCTGCCTGGGGTGCACCTGCCCCAGGGCGTCTGTCAGAAGGGACAGAGGCCCATCCGATGGCCTCACACCGCGCCCTCTGGTTTCCCCACAGGACCCGGAGCTGGCAGGATGGGTGTCGGGACATGCTGATCTCCCCTCGGGACAGGTAAGTGACTTGACCTTGGCCTGAGGACGTCCCCTCCCCACACGGGACAGCAGAGGGTCCTGCGGGCGTGGTCAGCAGAGGGTAGACTGGCCCTAGGCAGTGCGTGCTCTCTCTCGGGGTCACCTGGGTGGGCACATCCCTCGGCTGGACAGGGCCGGACACGGAGGCCTCATGCTACCGCCACTTAAATTTTGTCCAGAGCGTGGACAGCTGGCACTCCGTTTTGACGTCTGGCTTGAGAGACGAGCGTTTGGTATGAGCAGTGGCCAGGGCTGGGTGACATGAACTGGGGCCTTAGCTGGGTCTGGTCTTTACCCCGTTGATGTGAACGTCAGCCACGGCCATGTCTGGTGTGGGTTCGGCCCGCCCGGCCTGGCACTCGGCTCAGGGGAGACTAGAGCCAGCCTGAGTGGTTGATGGCCCCCGAGGCTGGCATGACAGACGTCTAAAAAGGCCAGCTAGTGACCGTCTCAGTTTTCTAGGCCCCGGGATATCATAGCCTTACTGCTCTGCCGTTGTGTGGTGACAACACCACGGACAGCCCGTGACTGAATTCCCCACGCTCTGATGACAGCCAGGGCTGAGCGTGCCGGGTCAGGGCCTTGGGTGTGAGCCGTGTTTGGGGCTTATCTGCTAACGATGGCTGCCAGCTCCAGGGGACTTGGGGTGTGCTGGGAGGCGTGGTGGGCCGGGAGGGCAGCCCTCTGGTCCCTGGTCTGTCAGGGTTTGGCTGGGATGGTTGCTGTCTGGCAGAGCAGGGTGGCCTAAAAGAATGCCCCCTGCTCACTCTCGTTTCTGCAGTGCAGGGACCGCGTCCTCAGCCCAGCCCTGTGCTCCACCCCCACCAGGCACTGTCTCTGTGGATTCTTAGGGACACTTAGCAGGTGGCATGGTGGTTAAGGCGCTAGACACACCCACATGGCTGACCACGGTTCGAGTCCCGGACCTGGTGGCTTGCTTTCTCACTTCCTCTCTTTCTCTCACTCTCTCTCTCTGTGTCTCTCTCTGTCAAATTAAAAATAAATGAATGAATAAATAAAATTTTAAAAAAAGAGACACTTAGCACCCAACCCCGAGGTCTGGCCTGGCCAGTGCTGTACCTGGGTGGTGGGAGAAGGCCTTGGCCCACGACCCAGGAACCCCCAGATCTCTAGACCCCGAGTGTCCTGTGCTGAAGGCTGTAGGCTGTAGGACAGACTGCTCCTTCTCGCCTATTCCCAAAGCCCTTGGGGGTGGGAAGCTGCTGGCCAGGCTGGTGGGAGCCGGGGTCTGTCACCTGCCATGCAGAAGGACTGATGTATGGCCAGGCACGTTGG
>NW_006159771.1:216199-223295 GCF_000334495.1 Tupaia belangeri chinensis
GCGCGTTCGATTCCCGCGCCTGGTGGCTTGCTTTCTCACTTCCTCTCTTTCTCTCACTCTCTCTCTCTGTGTCTCTCTCTGTCAAATTAAAAATAAATGAATGAATAAATAAAATTTTAAAAAAAGAGACACTTAGCACCCAACCCCGAGGTCTGGCCTGGCCAGTGCTGTACCTGGGTGGTGGGAGAAGGCCTTGGCCCACGACCCAGGAACCCCCAGATCTCTAGACCCCGAGTGTCCTGTGCTGAAGGCTGTAGGCTGTAGGACAGACTGCTCCTTCTCGCCTATTCCCAAAGCCCTTGGGGGTGGGAAGCTGCTGGCCAGGCTGGTGGGAGCCGGGGTCTGTCACCTGCCATGCAGAAGGACTGATGTATGGCCAGGCACGTTGGTACCCCGGTCATCGGCCCACACTGGGGCTTCGGGATTGGGACGAAGAGACTCAGGTTGTGTCCTGGGCTCACTAGGTCACAGCGTCCAAGGCATCAGGACATGGTGTCACTTGTGGCTTAGGTGACATGGCACTGGAGGCAAGGGTGGACAGGAGGGCCTGGACCCCACTCCCTTAACTTTTTATTTTTTTGACATTTATTTATTTAATTCCATTGGTTATTTATTTATTTATTTATTTAGAGAGGTTTTTGCTATAGGGTGTGTGTGCGCTCTCCAGAGAGACAAAGAGACAGAAAACGAGAAATCACCCCCAGGGGGGATGACCACACCACAATCCCTTCTCCTCCATTCTCCTCTTGGGATCTTGGGCACACACACACACACACGCCCGGCGTGAGTTTAAGCCACCCGGTCTGGGACTCAAACCATGGTCGACTACATGAGAGTCCAGTGACATAGCCATTATACCAATTGCTGGTCCCTGTTATTAGTATTTAATTTGACCAGAGACAGACAGAGAGAGAGAGAAAGGAAAGTGGGAAAGCAAGCTGCCAGGTCTGGGACTAGAACCATGGTCAACCATGTGGAAATCCAGCACCTTTAACCAGCACACCACCTGCCAGCCACCCCACCCCCACTCCGAACTTCTCATAGGTCACTAAAGCTTACGGAGGCCGGGTTACCCAAACATCTAATGACAGCTCTGGTACCAGGGTCTGCAGGTGGGCTGGGCATGTCTGAAACTGCCTGGATGCTCTCACATTCTCGCTGCTGTTGCTTGGTCCTTTCCGGTCCCTCTTGCATCCTCCCCACCTCCAGTTCCTGATCTTCTCATCTGTCTCTGGCATTTTCTGCCCACTATCTGTGTCCTGCCCATCTGGAGTGTGGTGATTGATTGTTCATGTCTGCCATGGGATTGATTGTTCATGTCTGCCCTGTGCACCAGAGTGATGGGTGGTGCCATCGTGGCATCTCTGCTCTGAGCTGGACCTGTTTCACAGACTGGGAAGTTGAACCTGGGCCCTGGCTTATGGCTGTCTGCTCTGCTGGCGCATGGACTTGGCCCTGTCCACATGGCAGGGGGAGATAAAGAGGGGGCTTTGGGCTGACGTTACACACCCATGTGTCACCCACATTGCACACTGCAGCCACATCAGGCCCAGACTTGCCCTTGGTGAGCCCCCAGCCTGGCTGAGGACACCTGTGGCCAACAGTGGAATTGCAGGGTGGTGGAATTGTAGGCAGGAGCAAAAGCAGTGTGGGGAGTGACCGTACCCATACCAGGGCTGGTGGGGACACCCTTCCCCACAGCAGGCCCACAGTGAGTACCCCGTGGGCCCAGCCCTGCCCTCAGCCGCGAGCACCTGCAGAGGAGTGAGGCCGCGCCTCTGTGGCGGGCTGGCCCCATGCCGCCTTTTCTCCGGGGGTTTTGAAGCGTTTCTGAGCCGTTGGTATAAGTCCTCACATATTAAAGACATGAATTCTTCCCTCATCTCTCTACTCGCTGCACTGTGTTTCCCCCTCAGCTTTTCCATTTCTGTGTACCATGGTTTTTGATGTTTGGAAATTTTTCATACTTGGTGGCAAAACGTCGAACTTTTTTCCGTTTTTCAGTTACCTGTCATATGCATAGACCTCCCTAGCAGGTGGCCAGGTGAATATACTTCTGTCTTCTCTAGTAAGTCTTTCCTACTTGAGTTTTGCACACTCAGGGGGAGTGTAAATTTAATACATCTAGAACTTATTTGGCGTAAACGTGAGGCCAAGATTGAACTGTTTTTCCAGTTGCATTTGAACTCCTGCTTTTTTTTTTTTTTTTTTTTTTTGTAATTTTTATTTCTTTCCTGAGAGAGGGTGGGGGGCACAAGCCTGGACCCTCCCACATGGCTTCGGGGGCTCACAGCGTTGTGTGGCCACTGTACCACCACAGCTGCGCATGAGCGATGTGTTCTTTTATTTATTTATTTATCTACTTTTTAAAAAAATAATTACTTATTTGGGACCAGCAGTTAGCGTAATGGCTATGTCGCTGGACTCCCACATTGTTGACTGCGGTTCACGTCCTGGACCTGGTGGCTTAAACTCACGCCGGGCGCGTGTGCGTGCGTGCCCAAGATCCCGAGAGGAGAATGAAGGAGAAGGGATTGCGACGTGATCATCCCCCCTGGGGGGTGATTTCTCGCTTTCTGTCTCTCTTTCCGGTGAGCGCACGCACCCTATAGCAAAAACCTCTCAAAAAATATTTATTTAATTTGATTGATTGATTCATTTATTTTAATTTGACCAGAGAGAAACACAGAGAGAGAGAGAAAGCGAGAAAGTAAGTCACCAGGTCTGAGACTCAAACTGTGGTTGGCCCTGTGGGAGTGTCCAGTGCCTTAACCACCACGCCACCTGCTGGTCCCCTGTTCTTTTATTATTTTTTTTAACATACTTATTTCTTCTGTGAGCAAGAGAGACAGAGAAAGAGGCCCAGTAGCACCCCACCAGGTCTCCGTGTTTTTTCTTTTTCTTTGCTTTTTTAATAGATTTTTGCTATACGATGCGGACGCTCACTGGAGAAACAGAGACAGAAGCAAGAAATGACTCCCTAGGGGAATGGCCACGCCGCAGTCCCTTCACCTCCATTCTCCCTTGGGATTCTGGGCACGCAAGCACAAGTTCCTGGTGTGAGTTTCGAGTCTCTGGGTCTGGGACTCGAACTGTGGTGGACCAAATGGTTGTCCAGTGCCTTAACCACTCTGCCACCTGCTGGCCCCATCTTTATGCTTCTGTCCATCCCTAGCCCCAGCCAGCCCTGATCACAGGCACGTGCCTGCCTGGCATACTAAGGCCTCTGGATGCAAATCCAGAACCTTCCCCCGTGGGTCCCCCTCTCGGAGCATTGCCTTCCACTCCTGCACCACCGTCCAGCACCCTTTTCTGTTCTTTCCTCCTTTTTTTGTTAAATGGGGTGTGTACTCACGAGAGAGAGAGAGACAGAGAGAGAGGAAAAGTGAGAAAGCACCCCCAGGGGTATATCCCTTTCCCTCCAGTCTCCTCTCAGGGTTTTGGGCATGTATACACTTGCACCCAGCATGTTTCTCAAGTCGCCGGATGTGGGACTCGAACCACATAGTTGGCCATGTGGGAATCTAGCTGCTTTAAGCACAACACCATCAATTAGCCTCCTTTTCTTTCCTTCTTTTTATTATTTTTAAATTTTTGGTCACGGAGTGCCTGTGCTCACAGTAGGGACAGAATGTGGGGGGTGGGGGGAGGGAAAAACATGCAACCCTGCGCTGGCGGGATTTTCAAGCTGCGATTGGCCGGTTAGCCGCCGCGCCCCCTGCCGGCCCCTCCTTTTCTTGAGCAGTGACGGGAAGTTGGAAGTGCGTGCTCTCCCCGTCCTTGTCCTTGGGTGTACGGCTGCCGGAGGCTACTGCTCTCCATGAGCCCGTCTCGGTTTTCAGGAGCCCTGGTGGTTCTGTGCGTGCCCTTCTGACCCGTTGGAGTCACTCTGCTGAGTTCTCCCTGGGATCTGTCTTTGTGGGGGTCCCCTGAGCAGGCTGGTTCTTTTTCTTTTTTTTTTTTTGGAGACGTTTTTGCTATAGGGCATGTGTGCTCACCAGACAGAGAGAGACAGAAAGCGAGAAATCACCCCCCCGGGGGGATGGCCACGCCGCAATCCCTTCTCCATTCTCTTCTCGGGATCTTGGGCACGCACGCACACGCGCCTGGCGTGAGTTTTAAGCCACCAGGTCAGGGACTCGAACCGCGGTCAACTACATGGGAGTCCGCAACATAGCCATTACGCCAACTGCTGGTCCCAGGAGGCTGGTTCTTCCTGTGTGTGGGTGGTGCACCCAGGGCCCATGTACAGCAGACAGGGTCCAGTCCCTGCTGTGGGGGCCTCAGAAACCTGAGAAGCAACCTGGACCTCTCTGTGGGCATCTGACCTCCGACTGCAGTGTGCCAGTGAGGGCTGGGAACGTCACAGGGGTCACACAGGCCCATGGTCCCTGAGCCACCTCGTGGTGAGAGATGTGAGTCCCATAGTGTCAACTTGAGTGACCGTTGGGGGGGGGGGACAGGCTGCAACGCCCAGGCCATGCCCTGCCCGCGGGCTTTCCTCTCCAAAGCATCCCTCTCCCCGCAGCTCAGCTCTCATGGTCCCTCTGGGGCCACCGTGGTCACCCCGCCGTCACAGTCAACAGCTCCCTGCCTGGACCTGGCCCTCAGCTGGGGGCGTGGGGGATGGTCAGCTCAGCCCCGAGTGCTGTGAGGTCTCACTGAGGCTCCGATTCGGGGAGCTCTCTTGCCCAGGGGTCTGCCTTGTGTCTGGGAGGGGAAGAAGGGGCAGGAGCAGCCCCTTAACCTCGGGTGCAGCTTGCGGGTTGGGTTGATAATTTCATAGCTGATGAGTTTGGTATTTCAGATGTGCCTTCAGATAAACTTTTTCTTTTCAACGTGGTTCCACTCTTCCTGAGATTCTAATTAGGCCATTCATGCGCCTGAATGTACTCGCTGCTGTCTGCATTTTGCAGATAATGAGGCTTGGGGTTGGCTCCCGACCCTGTCTGCCCTGGGGCCTTCGGCTGTGCCCTGGCTGGAGGTGCTGTGTATCCCCAGGGCCCGTCTCGGGGTCCAGATCTGGGTACAGGACCTGGCGGAGCACCGAGTGTGCAGAAGAGGAAACAGACCTGGGTCACTGAGGAGTCTGGGAGAGTGGAGACAGAGGGGTCTCAGCCCCTTCACAGAGTGGCATCTCCCTCTGAGAGCGTCCACCACTCCCCCAGGCCTGGAGCAAAGGCCACAGCCTCGAGATGCCCCCAGCGTGACTTCTGCCTGGGCTACGCTGCCTAGGGTGTGCTCAAGAGGCCGAGAGCGAGGGGAGGTCACTAGGTGGAGTGACTGGGGTGCTGATGGTCCCTGCTGGGGTTCCAGTGTCCACCAGAAATATGTGTGTTGAGATTTGGTCATGATGGCATTCATAAGGTGAAAACGTAATCTGACCATGGTGTTGAAAAGTGAAGCTCTTCACGATGGGACCAGCAGTTAGCGTAATGGCTATGTCGCTGGACTCCCATGTAGTCGACCGTGGTTCGCGTCCCGGACCCGGTGGCTTAAAACTCACACCGGGCACGTGCGTGCCCAAGATCCCGAGAGGAGAATGGAGGAGAAGGGATTGTGGCGTGGCCATCCCCCGAGGGGTGATTTCTCGCTTTCTGTCTCTCTGTCTCTCTCTGTCTTTCTGGCGAGTGCACGTACCCTATAGCAAAGACCTCTCCAAAAAAAGGAAACAAAAAAGTGGAGCCCTTCACCAGGGTGGGCCTCTGTGACAGACTCTAAAGAGAGGGGAGGATGGGAACCAGCAGTTGGCGTAATGGCTGTGTCGCTGGACTCCCATGTAGTCGACCGCGGTTCGAGTCCCGGACCCGGTGGCTTAAACTCACGCCGGGCGCGTGTGCGTGCATGCCCAAGATCCCGAGAGGAGAATGGAGGAGAAGGGATTGTGGCGTGACCATCCCCCCTGGGGGGTGATTTCTCGCTTTCTGTCTCTATGTCTCTCTCTGTCTGTCTGGCGAGTGCACGCGCCCTGTAGCGGAAAAAACGTCTCCAAAAAAGAGAGGGGAAGAGACTCGTGGGATAGGCACTTGTGTTCCTTCCCTCCACCCTGTCATGCTGCGGCCAGAAGACCCTCCCCAGATGCGGCCCCTGACCCCCGGGACTTCCAACAGTAACCCCCTATTTTGATACACTACCCAGACTAGGTGCTTTGTTTTATTAGCAGAAGAGATGAGAATATACCCTCTCCGTTTTAATTTTTATTTATTTATTTTTTTAAATTATTATTTATTTTATTTTATTTATTCATTCATTTATTTTAATTTGACCAGAGAGAGACACACAGAGAGAGAACAAAATGGAGAAAGGAAGCCACCAGGTCTGGGACTCGAACCATGGTCAACCATGTGAGAGTCTATCACCTAAACCACCATGCCACCTGCTAGCCCCAAGAGGATATCCCCTCTTTGCTTTTTTATTAATGCTTATTTTATTCATGATAGCACATACGTGTGCATGAGAGAAAAAGAGAGGGACAGGCACCCCGTGGGGTCTCATCATGCCCCAGTCCCCTCCTGCCATTCCCTGTTTCAGGCTGACCCGGGATCTGAACCCTCAGTTAGCTATGTGCCTTCCAGCACCGCAGGTCAGTGCCGAGGCTGGGCCGTTACTGGGTAACACCAGTATGTGCTTGTCTAGAGAAACACACAAGACAGAAATGGAGAAAGCACAGTCACACCTGTCACCTCCACAGCCCAGCGCGTGCGCTTTCTGAAGAGAGAGAGAGAGAGAGAGAGAAAGAGAGAGAGAGAGAAATCACCCCCTCCCCCGGGGATGGCCATGCCGCAATCCCTTCTCCTCTGGACTCTGGGTGTGCACACACACATGCCCAGAGTGATTTTCAAGCAGCCAGGTCCGGGCTCAGCCTGTAGTCAGCCACATGGGAGTCCAGAGCCTTAACCACCATGCCACCTGCTGGCCCCCCGGATGTATTTCTTTTTATTTATTTATTTATTTATTTTTAGAGGTTTTTGCTATAGGGTGTGTGCACTTGCCAGAAAGACAGGGGAAGATGACCACGCCGCAATCCCTTCTCCTCCATTCTCCTCTTGAGATCTTGGGCACGCACGCACATGCGCCTGGCGTGAGTTTAAGTCAC
>NW_006159771.1:223314-226046 GCF_000334495.1 Tupaia belangeri chinensis
CGACTACATGGGAGTCCAGCGACATAGCCATTATGCTAACTGCTGGTCCCGCCCCCCCCATGTGGTTTTGAAGCATGGTGTCGTTGAGCCCGTTCCCCCTCAAGCCCTGCACCCATGTTTCCCGTTGTTGGTGTCTAGATGCATGGCTGACTCCTATGGCTGGACCACCTCTGCACCCCACCCGTACCAACAGCCCCGATCTGCTCCCCTCGGACCTCACCCTGCCTGGGCAGGCCCAGCTGTCTCAGCCCTTCCGGACGCTTGCCTCCTAGCGGGCTCACTGTCGGGACCATGCCCAGAACTGCTTTCCTGTGTTTGAAAACTTGGCCTGACCTCGCACTCCCAGCAGGGCAGGGGAGGCGAGTGTGCGTGTGCGTGCATGTGTGTGTGGAGGTGTGTGTGGTGAGGCAGGGCCTTGGTGGGGTGAGCGATGCCAGCGAGGCCTGGGAGAGGAGCTCCATGCAGGGTCCCATGACAGTCCCACTCCTGAGAGGTCACCTTCTGCAGATAGAGGGACGTACACAGAGCATGGACCCCACCTTTCCCGGGGAAGCCAGATGATCCTATCCTGTGAGCCACACTGCCCGAGAGGTGCCCCACTGTGCCCGTCTACATGAAGCCCAGGTCCCCAGCAGGCCTCTGTGGGTGACAATACTCTTGGTATCATGCTTAGGAACCCCGGCGATCCTGGGCCCGGGCTCGTTCTCACAGGTGTGCGGTGAGCACTCTGCAGTGTGTCCTCAGGAGCCGTAGTCATCCTGGGCCCAGGGCTGGTTCTCACCAAGTCTGCGGAGAACACTGCACACAGTATGTCCGCAGGAATCCTGGCAACTCTGGTCCTGGCGCTGTTTTCCTTTTTTTTTTTTTTTTGGAGAGGTTTTTGCTATAGGGCGCATGTGCTCGCCAGACAGACAGAGAGAGACAGAGAGACAGAAAGCGAGAAATCACCCCCCGGGGGGATGGTCGCACAGCAGTCTCTTCTCCTCCATTCTCCTCTCGGGATCTTGGGCACGCACGCACACGTGCCTGGAGATTAAGCCACCGGGTCCGAGACTCGAACCGCGGTCGACTACGTGGCAGTCCAGCGACATAGCCATTAAGCTAACTGCTAGTTCCGTGGGGCTGTTCATCCCTGAGCCCAGTGTGGGCACCGTGCCTGGTAGGTGTTATGACTCGGATAATGGCTTATTCCCCGGAAGTCCGTTGTTTAGAATTTGGTCTTAGTGGGCAGTGATTGGTGTCCCCAAAGTTGGTGTGTGGGGCCTCAATTGTGCTGTAAAGGTGTTCAGTGAAAATTCCGTTTTTTTATGGTGTCCCAGGGTGGGGCCTTCTGCCCTGATGAAGTGGGTCGGGCGGGGCCGCCGTGACTGGGCGGATGTGTGTGTGTGAGGAGGGCGGTGAGGAGGCAGGGGCCGCGTGGATGCAGAAGGAGGAGAGGTGCGGGGACAGCTGTTCTCTTTGCTCCTGCCTCCACTGGGCCGTGTTCTCACCAGAAGTTGGACCCTGGATCCTGGACCTCCAAACCACAGTTGAATAAACTCTTTTTCTTTCTTTTCTTTTTCTTTTTCAAGAATTATTTTATTTCACTTTACCCATTTATTTATATAAATTTGGCTAGAGAGAGAAAGCAAGAAAGCACGCTGCCAGGTCCGGGACTCCAACCTCCATCAGCCATGTGGGAGTCCAGTGTCCTTAACCACCATGCCACCTGCGGGCAACCAAACCTGTATTTCTTTATAAACCCACCTGGTCTCAGATATTTCTGTAAGCAACACACTAACTACTGAGGCAGTAGATCTCCATGAGCCCACATGGTCCTGACCTGGCAGCTGGTCTCCACCAAGCCTACTGTAGGCACTGCGCACAGTAGGTCTTCAGAAATGCACTCATCCTGGGGCTGGTTCCCACCAAGCCTGCTGTAGGCACTGTGCACAGTAGGCCTTCTGAAACACGGCAGTCCTGGATCTGGAGTTGTTTCTCACCAAGCCTGCTCTAGTTGGTGCACACAGTAGGTCTTAAGAAACCCAGCCAGTCCTGGTCCTGGATCTGGTCCCCACTGAGCTTGCTGTGGGCACTGTGCACAGTAGGTCTTCAGAAACCCAGCCAAGCCTGGGCCTCGGCCTAGTCCCTACCAAGCCTGCTGCAGGTGCTATGCATAGTAGGTGCTGTGGCAACCCCAGCATCTGCCCCATCCAGGTCTTGTGGGGGTGGGAGACCTGGTGTGAGGGTGGGTTCAGAGCTGTCTCCTTGTGCAAAGCTGGAGGTGCCTCGGCCCCCCACCCTCATTTAGGGCTCTGCCGAGGGGCTGGCTATGCCCTGGAACATGCTGCCCAGTCTATGCCGGGTGAGTGAGAGTGAGGTTCTGGGGACCCCACGCAGAGACCTGACAGGTGAAGATGGGGAGGAGAGGGTGCCGAGGAGGGTCAGGACTGCAGGGGCGAGAGTGCTGCAGAAGTCGGAAACAGAGAGGGGTGCAGTAGTGCAGGGGGGAGGTCAGCAGAGCCCCAGCCCAGGCATGGGGAGGAGGAGGGTGCTGGGCCAGCGGTTCTAAGCTCCTGGCCGGATGCAGAGCCTCCTGAGGAGAACTGGGGTTGCAGGTGAGGGGCCTTTTCTGAACACACTGGGACCCGGCAGGCCGTGGATTTGGGATTCCTGGGCCTCCTGGACTACAAGCCTCAGCTGTCCCCTCCTGCCAGGGAGGACGGGGGCTCATGGCCACCCACGCGGGCCGG
>NW_006159771.1:242588-244220 GCF_000334495.1 Tupaia belangeri chinensis
ACAGTTGCCCATGTGGGGTCCAGCTGCCTTAACCTTCATGCTACCTGCTGGGGCAACCAAACCTGTATTTCTTTATAAACCCACCTGGTCTCAGATATTTCTGTAAGCAACACACTAACTACTGAGGCAGTAGATCTCCATGAGCCCACATGGTCCTGACCTGGCAGCTGGTCTCCACCAAGCCTACTGTAGGCACTGCGCACAGTAGGTCTTCAGAAATGCACTCATCCTGGGGCTGGTTCCCACCAAGCCTGCTGTAGGCACTGTGCACAGTAGGCCTTCTGAAACACGGCAGTCCTGGATCTGGAGTTGTTTCTCACCAAGCCTGCTCTAGTTGGTGCACACAGTAGGTCTTCAGAAACCCAGCCAGTCCTGGTCCTGGATCTGGTTCCCACTGAGCCTGCTGTGGGCATTGTGTACAGTAGGTCTTCAGAAACCCAGCCAGTCCTAGTCCTGGGCCTGGTCCCTACCAAGTCTGCTGCAGGTGCTGTGCATAGTAGGTGCTGTGGCAACCCCAGCATCTGCCCCATCCAGGTCTTGTGGGGGTGGGAGACCTGGCGTGAGGGTGGGTTCAGAGCTGTCTCCTTGTGCAAAGCTGGAGGCGCCTCGGCCCCCCACCCTCATTTAGGGCTCTGCCGAGGGGCTGGCTATGCCCTGGAACATGCTGCCCAGTCTATGCCGGGTGAGTGAGAGTGAGGTTCTGGGGACCCCACGCAGAGAACTGACAGGTGAAGATGGGGAGGAGAGGGTGCCGAGGAGGGTCAGGACTGCAGGGGCGAGAGGGCTGCAGAAGTCGGAAACAGAGAGGGGTGCAGTAGTGCAGGGGGGAGGTCAGCAGAGCCCCAGCCCAGGCATGGGGAGGAGGAGGGTGCTGGGCCAGCGGTTCTAAGCTCCTGGCCGGATGCAGAGCCTCCTGAGGAGAACTGGGGTTGCAGGTGAGGGGCCTTTTCTGAACACACTGGGACCCGGCAGGCCGTGGATTTGGGATTCCTGGGCCTCCTGGACTACAAGCCTCAGCTGTCCCCTCCTGCCAGGGAGGACGGGGGCTCATGGCCACCCAGGAGGGCCGGCAGCCTGTCCAGGAATTGGAGAAGGCAGATGGGGCCTCCTCTTGGCTGGACGACCCCCCCTTCCCTTCTCCAGGACCAGGGGCTTGGGTGTGGCCAAGACCGTCTGAGGCTTCTCGGGCCTCAGAGCACGTGGGGGCGGGGGCCGGTGTCTTTTATTGGGGAAACTGAGGCACCGCAGGCCTCACTGCCAGCCCGGCCCTAGTGTCCTCAGTGACTCTGGCATTTGCTTGTCTGCAGGGAGCATTGTTTGTGATGAGACGAATTCAGGGAGTGCTTGTGTTTGAAGAAACGATTCCAGACATTTATTGGCCAAACCTGTTGCTTCGGTCTGGTCTCTGTTGCTTAATAACTGAATGTCAGAGTCTGGGCGATTTTTATACAAATAGACGTTTATTGGGCTGGCCGGTGGGTAGTGGTTAAGGTTGCTGGATTCCACATGGCCTGTGCGGTTCGAGTCCCGGACCTGGTGGCTTGACTATCACGTCAGACGCACAGGCCCCAAAATTCTTCTCTTTTTTTTTTTTTTTTTTTTTTTTAGAGGTTTTTTCTTATGGGGCACGCG
>NW_006159771.1:244373-247889 GCF_000334495.1 Tupaia belangeri chinensis
GACTACATGGGAGTCCAGCAATGTAGCCATTGCGCTATCTAATGGTCCTGCCCAAAATTCTGAGAGGATAGGACCAGCAGGTAGCGTGGTGGTTAAGGCCGTGGACAGTCCCACATGGCCGACCAGGGTTCAAGTCCTGGACCTGGTGGCTTGCTTTCTCACTTTCCTCTCTCTCTCTCTCTCTCTCTGTGTGTGTCTCTCTCTCTGGTTAAATTAAAATGAAGGAATGAATGAATAAATAAAAGACATCTTTAAAAAAAAATTCTGAGAGGAGAAGGGAGAGAGGGTTGTGGCATGGTCACTGCCCCTGGGGAGTGCTTTCCCACTTTCCTTTCCTCTCTCTCTGGTGAGTGCATATCCGCTATAGTAAAAATGAAAAAAAAAAAGAGCGGAAGTTGATTTAGCTCACGGTCTCAGAGGGCCTAAGTCAAGGAGCTGCACTGGGAGGGCCTCCTGGCTGCTGGGGGCTCTCCACACAGTCCCGAGGTAGCACAGGACAGAGCAAGCGTGCATCTAGGTCCCTGTGTCTGTCTCCTTTTTTTTTTTGGAGAGGTTTTTGCTATAGGGCGCGTGCGCTCGCCAGACAGACAGAGAGACAGAGAGACAGAAAGCGAGAAATCACCCCCCAGGGGGCATGGCCACGCTGCAATCCCTTCTCCTCCATTCTCCTCTCAGGATCTTGGGCACGCACGCACACGCGCCCGGTGTGAGTTTAAGCCACCGGGTCCAGGACGTGAACCGCGGTCGACTACGTGGGAGTCCAGCGACATAGCCATTACGCCAACTGCTGGTTCCCCCCTGTGTCTGTCTCCTGTAAAGCCATCAAGTCGTGGGGGCCCCAACCTAATCACCTCCCACAGGCTCGGCCTCTGTTTTTGTTTTTTTTTTAGAGAGAGAGTTTTCCTATAGGGCGTGTGTGCTTGCTGGAGAGACAGAGAGACAGAGAGAAAGCAAGAAATTACCCCCCGGGTGTGTGTGGGGGGGTGGCCACACATTTTCCTCCTGGGATTTTGGTCACACAAGTACACACACCCAGCATGAGTTTCAAACCTCCGGGTCTGGGACTCGAACTATGGTCGGCCAAGTGAGAGTCCAGCACCTTAACCATCACGCCACCTGCTGGCTCCAAAGGTTTTGCCTCTTAATCCCATAGTGAGATTAAGATTCCTCCGGGGGGACTGGGCATTTGGCGTGATGAGGCAGACCCACACGGGGAGGCCTCCCTGTCTACACCACGGTGGCACACGTGTGTCCATGGTCTGCAGCTCAGTGTGGATTGTGGCACTAAGACCCTGTTGGGGTCTTGTGCGCTCTCTCTCTCTCTCATCTCTCACTCTTGCGAGAAATAAATGAAACAACTTTTTAGAAATAGTTCCCTTGGGCCAGCTGGTGGCATGATGATTAAAGCGGTTGGTTCCTACCGACTTCTCAGTTTGAGTCCCAGACCTGGTGGCTTGAAAAACACCATGTCGGGCCAGCAGGTAGCATGGTGGTTAAGGTGCTGGACTCCCACATGGCCAACTGCATTCGAGTCCCAGACCCAGTGGCTTAAAAAATCACGCCAGGGGCATGTGCGTGTGTGCCCAAACATCCCAGAAGGAGAATGGAGAAGGGATTGTAGCGTGGCCCTCTCCCCTGGGGAGTGATTTCTCACTTTCCCTCTCACTGTCTCTCTCCTGTCTGGTGAGCTCACACGCCCTGTGGCAAAAACCTTCAAAACAAAAAACACTGTGTGTGTGTGTGTGTCTCTAAAATCCCAAGAGAAGAATAGAGAAGGGATGAAGGGATTGTGGCATGGCCATCCCTGCTGGGCGGTGATCTCTCTCCCTCTCTGTCTCTCTCTCTCTCTCTCTCTGGCAAGCACACAGCCCTATAACAAAAACTGTAAAAAAAAAAAAAGAAGAAAGAAAGAAAGGAAGGAAGAAAGAAAAGTTTTTTTCTTAATACCACCATGATAGAACCAATGTGAATTTGGGGGATACGGTCAGACCACAGCACCTGTGAGACCACATTGGTTCATTTTAAAAAAAACACCTTTGCGTTCAGAGCCAGGGCCTTCCAGGGCAGGTGTTACTGTGTGGGCCTAGGTGAGGCCCGGGGCTCGGCGTCAGGAAGGAGGCCATCTGTGTCTTGGTGACCAGGGCCCCTTGTGTCCTGGTAGAGGCCTGGGAGGGGAGCCCCGAGGTCCAGCCTAGGTCGGTATGGTCCCTCTGCACCTGCTAAGGTGTCTCCAACCCTGACCCCACCTGTGCTCTGCTCTCAGAGCCTGCTCCTCCCTCACTGATGGTGACAGTCCCCGTACCTCCTCCCCATCAGCCACAGCTGTCTTGGTGGGGCAGAGGTGAACCCGATCTGAGGACAGCAGGCTTGGGCAGGGAAAGGGGACTAGGGGGGCATGGAGGAGTGTCCCCGTTTCCTCCGCTGCAGCTGTTGGGGACTGCTTCTGCCAGGCTGGGGAGCCCCTGTGCCAGGCCTGGTTCTTGAGTCCATTCCTTCAGCAAGCCCACCATGACACTCACCGTCCCCTCCAGGATAAGGTCACCTGGGCCCCTGGGACTGCCACTCTCAGTCTGTACCCATCCTGGGCTTGGCAGACTGCCTGGGCAGTGCACCCAGATTCTGCTCAGTGCAGAGGTGCCAGAGCCTTCCGGAGTCCTGAGGCGAGCCCTTCTCCTGCCATCTCCCCGCTGCTCTGCAGACATCAGCCTCAGTGAACCAGGCACAGAGGTGTGTGTGCCTGTGATCAGCCACCTGGGAGGCTGAGGCAGGAAGGCCTTAGTTCAAGGCCAGCCTGGACAATACAGCAAAATTGGCTCTTGCAAAAACAAAAGAAATCAACCAAAAGCAAATACACAAAATGCACCATAGGGCTTGCGCCCTGCAGCCCGGGAGCTGCAGCGCCTCCCCTCCCCTTGCCTCGCCTCGCCATCTGGGCCCTGTCCTCCGTGCCTTCTCGCTTCTATGCAGCAGAAACCGGCCTCACTGCTCCATGCCAGGTGCTGTCCTGCCTGCCACCCAGCTCTGGCCTGGAGCCCAGCAGAGGCCAGGGTGGTCTCTGACCTTCAGCTCCAGATGTGGGGGCCAGGAATTGAGACTTCGGTCAGTGCCCTTTGCCAGGCAGAGGCCTCGTGACAAGGAACCTCATGGCGTGAGCATGTGTCTTCTTTCAGTCCTGTCCTGTAAACCACATCGATTAATGTTAGAAATTTCTCTGTTTTGGGGCCAGCAGGTGGCGTGGTGGTTAAGGGCGCTGGACTCCCACATGGCTTGACTGTGGTTCGAGTCCCAGACCTGGCAGCTGGCTTTCTCACTTTCTCTTTCTCTTTTTCTGTCCCCCCCCCTTCCCCCACCCTTGCTCTGTCCTTCTCTGGTCAAATTATAAATACATAAAGTTAAATAAAATCATTCTTTAAAAAAGCGAAATTTCTCTGTTTCTGGCATGTGAAGGTCGTCAGTGAGAGGTGCAGTATTTTGCTTTATTTCCGTGTGTGTGTGTGTGTGTGTGTGTGTGTGTGT
>NW_006159771.1:248859-254557 GCF_000334495.1 Tupaia belangeri chinensis
GGGAAACCACCAACCCATAAACAAAAAACGTAAAAAAAAAAAAAAAAAGAAGAAAGAAAGAAAGGAAGGAAGAAAGAAAAGTTTTTTTCTTAATACCACCATGATAGAACCAATGTGAATTTGGGGGATACGGTCAGACCACAGCACCTGTGAGACCACATTGGTTCATTTTAAAAAAAACACCTTTGCGTTCAGAGCCAGGGCCTTCCAGGGCAGGTGTTACTGTGTGGGCCTAGGTGAGGCCCGGGGCTCGGCGTCAGGAAGGAGGCCATCTGTGTCTTGGTGACCAGGGCCCCTTGTGTCCTGGTAGAGGCCTGGGAGGGGAACCCCGAGGTCCAGCCTAGGTCGGTATGGTCCCTCTGCACCTGCTAAGGTGTCTCCAACCCTGACCCCACCTGTGCTCTGCTCTCAGAGCCTGCTCCTCCCTCACTGATGGTGACAGTCCCCGTACCTCCTCCCCATCAGCCACAGCTGTCTTGGTGGGGCAGAAGTGAACCCGATCTGAGGACAGCAGGCTTGGGCAGGGAAAGGGGACTAGGGGGGCATGGAGGAGTGTCCCCGTTTCCTCCGCTGCAGCTGTTGGGGACTGCTTCTGCCAGGCTGGGGAGCCCCTGTGCCAGGCCTGGTTCTTGAGTCCATTCCTTCAGCAAGCCCACCATGACACTCACCGTCCCCTCCAGGATAAGGTCACCTGGGCCCCTGGGACTGCCACTCTCAGTCTGTACCCATCCTGGGCTTGGCAGACTGCCTGGGCAGTGCACCCAGATTCTGCTCAGTGCAGAGGTGCCAGAGCCTTCCGGAGTCCTGAGGCGAGCCCTTCTCCTGCCATCTCCCCGCTGCTCTGCAGACATCAGCCTCAGTGAACCAGGCACAGAGGTGTGTGTGCCTGTGATCAGCCACCTGGGAGGCTGAGGCAGGAAGGCCTTAGTTCAAGGCCAGCCTGGACAATACAGCAAAATTGGCTCTTGCAAAAACAAAAGAAATCAACCAAAAGCAAATACACAAAATGCACCATAGGGCTTGCGCCCTGCAGCCCGGGAGCTGCAGCGCCTCCCCTCCCCTTGCCTCGCCTCGCCATCTGGGCCCTGTCCTCCGTGCCTTCTCGCTTCTATGCAGCAGAAACCGGCCTCACTGCTCCATGCCAGGTGCTGTCCTGCCTGCCACCCAGCTCTGGCCTGGAGCCCAGCAGAGGCCAGGGTGGTCTCTGACCTTCAGCTCCAGATGTGGGGGCCAGGAATTGAGACTTCGGTCAGTGCCCTTTGCCAGGCAGAGGCCTCGTGACAAGGAACCTCATGGCGTGAGCCTGTGTCTTCTTTCAGTCCTGTCCTGTAAACCACATCGATTAATGTTAGAAATTTCTCTGTTTTGGGGCCAGCAGGTGGCGTGGTGGTTAAGGGCGCTGGACTCCCACATGGCTTGACTGTGGTTCGAGTCCCAGACCTGGCAGCTGGCTTTCTCACTTTCTCTTTCTCTTTTTCTGTCCCCCCCCTTCCCCCACCCTTGCTCTGTCCTTCTCTGGTCAAATTATAAATACATAAAGTTAAATAAAATCATTCTTTAAAAAAGCGAAATTTCTCTGTTTCTGGCATGTGAAGGTGGTCAGTGAGAGGTGCAGTATTTTGCTTTATTTCCGTGTGTGTGTGTGTGTGTGTGTGTGTGTAAGATTTTGCTATAGGGCATGCGCACTCACCAGAGAGAGAGACAGCGAAAGAGAGACAGAGAGAGAGAGGAAGCACTCCTGGGGGGATGGTCACACCACAGGCTCTTCTCCTCCATTCTCCTCTTGAGATTCTTGGCATGCAAGCTCACACGCCTGGCCTGTTTTTCAAGCTGCCAGGTCCAGGACTTGAACTATGCTGTTGGCTGTGTGGGATCCAGCTGCCTTAGCCAGCATGCCACTTGGCTGGTCCTGTGGTCCCTCCTTTGGGGACTCGGGCACAGATGCACACACACTCTGTGTGTTTTCTCAGATCATTAGGTCTGGGCCTCAGCTAACACAGCCAGCCGTATAGCATCCAACAAAACACCGCACCGTAGATTCCACCGGCTGGCTTTTTTTAATTATTATTTTTTATGTTTTAAAATTGCTATAGGGCAGGGAACCAGCAGTTAGCGTAATGGCTATGTCACTGGACTCCCACGTAGTCGACCACGGTTCGTGTCCCGGACCCGGTGGCTTAAAACTCACGCCGGGCGCGTGTGCGTGCGTGCCCAAGATCCCGAGAGGAGAATGGAGGAGAAGGGATTGCGGCGTGACCATCCCCCCTGGGGGGTGATTTCTCGCTTTCTGTCTCTATGTCTCTCTCTGTCTGTCTGGCGAGCGCACGCGCCCTACAGTGAAAATCTCTCAAAAAAAAAATTTAAAAAAAAAATTGCTATAGGGCAGACGAGCCGGCCAGAGAGAGAGAGAATATCTCCGATTCCTTGAGAGGGCATGTTCGTGCTGCAGCCCTCGGTCCTGTGTCTGTCCTTCCCATCAGGCTGTGGGGCATGCATGCATATGCACACATTCCTGGAGGGGCTTTCAAGTCTCTGGGTGGGGATTTGAGCCACAGTCCACCACGTGGAGCCCAGCTTTCTGTGCACGGCATGTCACTGCCAACCAGCCCCTGGTGTTCATTCTTTATTTGATAATGTGTATAGGCTGTGAATTTATTTCAGAGTACAGTTTTGGCTATCACCCATACATCTTCATTTTTTTAAAAAAAGAATTTATTTATTTCATTCCATTTGTTGTTATTATTATTATTATTTTTTAATTTGACCAGAGAGAGAAAGGGAAAGAAAAAGCAAGCTGCTAGGTCCAGGACTCAGACCGTAGTCCCACTAGATCTGGGACTTGAACTGCGGTCGGCCATGTGGGAATCCAGTTTTAAGTTTTAAGCCACCGGGTCTGGAACGCGAATCGCGGTCGACTACGTGGGAGTCCAGCGACACAGCCATTACGCTAACTGCTGGTCCCCAGAATTGTTTTCAAGCTGCCAGGGCTGCGATTTGAACCACACAGTTGGTCATGTAGGATCTAGCTCCCTTAGCCACCAGGTCAGGGAGCCAGTTCTACTTGTTGGTTTGTTTAGAGATTTTTTTTTTTTATAATAATTTATTTAATTTTCTTTATTCATTCATTTATCTTAATTTGACCAGAGAGAGATACATAGAGAGAGAGAGAGAGGGAAAGTGAGAAAACAAACCACCAGGTCTGGTACTCGAACTGCGGTTGGCCATGTGGGAGTGTCCAGCGCCTTAACCACCACGCCACCTGCTGGTCCCAGAGAGATATTTTCATATATTGAACTATCCTTGCTTTCCAGGAATGACTCCTACTTTTTTTAAAATTTTTTTTAGGTTTTTGCCATAGGGCACATGTGCTTGCCCAAGAGCTAGAGAGAAGGGAAGTGAGAAATCATCCTTCAGAGAGGTGGCTACGCCTCGGTCCCTTCTCCTTCATTCTCCTTTCACGATTTTGGCCATGCACACACATGTCCCCAGTGTGATCTTGCTTCATTTTGGGTTTGTTTTTTTTTTGAGAGATTTTTGTTATAGGGTATATGCACTTGCCCAAGAGACAGAGAGACAGAAAGTAAGAAATCACCCCCCAGGGGGGATAACCATGCTGCAGTCCCTCCTCCTGCATTCTCCTCTTGGGATTTTAGGCAAGAATACATATGGGCACAGTGTGAGTTTTAAACTACCGGGTCTGGGACTTGAACCATGGTCAACCACATGGGAGGCCAAGTGACATAACCATTATACCATCTGCTGGTCCCAACCACCAGCTGGTTTAAAATTCCAAATTTTAAATTTCCAAGGCATAGCTGCTTTCTCCTGCATATTTTTATTTCTTTATTTTTTTTTCCATGTGAGTTATCTCCCTATGTTCTGTATTTTCCTGTTGTTATTGTTGATTTTTTTTTTTTTCTTTTTGGAGAGGTTTTTGCTATAGGGCACGTGCGCTCGCCAGAAAGACAGAGAGAGACAGAGAGACAGAAAGTGAGAAATCACCCCCCCAGGGATGCATGGCCACGCCGCAATCCCTCCTCCTCCATTCTCCTCTCGGGATCTTGGGCACGCACGCACACGCGCCCGGTGTGAGTTTAAGTTTAAGTAGGTTTGAGTTCTGAGATTCGAACCTCGGTCGACTACATGGGAATCCAGCAATGTAGCCATTATGCCATCTGCTGGTCCCACCACTTTTTAACTTTGAAATAGAAGGAAAAGGCATACCAAAGCAAATGCAGTTCTGTCCTCTTCGTTCTGCCCTGGTTGGTTGTTCGGCTTGGTTGGGTTTTGTTTGCTGTTCCGTGGAGTCACACCTAATCTGTGGCAGTCCTAAGTCCTCAGATCCATGGATTTCCTGAGACAGTGAACATGCTCCCCAGGGCCGCTGACAGAGGGCTGCCACGGACGGTTCACGCTGTCTTAATACACTCGGAGTCACCGGTCCCTGCTTGAAAAATCAGTCCGTGTCTCAGCAACCACTATCGCCTCAAGGGGTATTGCCTCCACAACCAGGCCACGGGTTTCTCAAATGCTGGGCAGTGGCGGTCCCTGCCTGCCCCCCCCCCACCAGAAGTTTTGCTACAGGGCGTGCGCACTCACCAGACAGAGAGATAGAAAGTGAGAAATCACCCCCCAGGGGGATGGCCATGCCACAATCCCTTCTCCTCCATTCTCCTCTTGGGATCTTGGGCATGCACGCACACGCGCCCAGTGTGAGTTTTAACTTTTCCATGCATTTCCCAATAATTATTATTATTATAATTTTTTAAAACAGTCAATCACTATTTCTCATTTTGCTTGTTAAAAGACTTCACCCATCATGAAATACTTCCCAGACCAGTCCAGTTGAGAATACTATACACGTCATCTTCAACAGATAATAAACCATATCTATTTCTCACTAACGTCCTGACTCTCTCTTGTTCACTTGCTATCCCCTTCTATCCTCTTCTCCTCACTCACCCCACTCCACATTGTCCCACTCACATTAAGTACTTTCACTGATTTTCATGTCCTCCGATTCATTGCTCTCTACTATAGAATGCGGATAGTCGGCGTATATTGAGTGGATATGTACAATATCTTTCTTTCATAGCCTGGCTATTTCACTCAGCAATAGATCCTCCATACCAGCATGTTATCATCAACAATATTCCCTTTCTACTTTCATACCATGTATACATACATATATGTTTTTTATCCTATCTTTGACCCTCTGCCCCTTCCCCCTCTCCCATCACACCATCTCTGCTATATACAGTCATCTTCCAGGGGTACCATTGAAAATATGATACCTGTAAGCAAAGGGGGAAGGGCCACAAGTTTAGTTTTCACCAATAGGGATCGTAGATTCCATTTCATGGTAGATCAAGGGTGGGTCTCGTGCAGATCCGCCACTGTTGGAATGGTGCCGTGGGGCTCTAGAGCGTGAGCTATCCTCGGGTACCAGGCTTCCTCAAGAATGGTAGAATAGTTCTTGTTCTTCCCTGAGGCAATGCAGGGCTGGCAACCATCATCCTCTCACCGTCCATAGGCCGAGGAATTCTCCGGTATCTGGCTTCCTCAGGAATGGCAGAGTAGTTCCTGTTCTTCCCCGAGGCAATGCAGGGCCGGCAACCATCATCTTCCCAAGTTGCAAGTTCCCAAACCTTGTTCTCCGCTTCAGCTTGCTGATCCAAAGGCCACACGCCGGCCCTGG
>NW_006159771.1:255075-265412 GCF_000334495.1 Tupaia belangeri chinensis
GGGACTCGAACTGCGGTTGACTACATGGGAGTTCAGCGACATAGCCATTACGCTAACTGCTGGTCCGGGTCCCCACTTTTAAATCCCGGCAGTATAAGCCCCCACTTTTAAATCCCGGCAGTATAAGCACAGGATCCTTTGCTTATCTGGACCTCAAGAGTTTTGAAGTTTTTGTTTGTTTGTTTAAATTTATTTCTTCCATGAGCGAGAGAGGCATAGAGAGCACCTTCAATAGGGTCTTGACACCGTGATCCACCCCAGCCGTGCCTAGCCCTGGTGGGTCATGGGTTCTTAGGGGAGTCTCTGGAAACAACCTAGAACCATTCCTTGTAGGATCCAGCCACCCTAACCACTGCACCACCTGGCTAAGCTTGCCTTTTCTTTTCCTTTTGAGAGATTTTTGCTATCGGGCCCATGCACTCACCAGAGAGACTGAGAGAGACAGAGAGACAGAATGCAAGAAATCATCCCCCAGGGGGAATGACCACACTGCAATCCTTTCTCCTCCATTCTCAATGTGGGTCATCCATGCACAAACGCCCGATGTGAGTTTCAAGCTGCTGGGTCTAGGACTCGAACTGCAGTGGGCCAGGTGGGAGTCCAGTGACATAACCATTATGCCATCTGCTGGTCCTGCCTTTTTCTTTTTTTTTAAAGAGACTCCCTGCCCTGTCGTGAACTTCCTGCCTCAGCTTCCCCGCTGGGATTGCCGGTCTCCTGCCCCAGCCTCCTGAGCCCGTTGGACCCGGGATGGCACCTGGGTCTCCCCCGCGGCCCCAGCCTGCCTAGCAGTGTCTTAGAAGCGCTCCATCACAGCTGAGCTCTGCAGGTAGCTTCTGAGGAGGCCCCCAGACTGTCATCACTTCCTCCTGCAGTGCTGCCGCCTCTCTGTGGCAGTACCAGGACGCACAGTCAGGTCCAGCTCCCAGGAGGCTGTCTGGGAAGGCAGAGAGAAGGAGGCAGGGCTTGCCGGCTGCCCGTTCCCACAGTGCCGTTTGCATATAAAAGGCGGGACCGTGCTCCAGTGCTGGAGGTTTGGCATCTGGACCTGTTGCCATGGGCACCCTGGCTCCCAAGGGGAAGGGACACTGGGAGTGGCAGGGGTGGTGTCCAGCTCAGGTTCGGGGAGGAAGCGGCTGCCGGGGGAAGGCCCGCCCTGGGGGGGGGGGGGTCCTGGGAGGAGCCGGGGCTGGCCAGAGGCTACCCCCCCAGGCAAGGCAGAGCAGAGAAGCCCAGGATGCTGGATCCCCCTGTGCAGGCAGGGCTGGGTCAAGGCCACAGGGCACCCGCCCTTCCTCTGATTTGCTGAGCTGAGAAGGGCGTGGTGAGGAGCACCCCCCCACCTCCCAGGGTCTTGGTACTGTCCAGGTGGACAGGCCATCCTTGTCCCCAAGGGTATGGCAGTCCTGTCTCCTTCCTGGGGCTTGGGTTCCTTCTTGAGGCTTGCTTCTCGTGCTGTGTCCCCGCTCCGTCTCGCCCAGCGCCGTGGTGGGTGCATGCAGGGTGAGCCCTGTGGGTTCCTGCTCCAGCTGTCCCAGGAGGCCTCTCTGGAGGTCCGAGTTCGCCCCCGCCTTGTCTCTTGACCACCTGTCGTTCTCGCTTCCCCCAAACCTCTCTCTCCCAACCTCGTGCGTCCAGGGGCCTCTCAGCCTCTCCAGCCTAATGCCTCCCTCCTGCCTCCCTGCGTGTGGTATCCAGCCCCTTCCGCCCGGCACCACCGGGGCCCAAACTTTTGCAGAGGGCCAGGGCTCCCCTATGCCCTCGCCCACACCCACCTCTGACCCACGCAGAACCAGAACCGTGGTTCCCCCACACCAGCCTCTGCGTGCTGCCTGCCTCAGCCCAGCAGCTGGAGAGCCCCCTGGGTGCTCAGGTTGAGGTCCTGTGACCCTCTCCCCGGTACCCAAGCTCCCTCTGCGGCTCCTCCCAAATCTGACTGAGCAGACAGCAAGCTGGGGCCTGGGAGCCAAGGGGTGGGACTGTCACTGCTGGGGTCCCAGCGAGGGGCCTCGGTGTGGGCATGCTCCCGTTTCCCACCTCACTTTCCCCAGAGCCTGGCTTGGAGGCTGTGCGCAGTCCCACCAAGCCCCCACCCCAGTTCTCTAGTTTGGTCAGGAGTGTCCCCCACCCATCCCGGCCCAGCCTGCCCTGGCCAGGCAGCATGCCCAGGGTGGCAGGGAGGGCAGGCCGGATGGCGCTGTGATGAGTCCTCATGCCCTGGGCACCAGCAAACAGTGTGGACCTGGTGGGGAGAGTGGACCTAGGGGGCTCTGTCGGGGCACGGGCGGCTCGCTGACTCGGCGCTGCTGTGTCCAGGGCTCCTGTCCTCCCTCCCCCCCCAGTGCTGTGCAGATTAGCCCATAAAGGGTGGCGAGGCCAGCACCGCCTCGTGCTTCCCCGGGGACTGGCACCTGCCCCCCACCCCGGGCTTAGTTAGCAAAGCTGCTGTGGGTCAGACCGAGGTCGCCTGGGGAGGGCTTCCGGGCAGGGCGCCAGCCTGCAGGGGCACTGCCAGGAGCCTGGTCAGCAGCAGTCAGGGTGGGCAGGGGCCCTGTGGCCAGGACAGGAGGGTTCTGTGGCTCTGCTTCCCCAGGCCTGGGGGACGTCTCCTGCTGGGACTGTGCAGCTACAGTGGGGATGAGGCAGCTGCGCTGTGTGGGGTGACTGCGCTGGGTCCCTGGCACCGTGTCCACAGGGTCCTGCCTGACCGTGTGAGGCTCCCTCTTGTCCAGGTCTGTTCTATGGGTGGCCATATCAAGGCTATCCCAGGTTACCCCAGGCCTCATTCTTATAGGACAGGCAGGTGAACATAAGGTCCCCTACAGCCAGGGACGCCAAGGCCAGACAAGCAAGGGGACAGTGAGCCAGGGCGGAGCCTGTGCCAGACCTTCTGCATCTGACTCGCTGGCACCGAGAGCTTTCGATGTCCCAGTCCCCACTTGGTCCCCAGCCTAGCACTGTCCCTGGGCAGCCCTTGGGCGTTCTCTGTCCAGCCAGAGTCCCCACCACCCATGCCGTCCCCCCATCTAATCAGAGCGCGTTCCTTGTCACTGCAGGGTGGAAGGACACAGGTCCCCGGCCCTGGCTGGCCTCCCGGGCTGTGGGGTGGCCCTCTCGCAGGGCTCCTTCCACGGCAGCTGGCAGAGGGGGCGCGGCTCCCAGCCCCAAACCACCAGGCTCTCCCTCGCTCACTTCCTCGCTCTGTCTCCCAGAGCCTTTTGGCTACAGGCTCGCAGGGGCTGCGTCCCCACCGCCCCTCAAAGGGGCTTTGTGTCGCCCACAAAGAGGCTCTGTCCCTCCGAGAAGCCTACGTGTTGCCATAGTGACGGAGGGGCCGGGAAGAGGGGTCCACCCACAGTCCGGGGGAAAGGGCAGTCCAGGCAGAGGGTATCGCGTGCACAGGCCAGCAGCCAGCGTGGCAACCGTCGCACCTGCCCACCATGGCCCCTCGGCCTGGCGGGACAGCTGTCCCTGGCTGAGCCATCAGTGGGGCCATCAGAGCGTGGGCGGGGGCAGGGCTCCAGGCCCTCTGCTGGGCTGCCGTCTGGTCCCAGCCTGGCCGCGAGCCTGGTTGCTTCCTCAGGAATGTCGTGGCCCCTGTGCCCTCCCTAGTGTGGAGGGGAACTCAGCCTCAGCCCCAGCGGGGGACCTCTAACCTCCACCCCTTCCCTCTGCTCCGGCTCCTGTTGCCCTGCGGTGGGGGATAGACCCGGCAGGGCAACTTGCAGGCTGGGGACCTGGGGAAGCGGGGAGGCCACGAGGCAATGAGCTAGCTCCCTCAATCCGTGGGGCATCCCCCTCTTCACCTTCTGCGGGCCTTACTCCCATCAGGGGTGGGGTGGAGTGGGTGGGCTGAACGTGCAGGGGAGGAGAAACTGCCCTGGCAACCCCACCCCCGCCAGCCCTCTCCGCTGGGAGATCCCGGCCTGGACCTCAGGCCCTTGAGCTTGCCGTGGGCCGTCTGCGGCAGAGACCCCAGAGGAGGTGGGTCCTCCCTGTCCGCACCTCAGTCTCGGAGCCTGCAGGGCATCACCCTTGGCCGAGGCCACAGCTGGAGTCTGGGTCAGGCACAGGAGGGGCAGCGGGCACGCTGGCCTGGGGCCCGAGGGACTCTTGTCCACTTTGTCCTCGTAGATAGGCAGGGCCTAGGGAGCCAAGAGAGCTTGAAGGTGCCGTACCGGGTGTCCACGACCCGCCTGCGTGGGAGTCTTAGGCCCAGGCATTTCAGAGGCTGCAACAACAGCTCCATGCCCCTGGGAACTCACCTGCCCAGCCTGCTGCATCTCGCCTGTGGTCCCCCGGCTTGTTCGTCCACCAATGCCCTGCAGTGACAGCCCCCGTCCAGGCTCAGGCCACCCAGCTCCCCAGCCTCCAGCAGTTCCTGCTTGATCCACTTCATCTCCTGCCTCAGTTCCCCTACGGCCCCTGGCCTCCCTGGACCTCCCACCAGCACCCACCCCCATTTTGAGCTGACCAGTCTGCCATGGTCCTGGCCTGCCCTTGGGTTAGTGCAGAGTGAGAACTCCTGGGGAAGAGCTCCCCCGCCCCGTGTTCTCCCTGCACGTGGGAGTCATCTCCCGCGTGGTCAACGGGTCCAGCTGGTGACCACGCTCACCTTGGTGGGCAAGTGGAGGTCCCTGAAGGGTTGTCTCAGCCCCATCCCCTCAGACTGCATCTCATCCAGCCTGGCATGTCTCCTCTGCTGGGGAAATCTGATTTTCAGGCTGAATTTGATTACGGCTCTCCAGCTGCCCGAGAATCCCACTGCTCCCCCCTCCCCCGACCCCCTGGACCAGAAGCAGGCGATGCCCCAGGTCCTGGAGAACCTCGTTCCCTGGCCTCACGCTCACGTGGTGGGGCGGGCGTCTGCCTGACCCATTTCTTTCTTTTTTTAAAAAATGAATTATTTATGTTATTTGTTGTTATTATTTATTTATTATTTTTTTAAAAAATTTGACCAGAGAGAGACAGAGAAAGGGAATGTGAGAAAGCAAGCTGCCAGATTTGGGATTCAAACTGCCGTTGGCAATGTGAGAGTCCAGCACCTTATCCACCACACCCACACCACCTGCCAGCCCCACCTGCCCTTTTTTTTTTTTTTTAATGAAAGGTTTTGCTATACGGCATATGCGCTCTGGAGAGACAAAGAGAGACAGGGAGAATGTGACAGATAGAACGTCGCCCTGTGGGAGGATGGCCATGCCGCAGTCCCTTCTCCTCCAGTCTCCTCTTGGGATTTTGGGCATGCACGCACACGTGTCCAGCATGAGATTTTTTTTTTTTCTTTTTTTGAGGGGTTTTTGCTATAGGGCGTGTGCGCTCTCCAGACAGACAGAGAGAGAAAGAGGGGCAGCAAAAAATCACCCCCTAGAGGGGATGGTCATGCCGCAATCCCTTCTCCTCCACTCTCCTCTCGGGATCTTGGGCACGCACGCACACGCACCCGGCGTGAGTTCTAAGCCATCGGGTCCAGGATGTGAACTGTGGTCGATTATGTGGGAGTCCAGCGACATAGCCATGACGCTAACTGCTGGGCCCTCCAGTGTGAGTTTTAAACTGCCGGATCTGGGACTCAAACCAGGGTCGACTACGTGGGAGTCCAGCCACGGAACCATTACACCATCTGCTCGTCCCCAGCCTGCCTGTCCCATTTCTTACTTAGGTTCTGGTCAGTCTGGCAGCTCATGCTCCCCCTAGAACACAGACCTGTGTGGGGCCCTGGAGCCGCCCCTGGGCCACGAACCTAGGCCCAACCAGCAGTGTGCTCTCGAAGCACACAGCCTCCTGTCTTCTGTCTGTGCTGGCGTCCACAGCGGTGCCTGCCAGCACTTCCGCATCGCGTATTCGGGATCTCGCCTCTGACCTCATCCCGTTTTTACGGCCTTTTACCCACTCTCGGTTGAGAAATTGTTCTTCTCTTACTGAACGACAGGAGCGTCTTATAGATTAGCACTGTTACTTTATTGCTGGATGTCACCGATGCTTGATCCCCGTGTGTCGCTTGTCTTATCTATCTTTTTACTGCCTGATGTACACTTGCCAAAGAGGCAGGGAGGAGGAGCGGGAAAGTGAGGGGGAGAAAGTATCCCACGTGGGGTTGCAACGCTGAGGACTTGGGGCATGCACCCACAGGTACCTGCTGTGCTCCTCAAACTGAGATTCCAGCTGCAGTTGGGATCTGGCTCCCTTAACCCTCTAAGCTACAGGGCCAGCCTCTCAACTCTTACTTGGCTTATTTATTTTAATTTGACCAGAGAGGGACAGAGCGAGCAAGCGAGAGAGAGAAAGTTGAGAATGCAAGCCGCCAGGTCCGGGACTCGAACCGTGGTCAGCCGTGTGGGAATCCAGCCCCCTTAACCATCACACCACCTGCCGGCCCTTCAACTCTCTTTTGATTCTCTTTACGGCGTCTTTGCTGTCGTGGACAACTTTGAATGTGGCAAAGCAGGCGGACGGGCAACTGTTCCCCCAGGCCCTGGCTGGCTTATGCCATGCTGAAGGTCCTCTGTGGGGCAGAGTAGGCTCCGTCCTTCTGGCCGAGAGCTCGCCGTGGGAGCTGCTCTGACGGTGGCACGGTGGTGGTGCTCTTCCTTAGCATCTTCTCGGATGTACGGAAAGGTCTCTCCTGGGCAGTCCCTTCTGCTGCTGAAAGGCCGAGATCATCTCTCCCCTGCACCAGGCACCCTAGACCCGGCCCGGGCTGTGAGAGGCTCTGTGGTCCTGGCCTGTGGCGAAGATGGCTGTGGGTCTCATTCTGTGTGAACCCCACACTCTAGCATCCTGTTCCACCTCGTCCCTAGCCTGGGCACAGGGCCCATCCTTGAGGGACGGGCCAGAAGCGGTCCCTGAGGCTTGGGGCACTGTCTGACCACAGTAGGGGCAAAGGGGCACAGATGGGGCCCCCTCGAGGCCTGACCAACCAGTGTAGGGAGCAAGTCTCCGAAGGAGGGAGCAGAGGTCGTCACCCAACATCGTCCCGGGCACCTCTGGGGCTCCTGGGCCACTTCCTGGCACCGTTCCCTCCTCATTACAGTAGGCGGAACGTGGAGGTGAGGGTGGAAGGAGGCTCCTTGGTGGCCGGTCCCCTCTCCCCTCACGGGGGCTGGGACAGCCCTGTCAGTGCTTTGATAGATGCTGGTCAGGTCTGGAGCCCAGGCTGCCGCCTGCCTCCCCCTGCCGGCCTGACCCTTAGGAAATTCCTCTAATTCCTCAACCCAGATTGGACTCAGGCCCCATAATTTGATTTTCCGGAGCAGGGCTTTGGCTGGACTTGTTCTGAAGAGGAATGTCTAAGTCGGCAAGAAGACGTTAAATGTCGGTTTTGGTTTCAGGGGAATGGTTCAGCTTCCACTCTTTAGTTTCTCTGATGTTTCTTTTGCTTTCCTGATAGAGCAACCATAGATCACAGTGCACCCTAGAAGACTTGGGGACCAGGGCTTCCTCCTTCCAGAAGTGTTTCTGAGCTTTGTTCTTGCTTGCCTGCCCACCAGACTGCCAGCCTGCCCATCCGCCCATCCATCCATCCATTCACCCAGTCACATACCCATAGACCCCACCCACCCTCCATTCTTCCATCTGTTCTTCCATCCATCCATATACCCACACACCCACCCATCCACCCACTCACTCTATTCCTCCCTCCTCCATCAGTCCATTCCTCATCCATCTACCTATTCACCCACCTATCCATCCAATTCCTCTACCCATCCATCCACTCCTCTATCCATCCATCCATCCATCCATCCATCCATCCATCCATCCATCCCTCTATCCATCCATCCATCCCTCTATCCACTCATCTATCCTTCTATACATCCATTCCTCCATCCCTCCATTCCTCTATTCATCCATTCCTCTGTCCATCCATCCATCTATTCCTCTGTCCATCCATCCATTCCTCATCCATCTACCTATTCACCCACCTATCTATCCAGTTCCTCTACCCATCCATCCACACCTCTAACCATCCATCCACTCCTCTATCCATCCATCCACTCCTCTATCCATCCATCCATCCATCCCTCCATCCATCCATCTGTTCCTCCATCCATCTGGCCATTCTTCTATCCATCTGTCCATCCCTCTATCCATCTGTCCATCCCTCCACCCATCCATCCATTCCTCCATCCATCCATTCCTCTATCTATTCATCCATTCCTCTATCCATCCTTCCAACCCTCTATCCATCCATCCATTCTTCTACCCGTCCTTCCATCCCTCTGTCCATCTGTCCATCCCTCCATCCATCCCTCCATCTATCCATCCATCCCTCTATCCATCCATTCCTCTATTCATCCATCCATCCCTCCCTCCATCCACCCATCTATTCCTCCATCCATCCATTTTTCTATCCATCTGTCCATCCCTCTATCCATCTGTCCATTCCTCTATCCATCCATTCCTCTATCCATCCATCCATTCCTCTCTCCATCCGTCCGTTCCTCTGTCCATCCGTCCACCTACCCATTCATCCAGCCAGCCATCCTTCCTTCCATCTATCCATACAACTGTCCATTCACTCAGATTCATCTGGCCAGCTGGCCTCCAATCATCCCATCCTCCCATCCTCCTGTCTGTCCTTCCATTCACTCTTTTATCCATTCCCTCATCTACCATACACCTGTCTACACGTTCAATTCCCATCATCTACTCCCCTCACCTCATAGACCCTCGGTCACCGTCCTAGTCACATGTCCCTTCCTCATTTACCCTCCCTCCCCCTCTGCTCATCCACTCATCCATCCGTTCCTCTACCACTCCGCCCATCCTCTCACCCATTCATCCGCAAGCCTCCCATGCCCCCACCTCCCCACTTACCCTTCCCCCTGTCTAGCCACCCACCTCCCATCCATTTGTGCCCCCTTGTATTTTTCCATCCTCATCCCCCTCTGTCAGGGTTTCATCCCGGCCCTGACTTTCCTAATCCCTTATCCAGGTCGCTGGTATTTTCTGGCCTGGGCACTGGTGGTGTCACCTGGTTCTGGGGTGTGGTCACTCCCCGGGTGGTGCCAGCATCATCCTGTCTTATGGCTAAAGCAGCTCTGGGGGCGGGCAGAATGCATGGCAAGAAGCAGTCTCTGAGGACGACGGCGAGGGACTTGCTGGGGTGTTGGGGGGCATGAGGATCTGCCCGGCAGGTGGTACTTTCCAGGTGAGCTGAGGCGAGGCCATGATGGCCTCAGCCAGCAGTGAGGGCCAGGGTCAGTGCCACACTTCCTGCCTGTCCCTGGGCCTCCCAAGTCTTAGCAGGAGCATGTTCGGTGCCTACCCCACCCCCAAAGCCCAGCAGGGGAAAATATCTTTGAAACCCTGTGGTTGATCTTAAAAATTCATGCACGTTTTGCCTTCCGTGACACCACATATTTATTGTTTTAATATAAAAATAGCATTTTGAGTTACCATCTGGAAAGCTGCCCTCTGGGGGCTGGGCGTGGGTCACCTGTATTGGCACGTGCTCCTGAGCACAGGCCCAGGGAAGCCATGGCGTGGGGGGACGTGACTTCCTGCTCTGCGGAGATGTCCCCCGGCCCTGGAGGTGCCGAGGCTGAAAACTCTGTGGCTTTGGGACCAGCAGTTAGCGTAATGGCTATGTCGCTGGACTCCCGTGTAGTCAACTGCAGTTCGCGTCCCAGACCCGGTGGCTTAAAACTCACGCTGGGCATGTGTGTGTGCGTGCCCAAGATCCAGAGAGGAGAATGGAGGAGAAGGGATTGTGGCGTGGCCATCCCCCCTGGGGGGTGATTTCTCGCTTTCTGTCCCTCTTGTCTGTCTGGCGAGCGCACGCGCCCTATAGCAAAAACCTCTCAAAAAAACCCCAAACAACTTTGTAGCTTTCTGCCCCCACCACGGGCAGAAGGAGGGTGCTTCCTGTAGCAGGGTCCCAGCACCCAGGCCCTGCATCTCCATGAGCAGCTGCTGGGACTCTAACCCCTCGGGGTGGGTGGTGCTTGGGGCGTCACCCAGGAGACGCTGTCATTGTGCTCCCATTGAGCCAAATCAGGCAGTGGGAGGTCAGTGTAGGGTTTGGACACCTTCTCATGGTGGCCTCTGAATTCTGGGCCCCCAGCCAGCTTCCAGCTGGAGCCATTGGCCCTTTAGGGTGGATGTCCTCTGACCCCAGAGTGGAAGCATGTTAGGGGGAGGTGCTCAGGGCAGGGAGGCTGTCCCAGGGTCTGCAGCCCTGGCCTGGCCTAGGGGTGGGGGTTTAGTACAGACGAAGCCTGAGTGGGGCAGGTGGTGTGGTCTTGCACAGGAGAGGAGCCACCTCCTGTCCACATGGCCAGCAGCTGCCCTGTGGGTCCTGATTGTCACCATCCAGAGCCGGCCCCCACCCACGC
>NW_006159771.1:265761-271564 GCF_000334495.1 Tupaia belangeri chinensis
GTCCCAGACCCGGTGGCTTAAAACTCACGCTGGGCATGTGTGTGTGCGTGCCCAAGATCCAGAGAGGAGAATGGAGGAGAAGGGATTGTGGCGTGGCCATCCCCCCTGGGGGGTGATTTCTCGCTTTCTGTCCCTCTTGTCTGTCTGGCGAGCGCACGCGCCCTATAGCAAAAACCTCTCAAAAAAACCCCAAACAACTTTGTAGCTTTCTGCCCCCACCACGGGCAGAAGGAGGGTGCTTCCTGTAGCAGGGTCCCAGCACCCAGGCCCTGCATCTCCATGAGCAGCTGCTGGGACTCTAACCCCTCGGGGTGGGTGGTGCTTGGGGCGTCACCCAGGAGACGCTGTCATTGTGCTCCCATTGAGCCAAATCAGGCAGTGGGAGGTCAGTGTAGGGTTTGGACACCTTCTCATGGTGGCCTCTGAATTCTGGGCCCCCAGCCAGCTTCCAGCTGGAGCCATTGGCCCTTTAGGGTGGATGTCCTCTGACCCCAGAGTGGAAGCATGTTAGGGGGAGGTGCTCAGGGCAGGGAGGCTGTCCCAGGGTCTGCAGCCCTGGCCTGGCCTAGGGGTGGGGGTTTAGTACAGACGAAGCCTGAGTGGGGCAGGTGGTGTGGTCTTGCACAGGAGAGGAGCCACCTCCTGTCCACATGGCCAGCAGCTGCCCTGTGGGTCCTGATTGTCACCATCCAGAGCCGGCCCCCACTCCCTCTGCCTCTTGTTCCGAAGCCCAGCTGAGATGGGCTGACGCTGCACCAAGATCTAAATGAGGGCTCGGGAGACCCGGCTCCTGCCCTCCCCGGCCCTCCCGGGGAGGAGGGGCCCCATGCTCCCTCAGGCCTGCCACCAGGACCAGTCCACACGTGCACGGGCCCGGGGTCTGCACCTGGGCTGGGGCTGTGTGCAGGTGGTGGCAAGCACGCCCGGGAGGGCTGCATGGCCGTGGGCATGCCATGCTGCCCTGGTGCCATGGGGCGGGAGGACCCAGCCTGCACCTCATGCCCCGCTGCCCCAGGCGGCACCACCACTCCTCCCAGCAGGGCTTGTGTTCCCGCTTCCGGCCGTGGCTGACTTCACACAGCTTCTCGTTCACACTGGCTTCCCTGCAGGGTCACGCTGACAGTTTTATTTGTGTGACAGGTGCTGGGGAAATGAGAAGCAGCTTCAGGGGCCTCTGCCGGCTGGCCGCCCTCGCCGGGCTTCAGTTTCCTGGCCGTCATGGTGGGGCCGGGCACACTGAGATGTACTCATACCCTGGGACCAGCAGCCCGGACTGGTGTGGTCACGCCCAGCCCTGGCCCTCCCTGTTCACAGGCTCTATCCTTGCTCTGGGCCGCAGAGGAGGCCCTCTGGGGGTGTCACTCACTGTGTGTGCACGCTCCCTGTGCACAGGGGGAGCTCAGGCCCTGTGCTGGTGCAGGGGTGAGAGAGCCAGCCCCGGCAGTGTCCGCGGGCTGGCGTGGGACCAGCTGGGAGGAGGCCCCAGGCAGCCCCGGGCACCTGGCCATACACACTGAGCTCAGGCCGTATGGCCGCGTGGCCTGTACCCCGCCCACCGCTGGGAGCTGGGTCTGGGCTCTGCATACTTGTTCTTCTTTTTGCCCATGAAAAACAAACACGCCGGGTAGCCAGGGAGCCACGGCGGGGAAAGCGCTGGCTCTGCAGGCTCTGGGGCCCTCGGGAACAACAGGCGGGCCTGACCTTTCCTAAGCACTGGGCCTCACGCGCCAGGGCCCCCGCCCTCTTCTGCATCAGGAATCACCCACAGTGGGCCACTTCCAGGCATGGGGACCCTCCACTTCTTGCAGCCCTGGCCAGAACCTTAACCAGGCTTGTCAGTTTTCATTCTGCCTTGTGGAGCAGACAGCACCCAGGCTACAGGTGAAGGCTGACCGCACCCTGACCGGGCGCAGGCTGGTGTTGCCCGTGGCTCCGAGGAGGTGGTCACCCTGCCTAGGTGTCCCAGCACGTGGCAGCAGTGGGGTGGCTTTTCCCTGCCTTCTGCCATGCTGGTGATGTGACCACGGATGATTCGCACCCCCCTGGGCCCCAGGGTCTGCCTCTGAGGTGGGGCTGGGAGGCTCCGTGAGACTGGAGTGGACGCTCATCACACCAGCTCTTCCTGCCCTTTCTGGAGGGCTCTGAGCTACCCATAGTCCATGGTTCTGCTGGGCCCAGCAAGAAATGGAAGAACCCAGGTCAGAACCCCGCACCCCACAGGGAGTGAGCCGGCCGGTTCCGGCCAGCCTTGGATTAATGGCTTTTAATTTAGAATGCAATCAATGCGGCCTCTCTCCAGAGAGCTGAATGCTCTGGTCTGGGAGAGAGTCGTATGATGAGTGAGCCGGGCGGACAGGGGGCCCATGATGGCCTGAGCAGGCCGCTGCCCCACCCCGCCCTGAGCTTGTTCTGCTGTGTCTGCAGGTGGCGGGCATCCTGGCCATGGAGGACTGTGACGTACACTCGGCCGCCAGCATCTTGGCCTCGGTGAAGGAGCAGGAAGCTCGCTTCGAGCGGCTGACGCGGGCACTGGAGCAGGAGCGGCGCCACGTGGCCCTGCAGCTGGGGCGTGCCCAGCAGCCTGGCATGGGCGGCAGTGGCACAGGAGGGGGGCAGCCCCTGCCGATGGCCTGGCAACAGTTGGTCCTGCAGGTAACAGCCTAAGGACTTGGTGGGGAACAACCAGAGGGTCTCAGTGGACCCCAAGCCAGCATGCAGTGGCTTATCATAAGGCCTGCTGCAGCTTCTGTGGGGGGAAGGAAAGTGGGATCCCAAGGGAGAGAGAAGTCCCCTTTGCGTATGGCGGGCACCACATGAAGAATGGCACCCTCCACTGAGGGGGCCATCAGGGCCCAGGAATCCAGACAGAGCTATCCTGGGCACCCCCTTGGTCAGCCTGGACATGCTGCCCTCCTTCATCCCAAGAGCTGGCGAGCCGGCCTTGGGGAAGCTTGAGAAAGACCCCAGGCTTCGCCTGCAGCTGGGACTGTGGCTTGGGGGCCTCAGTTTCCCCACTGGCCATTGCTCAGCCCCAGGAGGTGTGCAGCCCTGTCTGTCCCATGGCCAGGCCCTGAGAACTCTAAAAGTTGGGGTGTACACTCCGGAGTGAGATCGCCTGGATCCCTGACACCCCTGCCTCAGTGCCCTAGCTTGCAGATCGGGCGACGGAAGCATTCGGCACTTGCCCCGAGGAAATGCAGGGGACCCAGAGTTTGGGGTGATTCCTGTAGCTCTTGCTACTGATTGAGGCAGGGATAAGGGTAGTCAGGCCAGAGCTGTCCCCAGCCCTGTCGCTCCATGGTCGTCCCTGGTCACCACTCAGCTCAGAGGCCAGGTAGGAGGAGAGGGGACGGGTACTACCTACTGCAGTAGGACCCTCAATTTCCCCAGCTCCGCTCCCACCTTCCTAAACCTGGCAGCCAGACCTCCCTGACAACTGCACGTTCCCCTCTCCCCTGCCTTCTCTGTTCCCGTCAGACCCTGACTCCAGGGAGCCATGCCTGCCATGTCCGCTGAGGCCGGCCCAGGGGGCCCGCCTCGCCTAGCCGGGCGTGTGGAGCCCAGAAATAGCAGCCTTGTCAGGCGCGGGGGGCCCTGGGGCTGAGGGTGAGCCTTGTCATGGCCTGCCACTGGGCAGGTGACGGTTCCTGGAAGCACTCCCGAGATCCTCATTCAAGGTACGGCTCAGCCCAGGCACAGCCAGGGCCACATTTATGTCTCCAGAGGACCCCAGACCCACTGGGACCTCTCTTTCCAAGCACTGGTGCTGAGACCAAAAGAACCGGGATGGAGATGGGGAGGTCTGGGCGTGAGCCAGCCCCGTGGCTCCCAGACTTCGTGCTGTCCAGAGGGCGAGGCCTGCATCTGCAAACTCGAGGGGGAAGCAGAACAGCTGGCTGGGCCACATGGGGACAGTGGGAGCCCCCCCCCACACGGCCGCCCTTCAGGCGCCAGGCACTCAGTCTGGCCCTGGGCCGGAACAGGCTCTGCGCTTCAGCCCACAGACAGGCAGTGTGGGAGGACAGACGGCACCCCGGGGGGTCAAGGCCCTGGTAGGAGGATTTCCCACAGCCTGGAGGGCTGAGGACTGCTCGAACTTGAGTATCCCCCGCACCCCTCCCTGTCTGCGTGCCCTTAGCTTTCTCAGGCTGGGATAGGGAAGAACAGCCCTGTTCCCAGGGCCGCAGCTGAACCAGCCAGGCGGAAGCGGGTGCTGAGGAAGGCAGGGGACGTGTAGCTGGCTGGGCCCGTGTAGCTGGCTGGGCCCGGCCTGGATGCCAGACCTGCTTCCCAGGTTAGCCTCAGCAGGGGGGGGAGGGGGGGCGGGGAATTAGAGACCTACCTGCTCAGCCACTGGGTCCGAGCGGGAGGTTGGTTGGGAGGTTTGAGACTCAGGGCCAGTGCCCAGGCAGGTAGCGAACACTGCGGGGCAGGGCCAAGGCCAGAGGCTACTACTCATGCAGCCGCAGCACTGGCCCCCGGTTTTGGTTACTTGGCCTTCATTCTGCAGCAGAAAAGGTCCCTTCCAGAGGTCCAGTCAGAGCAGGGCTACCCTCACCCGGTGGGGAGGTGCGCCAATAACAGGCCCCACCAGCTGGGCTGTTGGACTCGTCTCGGGCTTGGCCAGCGTGGCCGGGACAGCGACAGCTGGTGAAATGGGGAAGAAGACAGAACCAGCTTAAACCTAAGACCTGGGCCGTATCCCTCCGGGCAGCATCCTCATCCTTCTGCTTCCTGCGTGGCCCCACATGGGACTGCCAGGGGTGGAAGACACCCAAGGGCCAGTCAGTAGTCAGGGCAGCTCGCCCCAATGCAGGTGGGGAAACTGAGGCTCAGAGGGGCACATGGTTGGCACCCAGAGTGGCCTCTGTATCACATATCTTGGAAGCAGAGGTGGCGCCAGGAGAGGCTTAGTTTTCTGAGTTAGAGGAGCAGCAGAGGTGGGCCTCACCTGAGCCCCTCCTCTTGTGGGACCCCCCCCCACACACACACACACATACACACATACATTGGCCCCAGCTTTGGTCATCTCAGAGCTGTTCCCTTGTTCATGGTGCTGGAGCCGCGGGCTTGCTTCCACAGGGTCAGCCCAGGCAGATGGCCCTCGCCTCTCCCTGTACCTGCCTCTCTCGGCGGAGTGGCGCATTAATGCCAGGCTGCAGGGTAGGCGGGCTGGAAGACCACCCTGAGCCTCTGTGCTTTGACGGAGAAGCCAAGACGCACTGTGGCTTTTCCAGCCGGGAGTCGTCAGGGTCCCCTTGAGCTCTGTGGGGATGAGTCCTTGGAGAACCATTCTGGGTGGGAGCTGGGCAGGGGTGTGAGGCGGAATCTGGGAGACCCGAGAGCCGTGCAGAGATGGCTTTACAGCCTTACCCGCCCTGTTTCACAGCAAGGGGAAACTGAGTCCCAGCCAGGATGCGCACCTGCTGCCAGTGCGAAGGGCCTGTCCTTAGGCACTGGCTCCTCCTCTGCCGCAGCTCATCCCCCCCACACACACCCCGCACTCCACTGGCAGAGTGGGCGGAGGCAGGAGGGGTCTCCCTGGAAAACTGGGTCATCTCCTCCCAGTCCTGGGGTCGGGGGAGGGCAGGTGAGCAGCCTCTGCCCATTTATTGGGGGCAGACCCGGCCCTGGAAAGGAGGACTTAGCTAAAGTCACTAGGCGGGAAAATGCCACCCCAGTCGCGAGGAGAGGCGAATAGTCCAGACTGGCTGCAGGGAACCTAGGGGCACCTGACCCCGCCCTGGCGGCAGGGCCCCGCCCCGCACTGGTAGGGGCGGGACCTTGCCCCGCCCACCGGCCC
>NW_006159771.1:271836-276636 GCF_000334495.1 Tupaia belangeri chinensis
CGGAGCGCCCGAGCTGCCCCCCTGGAGGGCAAGGCTCGCGCGGGGTCTCCGGAGCCCATCCCCGCGGGCCAGGCACGGGAGCCCCAGATAGTGCGACCCTGCACCGAGCGAGTCGGCCGGCCCCGGAGGGGGCACGCCCCGGCCAGCGCTCAGGACAGGTGCCGAGGGACCGGGGTGGAGGGTCAGGGCTTACCGGAGCAGTCTGTCTCTAGGTAGGAGGGAGGCTGAATGTGGAGATGGAAGCTGAGATAGGCCGTGTGCTCCCTGGGGGGCTCCTTTCCCTCTTCTCCCCACCACTCCCCCCGCCCTCCGCGGGCTCTGACTCCCGGGACCTGCGAAGGAGCTTCCGGAGCTGATGGAAGCCCTGTCTGCAGCGGCAGTGCACGTGAGGGGAGGGGGTGAGGCCATCCTGCCCACGTGGGGAGGCAAGAGGGGATCTCCGAGGAAAACCCAGTCTGCTTTTCAGTACTGGGGCGGGGGGGAAGGCAGGTGGGCAGCCTGCGTTATTCTCAGAGGGGGCCCGGTTAGGTAGCCGGAGGGGAAACTGAGGCCAAGCAGGGAAGAACTCGGAGACTCGGGTGCAGGTCTCCCACAGCCGCCTACTTGGGTAGCCCGCGTGTGGTCTCCAGGGCCTGGGCTGACCAGGGTCAGAGGCTAGTTCGTGGTCACAGTGCGGCTGATGGCCTGGGCCAAGTTTAGGGAAGTGGGGTGGGTGACAGCCAGCCCTGCTGTCTCCCTGCCTACTGGGCACCCCTTGGCCTTCCAGCCACTCTGCCTGTGGCCATGCCCTGGCAGGTGCACTGACTGGTGTGGAGGGGCACTCCCCATCCCAGAGGGCAGCGAGGGTGAGACCTTTTTGTGATAGCCAGGGGCTTAACTGCCTGGTGGGAGCCAGCAGCCTGCCCCATCTTGGATGCCGTGGGATCCAGGTGGGCAGTCTCACCTTGACCTGTCCCCTCTGGGCACCGGTGGGGACTCGGACCCGGTGGGGCACCAGCCCCTTACAGTCCTTGGTGCTCGTCTTCGGAGTCGAGCTGGTACAGGAGATGGGCACTCTGGACTTCAGCCCAGCTCTCCACCCTCGAATTAGGACAGGACTTTTTCCCTCTCCCTGTCCCCTGAGGCGACTGTGGGCCTTTGGCCAGGTGCACTTGTCTGTGGTTGGGTCCACGTCTTACTTTTCTCTTCCCCAAGGGTCCACGTCTTACTTTTCTGTTCCCCAAGTCCCTTGCAGCTAGCCGCAAGGGACCAGCCCCCTGTGCTCGACCTGTCTCTGTGTAAGAAAGCTGAGCCCCGTGCTGTGTTCAGCTCTGTGCCTCCGGGTGCCTCCTGCAAGCCCAAGGGAGCTCATGGGAGCCCCAGGCCTGGGCCACAGCCCCCTGGTGGACCTGGCGCTCTATAGAGGGGCGAGTGGGGAATGGATCTGTGCCAGGACACAGGTGATGGGAGGCTGGGTGTGGACTCTGCAGGAGAAGTAGGGGTAAGGCCAGGGCTGGGGAGGGGGTGACACATCGAGGTGGGCTGCTGGGGTTGGTGTGTCCAGGACACGCCTGGGTCTGGGGTGCAGAGAGGCGCAGCCAAGTGAGGGCTGGTGTGGAGGCTCTGTGGGATGGCAGGGCAGGGGCCCCTGAGGACAGGCCAGCCTGGGCAGGTGGGCATGAGACTGGAGCCTAAGAGGGCCTTGGGACCACACAGGGACGCGAACGCCCCAGCCATCCCCTCTGTCATAAGCCCACAGCCCCACCCCAAAGGTATTCTTGTACAGAACAAGCTTAGCCCTCTTGCCATCGTCAGTCTCAGTTTTCCCACTTGCCGCCAGCTCTGACATCCCCGTGGAGGACCCCTGGGTAGACGGGTGGGTTGGTGATCTCTGGCTGTGCGTTGCATGCACGTGAGGACCCCCGTGGGTCCAGGGCCCGGCATGTGGGTGGTAGGCTGGAGTACGTGTCCTCACGTCCCTCTAGGAGGGGCGGGTCCTGCACCTGGCATGCTGTCAGGGCAGCAGACGGGTGTGCTCGGGCCGATGTGCCAGTCTGGGTGCTGGTACAGATGCACACACGGCCCTGTCCGAGGGAGCAGGTACATGCACGTGTGCCCAGGCCCGTGTGCCGGGGCCAGGCTTCCCTGCGATCCTGGCTGACTCACGCTCGCACCGGCGGGGTGAAGTCATCGCCGCTTTTAGCTCCCTGAGGTCATTTGCCAGCAGGGCCTCCTGGGGCCTGGGGATCCCGCTGCCCGGTTGCTGGACCGGGCGTGGGGTGCTGCCGGGTTTTCCTGGGCACCCTGGGTCTCCTGGACCACCCTGACTGCAGCGTCAGCCCCTCACCAGAGGCCGGGGTAGGGAAACAGGCAGGGCCACAGCCACAGGAGATGTCCTCCTCCTCCCTCCCCTTCACGGCCCACTGCTTAGCTAGAGTAGGGGGCTCTTCTCTGGGTGGTTAATGTATGCAAATGTATGCAAGCATACTAAGGCACCATAGCCCCGCCCCTGCAGGGTGTCCGGGCAACGTCTTGTTTCTTGTTTCTCCTCCCACCCTGCTGCCAGGGCTGCAGCCCTTCTGCCTGCTCCTGCTCCTGCCCCCGCTGGAGCTCTGACTGGACCCCAGGACCCAGCAGCGGGAGCTCAGGCTGGGTGCACGTTTGCCCCCACAGTCATCAGATACTGATCGGGCAGCCCTGGCCCCAGCTCTGATGGGCTGCCCTGGTGTCTACTCCTGCTCCAGAGCCGTCCTGGCTCCCCAGTGCCCTTGGAGAAGACCTCAGGCTGCTCCGTCTGGCAGCCACCAGTTGTCCCCACTCTGGACCTCAGTCTGTTCTCTCTCCCGGGAAACGGGGCCCCCTCTTGGCTGGGTCTTCAATAGAAAGTGGCCGCCAAGGCCTTGGCCCAGGGGCTGAGATGAAGCTCAGAGGCCTCATTGCCAGATTGCCTTCCCTGGGTTCCCCGCATGGTGGTGAGGTTCTGGGTGAACCCCCCCTACCCCCCCCCACCAGGCTTCAACTTCCCTCTCCCTAAGATCACCTGGTGGCCTCTTTTGCCAGTTACCAGAGCCGGAGGAATGCACCTGTCCTTTCATGTCGGTCCAGGCTCCACATAGACCCACCCCCGGGCACTAGGGGGTCAAGTATCCCTCCGAGACAGGGCCCCAGTCTGGAGAATCTTCTCATCCCGAGAACCCCAGAGGCAGCCTGAGCATGGCCCTGGGCACCTTACCTGGCACACCTCCTAGGTGAATCAGGCAGATGCGGTTGAGTGGCCAGCCCTCCCCGGGCCTCCGTTTGGTGTCCACGAAGGCCTCAGAGGCCCAGGCAAGGGACTCACCCTGCCAGGCCCGGGGGCCCAGACCACAGAGTGGGCCTGTCCTCTCGCTGACCCAGCCCTGGCTGCCTGGGAATGTGCTCCCCCCTCGCCTGCCCACCATGGCTTCGGTTTTAGCCCCTACCATCCTGGCTGGATGCCAATCCCAGGATGCCGGTGTGATGCGGCCCCAGGGCCAGGGACCTCTGTGGTCAGAGGGCGTCTCCGTGAGCCTGTCTCCTACTGGCAAGCCTGTCTAGTTGGTGTGGGGGCCCCCGTCCAGGGCTGTCTGCTGGAATTCCACCGTCGTTGCCCTGTAGGATGGTGCCAAGGGTGGTGGAGGCCTGAGCTCACCGTCTCCGATGTCAGTGGGGGAAGCACCAGCCACCGTCTCGGGATAGGGCCAGGCTGTGCCCACTCGATGCCCCAAGAGCATCCGGGCCGGAAGGAGCAGGGATATTTCGGTGCTCCGAGTGCACAGGGCATTCTGGGAGCAGGGTATTTCTGTCTTGCGAGGGCGTCTGTCTGGTCTTGGTGGCGGCCATCTGGGCATGGCATGGGAGTCGGTGAACAGGCTAAAACTACCTCTGTGGGGCAAGGAGGAGGTTCAGGACACCATGAGGGCACAGGCGGGGTGGCAGGTGATGTCAGGAGGGAGTCCTGCAGGTCCCACCTGTCACCTGAGCCTTATAGCTCAGGGAGAGCCACCAGTGCTGCACCCCTGGGCCCCATGGCTTTATCTGCCAGCCAGGCCCAGGAAGGTCCTAGGATCGGGGTGGGTGACAGCAGGGTCAGCACTTGATGTTTGGAGGCTGAGGACACGCTGCTGTCCTCCCCAGCTCGGGCACAGGCCAGCTGTAGGTGGGGGGCCTTGAAGGCACCTCTGGGTAGAAGGTCCTGCCCGCCGACACCCACCCTCCGCCCCCACCCCAGGAGCAGAGCCCGGGCAGCCAGGCCTCGCTGGCCACGATGCCGGAGGCGCCCGAGGTGCTGGAGGAGACGGTGACGGTGGAGAGGGACCCCGGCACTCCCACCTCCCACGTCTCCATTGTCACCTCCGAAGACGGCACGACCCGGCGCACCGAGACCAAGGTGTGGCTGGGCCTGGGCGTCAGGAGAGCCGACGGTGGCCACGCGTGTCCCGTTTGCCCACCTGGGGGACCCGTGTGGACAATGGAGGCGACCCGGGCCCTGCCAGGAACAGGTCCACGTCTCGGGTGGCCCAAGTCACCTGCCACCTGCCCATCCCCAGGTCACCAAGACGGTCAAGACAGTGACCACACGGACAGTACGCCAGGTGCCCGTGGGCCCGGATGGACTCCCCCTGCTGGACGGCGGCCCCCCGCTGGGCCCCTTTGCGGATGGCCCCCTGGACCGGCATTTCTTGCTGCGAGGCGGTGGCCCGGCGGCGACTCTCTCCCGAGCCTACCTCAGCGGTGGAGGTGGCTTTCCTGACGGCCCCGAGCCCCGGGACACCCCCAGCTACGGCAGCCTCTCCCCCGGAC
>NW_006159771.1:276799-278049 GCF_000334495.1 Tupaia belangeri chinensis
AGCCTGGCCGCCGATGACGAGGGTGGCCCTGAGCTGGAGCCCGACTATGGCACGGCCACACGGAGGAGGCCCGAGTGTGGGCGGGGCCTCCGTGCCAGGTGAGCGCCTTATGTCCTGCAGCTGCCTCCTCCAGGGAGCCCACCTTCCACTCCCCAGCCATAGAGTACCCCACAGGTAGTCGAAGTACAAGGGTGAATTAGACATGTACCGTTTGGTTTGCATCAGCCTTGGCTTCGCTCAGGGACGGCAGCAAGTATAGGCTCTGGGGCGGTAGAAGTGAGGCTGGTCCCCTCCCCAGGCCTAGGGCACAGGAGAAGTGGTGACAGCACCAATGCCACAATGTCACTCTGAGCTTCAGGCCCTAGCCTCTCCCTGGGCCTCCATTTCCCTCACGGTCAGTAGTCACTAGAGCCCAGGTCGGGACCAGCAGTTAGCGTAATGGCTATGTCACTGGACTCCCATGTAGTCGACCACGGTTCGCGTCCCGGACCCAGTGGCTTAAGACTCATGCCGGGCACATGTGCGTGCGTGCCCAAGATCCCGAGAGGAGAATGGAGAAGGGATTGCGGCGTGACCATCCCCCCTGGGGGGTGATTTCTCACTTTCTATCTCTGTCTCTCTCTGTCTGGTGAGCGCACGCGCCTTACAGCAAAAACCTCTCCAAAAAAATAAAAGAACTTGGGGTTCAAGCCTCCCTGTCACAGCCTTTACTCTGTCCCTACAGCCTGCGTGGGTCCAACCCCTCTGAGCCCCAGCTCTTCCCCTGGGAAGTGGGTTTCTTTGTGACAACTCACAGGGGCCGCGGAGAGCCAAGGCCTTGCCCTTGAGCTGGTGGCCTGAGCGTCCCGCAGGTGATCCTCCTGGAGTGGCCACATGTAGAAAGGGTTTCATCTCATGGAAGGCGGAGTGGGTTTATGGAGGTGGGACCCCCCCCAGCTGTGCGCAGACACCGTATGAAGACACATTAGCTCAGGATGGACACGTACTGCTTGTGGTGGGAGTGAGTGAGCCCCCTGTCCTGGGAGGGATGCAAGCCCCTGTGGCCAGCGGCTGGGTTCGGCTCCATCGTGGCTCCAAGTCCGTTCTTGCTGGGCTGAGGTGTGACGCTGGGTGCACACTCCATGCTTGGGGGCTGAGAGCCCGGCAGGTCCCTGGAGGAGGTGTGTGGGAGGGCAGGGCGGGTGGCCGCTGTGCGGACCTTCACGCCCACTCCCCTGCGCAGGGCCTACGAGGACACAGCGGATGACGGC
>NW_006159771.1:278596-282385 GCF_000334495.1 Tupaia belangeri chinensis
CGCGACACCGACAACAAGGCCGCCATCCGGGACTGTGGCGGCGTGCCCGCCCTGGTGCGCCTGCTGCGAGCCGCCAGGGACAACGAGGTCCGTGAGCTTGTCACCGGTGAGTGTGACCCTGCTGCGCCTGTCCTCCAAGAGGGACCGGACCGCGTGGGAGGGGTGGAGCCACCTGGGGCCCCACTGCCAGGAAACGCACCTGAGTCCCAGCTGCTGCAGCTGCTTGCCCTGGGCGGCAGCCATCCAGCCCCAGTGATGTGACAGGTGCCCGATCGGGTCGCTGACGCTGGGCCTCTCAGGCAGGACCCTCCACGCCTGCCCCCTGTGCTCACGTCAGTTTCCTGGGACCCACCTCTCTGGTTCTCACTCCCTGATTGGTGGTGGGCCCACACCCACCTGTGTACACCATGGCTTCGGGAGTGTCAGTCCCTAGCACCGTGTGGCTTCATGGACAATACGCTGGGAAGAGACAGCACCCGCCAAGGCCCCCTCTGCACCCCGACCCTTTGGGGCTCCGTCCCAGCCCCCTGTGTGTTTTGCCCAGGCTAGGGTGGGTCCCCGGAACATTCCCTCCTGTGCTGCCCTGGTTCCAAGAAGGGCGGGAAGCCCTGAGTGCGGTCTGGGCCGGGGAGGCGGTGCCCGGTGTGGTCAGCCCCGGCTGGTCGCCGGCACCCACAGGCACGCTCTGGAACCTGTCGTCCTATGAGCCCCTGAAGATGGTCATCATCGACCACGGGCTGCAGACGCTGACCCACGAGGTCATCGTGCCCCACTCGGGCTGGGAGCGCGAGCCCAACGAGGACTCCAAGCCGCGGGACGCCGAGTGGACGACGGTCTTCAAGAACACGTCGGGCTGCTTGAGGTGTGGGCGGGGCCCAGGCTAGGCCAGGCAGGAGGGAGGAGCTGGGGCCTGCACCTGTCGCACCAGGGCCCACCCCTGGGGAGCCATGGCCTCATGGTCTCGGCGGGCTACCCACGTCTTAGGAGCTTTCCAGCCACCACACAAGTCCTGTAGGTGAGAAGTGGGGCCCGGTGGACTGTCCCTCCCAAGGCACCCTCCAGACAGGTCTCCCACCTGTCTTGTGGGACCCCAAGGTGCCAGTGCGGCCAGCTGCCACCCCGCCACGCCCGCCATGACAGCCAGGGTGGGCGAACCATGACAATCACCTTCACCTGCCTCAGAAACCTGTTTGACTCCTTGCTTCCTGCCCTTCCCCTGCCACCACTGGGAAGCCCTGCCGAGGCCCTGCAGGGTCCTGGTCCCCACAGTCCTGCCTGTCCATCAGCATGGGCCCCAGCGGCCTCACAGGGTCGTGACCTCAGGGCAAGGCAGGACCTAGAACCGCCATGTGGCAGGGTTAGGGGTGTGGCCGGTTCAGGCCTCTTTGGGCCCTACCTCTGTCCCTTTCCAATTCAGCTGAGTCCAGGAAAGCCCATGCCCCTCTTGGAGAGGCTAGGCCAGGGCCCATCTCTGGGGCCACTTAGGCCCTTGTCTGTCATGCTCCGGGCCCTAGGGTCCTGTCCTGTCCTGGTGACCCTGATGGGGCGGGGCAGCTGCAGGGCACAGGTGGGACTGGGGCAGTCTCTCTGGGGCAGGGGTCACCGTGCCTGCTCTCGGTCACCCAGGAACGTGAGTTCAGATGGCGCGGAGGCCCGGCGGCGACTGCGGGAGTGCGAGGGGCTGGTGGACGCGCTTCTGCATGCCCTCCAGTCGGCCGTGGGCAGGAAGGACACAGATAACAAGGTGGGCGGGGCAGGGTGGGGACGTCTCTCAGCCTCCCCCGAGGGTCAGACAGCGCAGGATGGAGCCATGGGGCCGGAGCTGTTGGGGGTACCAAGGGGAATGGGGGATCTGGCCCCACTGTAAAGCTGGCGAGGCCCTGCTCATGTCCGGGGCGTCTTCCCACAGCCCCTTCGTAGCTTAGGCCTCCCTGTCTCCCCCCGGCGCCCCCTGGAGGCCTGCCCCAGCAGCCCCTCTCCCGCAGTCGGTGGAGAACTGCGTGTGCATCATGAGGAACCTGTCCTACCACGTACACAAGGAGGTGCCCGGGGCCGACAGGTACCAGGAGGCCGAGCCCGGGCCCCTGGGCAGTGCTGCGGGTTCCCAGCGCCGGAGGCGGGATGACGCCAGCTGCTTCGGGGGCAAGAAGGCCAAAGGTGGGTGGGTGAGGCTTGGGGTACCACACTAGACCCCCAGCTGTGGGTGGAAGGCACTTTACACCCCACAGGCATTTACAGGGGGACATCTGTCAGCCCCCAGTGGGCCAGTAGAAACAGGGAGCTGAGCCGGGGTCCCACCTGAGGTCACAGGGCCGAAGGGCCAGGCTGCAGGACCCAGACGCAGCCAGGCCACCATCCCCTGCTGTGGAGTTGCTCTGACCCTGAGGAAGGCTTCTGCGGGCTTCGGGGTTGGAAAGCGCCAACAGGCTGTTCGCAGAAGGCGGCTGCACCCCCTCGATGTGGGCTCTTGTGGGGTGTGGGTTCCAGGGACCTGCGACCCCTGCAGCTGCGGTGAAGCCTGTATTCCCTCTCCCTTGCCCCTGAGCCCAGCCTCCCCTTCTGTGTCCCACTGGGGGATGCGCAATCCCCGAACGTAACCGGGGAGGGGGCCCACAACCAACCCGCTCCACCCGGGGTGTGCCGTGGGCACTTAGGCCCCAGGAGGGCATCGGGGTGGGGGCACCCCCTCAGGCTCATCTCCTCTCTCCTGTGCTCCCCCCGGCCGTCCAGAGGAGTGGTTCCATCAAGGTGAGTCCCTGTCTGTCCAGCCGTCCAGGCCTGGCAGCTGCAGCGGGCACCAGGGAGGCTCCCCGCCCCTGCGGCTCAGGCCCTCGTTTCCATGACAACCACAGGGCAGCGGGGTGCGGTGGGCTCCCGGGAAGTCTTCCAGCCTGGGGCCCTGCCCCACCCCCACCCCCTCACCCAGCAGCTGTCTCCATGACAACTGCATGGACACGGCGACAGCAAGCATTTGAGCTCTGGCCTGGTGGAGAGGTTGGGGGCTGCCTTGGGTACCCTCAGGCTGGGCCACTGAGCCAAGCCTGGGGGCCCTGGTGTCTCTCCCTAGGGGATGGGGTGGTGGCTGCCCGGACGGACGGTGCAGACGTCCCACAAGGGTGGATGTCTCAGCCCCTGCCACCTTGCAAAGGGGGGAACCCCCTATTCAAGATGAGGGGAGAGTGGCCGGAAGGCATCAAGCTTGCTGTCAAGAGGGGGTACAAGCCGGGGCTGCACACGCGTGAGGTGGGGTTACTTAGGGGGTCTGTCCTGGGCAGTAGACCTTGGACACATGTACCCAGACAGGGGAGCTTTTCTCCTGGGTGGGACTCTGCCCACCTCGCTATGACCCAGCTTAGCCCTGGCCCTCTCGGCCTGCCCTGTCTGCACACACCTCGTTGGCTGGCATCCAGCCTAGGCTCCTGCCCGGCAGCCATAAGGGAGCCCTCCAGGGGGCCTGTGGCACAGCTCCCAGCTCCTGGCGCGAGATGAGTCCTGGGGGCTCTGCAAGGACAGGATGTGCCCAGGCCTGGCTGCCACCATCGACCTCCCTGTGGCCAACCTGCCTGCTGGAACTCAGAACACTGCCACTCCCTCTTGACCTGAACGTCGGTGTCCGGGCAGGGGAGGGCTTTGCCCACCCTCCTGACACACTCCTGCCCCTACGGGCGTACCTCACTTCCCACCACCCTTGTGTTCTAGGGAAGAAGGATGGTAACATGGACCGGAACTTCGACACACTGGACCTGCCCAAGCGAACAGAGGCTGCTAAAGGTGGGGGGTGGGGGGGAG
>NW_006159771.1:282509-291255 GCF_000334495.1 Tupaia belangeri chinensis
GCAGACAAGAGGCTGCTAAAGTTGGGGGCTGGGGTGCAGCCACTATCGGAAGGGGGCCATTCAGCTAGGGAAGCTTCAGGCTGTCAGGCCTAAAGGGCCTTGGGGGTCAAATGGGGAAACAGGCCTTTGGCAACAGGGCCCGCCCAGCTGTACCTTCAGCTGCAAGGTTCCCGAGGATGGTCCCGTCCCTGGGCACCTGCTAAGGCTACAGAACCAGGTCACACCTGGCACAGCGAGGTCGTGTGTTTGGTCACACAGTAGCTGGGCGAGGTTGGAGGGGAAGCCCCAGTGAAGGCAGGGCCTCCAAGGTCAGCCACAGAGCTGGGCTTGCTCCTAGGGGATCGGGGCAGGGAAGGCATGGGCGAATCCAGGTACAGAGGCTGGGTCAGGACAGAGCCTAAGCCGAGAAAGCCTGGCTTGTGCAGGCCTGGCTGGGGTGTCCTGAGTATGTCTATCCAGGTCCCCATGTGCTCTGGGGCTATGCTGTGCACCGTGGGCCACACTGCCAAGTCGGAATAGCTCAGGTGCCCCGGGTAGGGGAGAAGGAGCAGAAGAGCCCCTGCTGAGGGAGGTCTGTGTAACGCAGAACGGCCAGCCAGGGCGAGCAGCCAGCCAGGGCCACCACCCTGAGAGGGGACTGAGCTTGGAGTGTTAGGCGGCAGGGAGTTCTGTAGGGCTGGAGTTGAGCGTGAGTGGGGGGCTGGGGAGGGGATGGGATGTGGCAGGGAGGAGGGCAGAGAGGGAGTGATGGCCGTCCCAGGCAGACGCTCCATGATGGGGACAGGCAGGTGTGGAAGGCCCCCCTCAACCCTTCCATCCAAAGACCTGTGCAGCACGCCATCCTGGGCCTTGATTTTTGGAGCACCTGCGGTGGCCCGGGGAGGGGTTCTGTTGCTAGGGGAGCAGCCCTGGCTGCAGGACTAGGCCGTGACTGACGTGGGTCCCGTTGCCATGGAAGGTGGCCTTGTTGCTGCCTCCCTCCCCAGGCCTGGTGTCTTCCATGGTCTGGCTGCCAGGCAGGGCCAGTTGTGTTTCTTGGACAGCAACCGAGGAAGGAATGACCTCCCCTAAACCCGGTCTCCTTGACTGAGCCTCGGTTTGCCCTTCTGTAAAATGGGGGTGCTTGCCCTTTGGGTGGCTGTAAGGGGTGGGCGAGTTGGCACTGAACATCACCTGAATGTGCCACAGCTCCTCCTGGCTCTAGCTCACTGGGCCCTGGGAGCACTGATGGGGTGTCGGGGGGGGGGAAGAGATTCTGGGTGACCATGGTGGCGGTCACCCTGTACCCAGGCTTTGAGCTGCTGTACCAGCCGGAAGTGGTCCGTCTCTACCTCTCCCTCCTCACGGAGAGCCGGAACTTCAATACCCTGGAGGCTGCGGCAGGTGCTCTGCAGAACCTCAGCGCCGGCAACTGGATGGTGAGGGGCAGGTGTGGCGGGGAGAGCGACCTGGGATCAGAGAATACCAGGTGCCCTATGGGCGCTGCTGCTGCTGGCGGGGGCGGGGGGGGGGCGCGGCACACACGGTGCTGGCGGGGCTGGTGGGGAGCCGAGCAACACAGCGCCTTCCTAAGGTTGCGAGGTTCAGCGCAGGGGCTGCTGGGAGTGCACCCCGGGCTGGGAGCGGAGGTGGCGTAGAGCTGTTGGAGCAGGGCTTGCCAGGCGGTGGAGCAGACTGGCCCACTCGGAGCCATCCCTCTGCCTCTGCAGTGGGCCACGTACATCCGCGCCACCGTGCGCAAGGAGCGTGGGCTGCCGGTGCTCGTGGAGCTGCTGCAGTCGGAGACAGACAAGGTGGTGCGCGCCGTCGCCATCGCCCTGCGCAATCTCTCACTGGACCGGCGCAACAAGGACCTCATTGGTGAGGGCGCTTGCGAGGCCAAGCTGGGGTTGGAGCAGGGTGGGGGACTCAGAAGCCCTGCTCTTGGGGACTTTTCAGGGTTCCAGGCTCCATCCTGTCTTTTGAACCCAGTCCCTGCTGTGGGAGCACGCGTCTCCCATACCCAGTCCGTCCTTGTGGGGAACCCTGCTTTTTCCCTTGGTCGGGCCTGGGGTGTGTCCTCACACCGACCCTGCCCCTCAGGGAGCTACGCCATGGCAGAGCTGGTGCGGAACGTGCGCAATGCGCAGGCTCCAGCACGGCCCGGGGCCCGCCTGGAGGAGGACACAGTGGTGGCCGTGCTCAACACCATCCATGAGATCGTGTCCGACAGCCTGGACAATGCACGCTCGCTCCTGCAGGCCCGAGGCGTGCCTGCGCTTGTGGCTCTGGTCGCCTCCAGGTGGGCGTGGGGGGCGTGGCCTGAGGGTGGGGCCAATGGTGGAGCGTGGTCTTGGGCGGGGCCAAGAGGTGGGGCGGGGCTGGCTGCTGACTCCCGCCCTGGACCCCCGTAGCCAGTCCGTGCGCGAGGCCAAGGCGGCGTCGCACGTGCTGCAGACTGTGTGGAGCTACAAGGAGCTGCGCGGCGCCCTGCAGCGGGACGGCTGGACTAAGGCACGCTTCCAGGTGCGGCCCACCCAGCCTGCCTTCTCTCACTTCCTAAGATCCAAGTCCCCAGGAGGACCTGTCCCTGACCTCACCACACCTGTTTTGTGCCCCTGCAGTCTGCCGCAGCTGCCGCCAAGGGGCCCAAAGGAGCACCGAGTCCTGGGGGCTTCGATGACAGCACGCTGCCACTGGTGGACAAGAGCCTTGGTGAGTAGAGGCCAGGGGAACAGGGCGGGGCCCAGGGAACCCATCCCTGAAGCTCAGGAGTGACAGGTTGGGTGAGGGAGGGAGGAGGAGCAACACAGATCTCCCATAGAAGTGGCCCCAGGGTTGCAGGGCCTCCTTGTGGCCTCCTGGGGTGCCCCCTTCCTGTGGTGTCTGCATTGGCACCAACAGGCCGAGGGACGCAGAGCCGGTGAGAGGGCACCCAGGGTGGCCGAGGTCTCCCCTGTGTGGGCTTGTCCACCTTAGTGCCTCGTACCCAGTCACCCACTCCCGCCCTGCAGACAGTGAGAAGCCTGGCAGCCGGGACTTGATCCCCATGGACACGCTCGGCCCAGGTGAGCACAGGTGCGGGAGGAGGCCTGGGAGGGGCCTGAGGGGCCTGCCGGGTTTATGGGGTGAGCGTGGCTAGTGCTGATACGGCCTCCCGAGGGGTGGCTAGAACAGAGGTGGTTTAGGGGGCAGGCAGGGGCCTGGGGGAGCTACCCCTGGCACAGGCCTCTGGGATGTGGCTGGCGGGCCCTCTCCTGTCCAAAAGGGCCGCCCACATCTGGGTGAGGGCCACCCTTCCTGCCTCTGAGGTTTTCCTTCACTGCCCCTCCCTACCCCATCCACCCCACAGATGGCTACTCCACAGTGGACAGGAGGGAGCGGAGGGTCCGGGACAGTGACTCTGCAGGGGAGGCGTCTGAGAAGGAGCCCTTGAAAGTAGGTGGCTGAGAGCAGGCACCCAGGGAGGCCCTGTTGGGGTGGCCCAGGCAGGGCTGAGTTTGGTCTGGGTCCCGGGGGTACACTCAGGGTGGGCTCGTCCTCTGGGCAGCTGGGCTGAGGGATAAGCCCGGGAAACAACGCATCAAGTCGGGGCAGCTCCTGGGTGCTGATGGCTGGAAGCTCGCGCTGTTGGGAAGAGGGAAGAGGGGGGCAGTGCGAGCACGGACGCCTTTCTCTGCATGCACTGCGAGGAGGCGGAGCCTGCACCGTGCCCTGGGCCAGCCCGGGCCTCGTCCTGGGGCGTCTGTGTAATGTGCCAGCTGGGCCCTCGCCCTCCGCGCTCTGCTGCCCTGGCAGGCCCACCTTCATGCCACTGCAGCCCTCCCCTGCCCCAGTCTGTCATCTCCACTAACCTGCTCTGTTCTGCCTCTAACGCCCTGCTGCCCGCCTGCCCGTGCGCTGCTGCAGCCCGACCCCGGCAGGAAGGCCCCTCCTCCCGGGCCCAGCAGGCCCGCGGTCAGGCTGGTGGACGCCGTGGGGGACGCTAAGCCTCAGCCCGTTGACTCCTGGGTCTAGCATGCATGCCTGGTACGTTCTCTTGTCGTTTGTCCCCTGGCCCCCCATTCCCGAGGCCAGCTTCCTGTCGATCTGTGCTGGCTGTGTGCTCTGCTCACTGCGTGCTCCCCGCGGGACCTGCATCCAGCCCAGCCCGACCCAGATCTGGGAGAGAGGGGTCTCCCTGGGCCCTCAGTCCCATCCCAGGCACTCTGGGCTCAGACGGTCTCAGACGCTTAGGGCGCTGTACAGACCAGACCCGGTGGTAGTGGGTCTGCATCACCCTCGACGGCTGCCTTTGTCCACGTGTCTGCCCACATAGCCTGGGGAGACCCAACCCCCGAACGCCTAGCCGCGCCCTACTGCAGCCTCTGCCTTCCCCTCCCTCCCTCCGCAGGGCCCCAGCCCAGCCGTTTGTTCATAGGGATTGGATGCCCAGGAGAAGGGCCGTCCTGAGCAGACGCCGCCGCGGAGCTTGGAGCCCCCTGGTGGCAGAGGCTGGCAGCACCTCTTGCCCCGAGGACACCGCCAGTCCTGCCCCCTCCCTGCCTTTGCTCTCCCCACCTAACTCTAGCTGAGTTAGCTGTTGATTGACATGGTGCTGTGTGCGTAAGGGAGGGAAGGCCCGAGGAGGCGGGGCTTCCGGGGCGGGGCCCAGGGAGGCAGCCCGGGAGGTGCCTGGCTTTGTTTTGGGGCAAGTGGATTAGGAATGTGCCCCTGTGTGCAGCGCCCTAGAGTGAGCCGGCCTGGAGGCGGAGACTCGGGGGCAGCCAGCCTGGCAGGGAGGGGGAGGGACTCCCCAGGGCCCGAGTCACCCCGCATGCCCCGGGTGGCAGACCTGGGCATGCATCTGCCCCGAGAGCTAGCCAGGCAGGGAGGCTCTGGAGGCTGTGAGCTGGGGATGAGGTTGTGCTTGCCCCCAGCTCCCTGGGAGCCCTGGGGATGCAGCAGAGCCCCTCCCTGAGCCTGGGCTGGCCGCAGCTGCCACCTCTGCACCTGCCGAGGACCTGGTAGCAGCTCTGGGACTGACCTCTGGCGGCAGCGAGGGACTGCTGCTCAGTGCCTGCTGTTTGTGATTTAAAGACAGAAGAGAAACACTGACAAAAGCATTAAAAACGAAACCAAAACAAGATTGTATTGGTACATCTAAATTTTTGTAAGAAAACTCAAAAATTAAAAAAAAAAAAGAAAAAGCAGCAAAGGAATTTCCTGTCTTCGGTGGTTCCGATCTTGTCCTCAGCTGCCAGCTCCGAGGCTGAGCTGTTCGTCCGGGTGGGAAAGGGGCGTAGGTGACTCCAGGATACCCATGTGCTATGTGGAGTGGGTGGGGCTCCGCCCACACTGGCCTGGTTTCTGGGTGCTCAGACCCCCCTGAGCCCCGTGCCATCATGGCTGGTCTGGGCACAGGTGAGCCAAGCCAGGATAGAGCTGACCTTAGTCCAGCCTAGAAACAGGGCCTCTAACGGGGTCTTGGGGAGCCTGAGGTGGCCAGTATTTGGTGCAATTGAGGGCCGCAGGGCCAGGGTGTGAGCTGGGGACAGCTCTGGATTTTGCTAGACACGACCCAGCTCTGCCTGGTTATGGGCCAGCTGGTGACCAAGCTGCGACCAGCCTGGGCCTGGTACCTTTTCCAGAAGCAGGGCTGGGTGGGACTAGGAAAGGTGCCTCTGCTCCGTGCCATGCATGGCCGGGTGGCAGGGCGGGCACTGCTGCATGGTCTGGCCTCACCTGTCCCCAGCACCTGCCTGGTCACAGGTGTAGAGAGTAGCTGATGACCCTGCCCCACCACGGGCCCCGCCTGCGGCCCTAGTGTCCCACCAAGGGGAGGTCAGCGTGTTTGGTGCCACAGTTGAAAACAATGGTACCGTTTCTAGTATCTAAATATTTAGATCTTTAATTCTACATTGTTTCAAACATAAGAACGTTAACAGCTAGCCGGTTTTAATAGAGGACATGTGTGATTTGTTCTTAAAAAGAAGGTGAAAATTTGGGGGTTCGGAAGCGCGGCGTTTATAGCTGGTGGCAGTGCTGTCACCGAGGCACTGCTGCCACCTGGTGACAGTAGCCGGGCCACATCCTGAGTACAGGACTCAGCAGGCCAAGAGGTTTCCAATTTCCCCACCCCTTCCCGTGTCAAATCGGTAGTTGTGCCCAAAGACCCGCCCACGTGGAGACCCTCTCTGAAGGCTGGTGCGTGTGAGGTATACTGGCCGGGCACCCCCTGCCTGCCTGGGCTCCCGGGTGGCCTTTCTCACTACGTGTGGCTGCTGTGGTGATCCTGCATGGGGGGTCCGCTGTTCCTGGCGGGGGGGCTGGTGTCTGATCCGCTGGGGCCGCAGCACAGGGTCAACAGGCATGTGGCAGTGGCACCTTTTAGAAGCAGGCCTGGTGCGAGGACCCAGGACAGGGCAGGCGGTCATGGCTGGCCCGGGCCCACGTAGACGGCCTTCTCCAGGCCGTCCACCACCTCCGACCGGTACTCCAGGTAGGAAGAGTAGTGCGTGCACTCAAAGCGGTTGTTCCCGCGCACGTACGCCAGGAATTCCGGTGTTCCCGGGATGATGACGTTGTCTGCCAACAGCACCGTCCCCTTCCGCAACAGGCCACACTCCTGCAGGGGACAGACAGCCGGAGGGGCAAGAGTCAGGGCTCGCTGCAGGCCTGTCCCATGCCAGGGCACGTGCTCAGTGCAGCTGCGCCTCCCCACACTGGGCCGTGCCTAGCCCCGGGGCCCAGGTCGTTTTCTCGCCAGCTGCAACCCCACCAGGAAAGAGATGTGCAAGGCGCAGGTCTCTCCACACCACAGACTCCAGGGTGGGCCTTCCGCCCCTCTGATGTCCATATCCAGCCAGCCCCCAGGAACAGGGAACAGCAGATGCAGTAAACACAGCCTGCCAGGACAAATACATGGAGGCAGTGGGGCAGGAGGCCAGTGACCCCTCAGACATCTGGTGTCAGGGACACCAATGGAGGTGCCCAGAGTGCAGGCTGCTGATGAGGTCACTAGAGACAAAGTTAGCCTGACCAGGGACCGGCAGTTAGTGTATGGCTATGTCGCTGGATTCCCATGTAGTTGACTCTGGTTCGAGTCCCGGATCCAGTGAGTGGCTTAAACTCATGTCGGGCGTGTGTGCGTGTGTGCCCGAGATCCCAAGAGGAGAAAGGAAGAGAAGGGATTGCAGCATGGCCACTGCCCCTGGGGTGTGATTTCTCGATTTCTCTCTCTCTCTGTCTCTCTCCGTCTTTCTGGTGAGTGCATGAGCCCTATAGCAAAAACCTCTCCCAAACAAAAACAAAGCCTGACCCAAGGGGACTGCAGGGCTGGGGGAACAGAGCCCCATCATGGACAAGCCTCTCCCTCGGCCCTCTGCTCTGGCTGCCCCAGGCTTCCTGCATTTGCAGCCCCAACTACAGCGACGCCTGGGCTAGTTAGAGCCGAGGTCCTGGGCCTGACTTCTTGGTGCTTGGCCGTGTGCCGTGACCCAGACCGGCCAAGACAGCGGACGGTGGCATGGGGACTCTGTTGGTGCCTGTGTCTCTCTCATGGAATAAACAACAACAATGTATCTTTCAGAAAGGTGAAAAAGCAATCTAAAGAGCCAGCACATGACCTGATGGTTCAGGTACTGGACTCTCACATGGCTGACCGCAGTTTGAGTCCCACATGTGGAGGCGTGAATATCACATTGGGCGTGCATGTGTGCGTGCCCAAAACGTCAGGAGAATGGACAAGGGAATGCGGCGTGGCCATCCCCCGAGAGGGTGATCTTTCCTTCTCGCCGGCTCTGTCTCTCTGGTGAGAGCACGCACCCTGTGGCAAAAGCCTTAAAAAAAAAGAGAGAAAAAACACTGAAAGCAAATTCAAACACGTGACCCTGAGTGTCTCAAACCACAGGCAGGAGGGGTCTTGGTGACTTGGAAACACTGTCCCTGGACTCTGCCCCCCTCCAGGGACATGCACTGCGGATGGCCTTCCAGTGTCTTGGGGGTGCTGGCGGTCACTTCCAGCCTGTGGGCTACAGCAGAAAGCAGGGGCCAGAGCTTTTTTTTTTTTTGGAGAGGTTTTTGCTATAGAGCACGTGCACTCTCCAGACAGACAGAGAGAGACAGAGGGACAGAAAGCGAGAAATCACTCCCAGGGGGGGATGGCCACACCGCAATCCCTTCTCCTCCATTCTCCTCTTGGGATCTTGGGCACGCACACACATGCACCCAGCGTGAGTTTGAGCTACCGGGTCTGGGACTTGAACCGCAGTCAACTACATGGGAGTCCAGCGACATAGCTATATATGCTAACTGCTAGTCCCAACCATGAGGTCTTTTGTCTGAAGGGAGGAAAAAAAAACGGACCAGCAGCTGGCATGATGGTTACTGGACTCCTGCGTAGTCAACCATGGTTTGAGTCCTAGACCCAGGGGCTTAAACTCCCGGCAAGCGCATGTGCATGCATGTTCAAGATCCTGAGAGGAGAAGGGACTGCGGGGTGATTTCTCACTTTCTGTCTCTCCGTCTCCCTGGAGAGCGCACCTGCCCTATAGCAAAAATCTCTCTTAAAAAAAAAAAGAAGAAAATGAATGCCCTAGCACCATCAGTTGAAAAAGCTAAGACAGGGACCAGCAGTTGGCGTAATGGCTATGTCACTGGACTCCCACGTAGTCAACCAAGGTTCGCGTCCCGGACCCGGTGGCTTAAACTCACACCGGGCCTGTGTGCATGCATGCCCAAGATCCCGAGAGGAGAATGGAGGAGAGGGGATTGCAGCGTGACCATC
>NW_006159771.1:301481-304631 GCF_000334495.1 Tupaia belangeri chinensis
CCGGCCAAGACAGCGGACGGTGGCATGGGGACTCTGTTGGTGCCTGTGTCTCTCTCATGGAATAAACAACAACAATGTATCTTTCAGAAAGGTGAAAAAGCAATCTAAAGAGCCAGCACATGGCCTGATGGTTCAGGTACTGGACTCTCACATGGCTGACCGCAGTTTGAGTCCCACATGTGGAGGCGTGAATATCACATTGGGCGTGCATGTGTGCGTGCCCAAAACGTCAGGAGAATGGCCAAGGGAATGCGGCGTGGCCATCCCCCGAGAGGGTGATTTCTCACTTTCCTTCTCACCGTCTCTGTCTCTCTGGTGAGAGCACGCACCCTGTGGCAAAAGCCTTAAAAAAAAAGAGAGAAAAAACACTGAAAGCAAATTCAAACACGTGACCCTGAGTGTCTCAAACCACAGGCAGGAGGGGTCTTGGTGACTTGGAAACACTGTCCCTGGACTCTGCCCCCCTCCAGGGACATGCACTGCGGATGGCCTTCCAGTGTCTTGGGGGTGCTGGCGGTCACTTCCAGCCTGTGGGCTACAGCAGAAAGCAGGGGCCAGAGCTGTAGAAAACACACACTCGGAAGATCAGTAGCTAAGGGGCCGGCCACCCGCCCGGGCCAGAATTCGAGCGAGAAGCACCGCTGTGAACCATGAGGTCTTTTTTTTTTTTTATTTTTGGAGAGGTTTTTGCTATAGAGCACGTGCACTCTCCAGACAGACAGAGAGAGACAGAGGGACAGAAAGCGAGAAATCACTCCCAGGGGGGATGGCCACACCGCAATCCCTTCTCCTCCATTCTCCTCTTGGGATCTTGGGCACGCACACACATGCACCCAGCGTGAGTTTAAGCTACCGGGTCTGGGACTTGAACCGCAGTCAACTACATGGGAGTCCAGCGACATAGCTATATATGCTAACTGCTAGTCCCAACCATGAGGTCTTTTGTCTGAAGGGAGGAAAAAAAAACGGACCAGCAGCTGGCATGATGGTTACTGGACTCCTGCGTAGTCAACCATGGTTTGAGTCCTAGACCCAGGGGCTTAAACTCCCGGCAAGCGCATGTGCATGCATGTTCAAGATCCTGAGAGGAGAAGGGACTGCGGGGTGATTTCTCACTTTCTGTCTCTCCGTCTCCCTGGAGAGCGCACCTGCCCTATAGCAAAAATCTCTCTTAAAAAAAAAAAGAAGAAAATGAATGCCCTAGCACCATCAGTTGAAAAAGCTAAGACAGGGACCAGCAGTTGGCGTAATGGCTATGTCACTGGACTCCCACGTAGTCAACCAAGGTTCGCGTCCCGGACCCGGTGGCTTAAACTCACACCGGGCCTGTGTGCATGCATGCCCAAGATCCCGAGAGGAGAATGGAGGAGAGGAATGCTTGACTAGGTATGAAAGCTACCTGCTAGCAAATTCACAATAACTCTATATTTTATTTCAGGTAAAACTAAAATGCTCACAAACAAAATCCAGTGTTAGTATAAAAGTTTTTAATTACAGATATTAAAATGTGACTTGATGGGGCCAGCAGATGGCATGAAGGTTAAGGCACTGGATCTAACATGGCCAACTTCGTGGTTTGAGTCCCAGACCTGACGGCTTGAAAATCATGCCAGGTGCGTGTGCGTGCATGCCCAAAATCGCGAGAGGAGACTAGAGAAGGGATTGCAGCGTGGCCTATCGCCCTGGGAAGGAGGGTGCTTTCTCTCTCTCCATCAAGTACAGACATCCTATAGTAAGTTAAAATAAAAAAGTGTCCCCCTCCCCGCAAAGTTGCCTACTCCAGCCTGAGAAGGTGGCTCCCTCCAAGCCTGGGAGAGGGGATGAAAGTGAGCCAGGAGCTGGGCTTATGACTGGAAGGGTTGGCCAGAGGCCTCGGGACCTGACTTGAAGAGATACACTCTAGGGACCAGCAGTTGGCGTAATGGCTATGTTGCTGGACTCCCATGTAGCCGGCTGCGGTTCGAGTCTTGGACCCGGTGGCTTAAACTCACGCTGGGTGTGTGTGTGTGCGTGCCCAAGATCCCGAGAGAAGGGATTGCAGCGTGGTCATCCCCCCTGGGGGGTGATTTCTCGCTTTCTGTCTCTCTTTCTGGTGAGCGCATACCCCCTATAGAAAAAAAAAAAAGAAGAAAAAAGAAAAAAAGAAACCTCTCTGAGAATCACTCGGAAGGATTTGGTGCGGGTGCCCCTTGGAAGGTGCTGGGACCTACTCAACCTTTAGGAACCCATCATGAGATGAAGGCTGTACCTGTCCTCCTGTCCCCCAGACACCTGGAGACTTTCAGCAGCTCTTTATAGACCACCTGCAGAATTTGGGTGAAAAGCCAGAGACAGAGCAGAGTGGAGCGTGGTTTTAAACAACCTCTGTCATTCTGTTTCTTTCCTTTGAGAGTTTTTTTGCTGTAGGGTACATGTGCTTGGCAGTGACAGAAAGTGAGAAATCACCCCCTAGGAGGGATGGCCACATGTCAATCCCTTCTCCACTCCCCTCTCAGGATTTGGGGCACACTTGTATGCACACGTGCCTGGCATGAGTTTCAAGCCGCTGGATCCGGGACTCCAACTGCGGTGGACTACACGGGAGTCCAGCAACGTAACCATTACGCCACCTGCTGGTCACCACATCCATTATTTTTTGACCTCCTCTTCTAGAGATGGAGCCTCAGTGCTCACCCCTTGGGTATGGCCGGTCTCAGTGGCTCTACCCAAATAAGGCAGCCGTGTAGCTCCAGGGACGTAAAAGCCACCGCGATAAGGCAACGCTTGGGCTGCCGAGGCCACATAGGAAGGCCGGTGTGTGCAACCCAGGCCGGGTCTCTTTGTACATGCTAGGTACATGCTAGGTGTGCATGCGTGTGCTTGCGATCCAGGCTGCTGAGATGAGGTAGATCATGGTATGAAGACCCTTTGGGGGTGCCTTCCTCTCTCACGGAAGAAAGAAAGAATGAAAAATAAATTTTTTACAAAAGCATTGTGGCCCATGGGACCAGCAGTTAGCGTAATGGCTATGTCGCTGGACTCCCACGTAGTCGATCGCGGTTAGCGTCCCGGACTCGGTGGCTTAAAACTCACGCCAGGTGCGTGTGCGCCCAAGATGCAGAGAGGAGAATGGAGGAGAAGGGATTGCAGCATGGCCATCTCCTCTGGGGG
>NW_006159771.1:304685-305927 GCF_000334495.1 Tupaia belangeri chinensis
CTTTCAAAAAAAAAAAAAGAAAAAAAAAAGCATTGTGGCCCAGTGGTCTAGGCAGCTGGATCTCGTATGGCTAACCCTGGGGTTCGAGTCCCAGACCCGGCAACTTGAGAAACAAGCCAGGCACAAGTACACGCATGCCTATAATCTCAAAAGGAGGGAGAAATGGAGAAGGGATCGTTGTGTAATTATTCCCCCTACGAATGGTTTCTCCTCTGCCTCTGTCTCCCTCTGACAAGCGCACACACCTTCTAGCCAAAAGAAAAAGAATTAAAGGAAAAAGGCACGGCGGCATCCTGTGTTCCCTCCCTCCTTTTCTGTCACAATCGGTCTATGTCTCTCTCATCTCTGGCTTTGGAGAAAGTCAGCCGCCATGTTGTGAGGACACTCAAGCAGTTCTGTGGAGACGCCCATGTGGTAAGGGCTCCTTGAAGCAGCCGTCTGATGTCGAATGGCCGCCTTCTCCCAAGGCCCTTACCCCACTGCTGCTGCTCAGTGGAAGGATGGGAGGGGTGGCCGGACCTCCACAGAGCCAAGCTGGCACTGGACCCTGCACAGACCCTGCACAGGCTGAGGTGCAGAGCCCCTGCTGCAGGTCTGCAGAATGTGCGTTCCCGGAGTGTAGCCATTCCCAACTCAGGACTTCTCTTGTAAGATAATTACCAGCTTTGAACAAGCGGCACTGATCGGGTCCTTGTCTCCCATGTCTGTCCCCCTGGTCCATCTTCAAGGCTCCTGCACGCTCCCCTCTCTGTTCCCAGGGTCCCGCACCTCCAAGGTGGTTTCAGGGCCTCTGAGATCCCTCCCCACTGCCATGCCTTTCCACACTTCCTCACCTGCTCAAAGCCTGCTGTGCCCTGACTCTGTGCTTCCAGAATATACCATGCCCTTTCACACCCCCCAGGCCTCTGCCAGTGCCAGCTCCTTCCTATTCGTGTCCAGGCCCAGTGGCCCCCCCTGCGGTCAGTGCTCAATCTCCAGGTTTGCACCTCCCCGGGCAGCCACCCTGTCCTGGCCCCCTGGTCCATCTTCGAGGCTCCTTCATGCCCCCCTCTCTGTTCCCAGGGTTCCACACCTCCAAGGTGGTTTCAGGGCCTCTGAGATCCCTCCCCACTGCCATTCCTCACCTGCTCAAAGCCTGCTGTGCCCTGACTCTGTGCTTCCAGAACATACCATGCCCTTTCACATCCCCCAGGCCTCTGCCAGTGCCAGCTTCTTCCTATTCATGTCCAGGCCCAGTGGCCA
>NW_006159771.1:306412-311614 GCF_000334495.1 Tupaia belangeri chinensis
GAGAAATCACCCCCCAGGGGGGATGGTCACGCCGCAATCCCTTCTCCTCCATTCTCCTCTCGGGATCTTGGGCACGCACGCAACACGCCTGGAGTGAGTTTAAGCCACCAGATCCGGGACTCGAGCCGCGGTCAACTACATGGGAGTCCAGCGACATAGCCATTACGCCAACTGCTGGTCCCCAGCGCCCCCTTGTTCCATCTCCACCGTTGCCAGGACCTCTGTCCCTTTCTGCTCATTGGACTCACATAGCACGCTGGCCTGAGTGAGGCCAGTGCCCACTGCTGGGCCCGGGGTGAGGAGCTGTCTCTGTGGAGGGCCCCGTGTGGGCTGACCGGGTAGCCCTGGCACTCTCTGCCCAGCAGGTGGCGCCCTACCTCCAGCAGCTGCGTGTCGGGCAGGTAGCGGTCCTTCCAGTGGTCGAGGAAGACCATGTCCAGCGTGTCCACGTCATACTTCTTCTTCAGCTGGGGTATGATGTCCTGGGAGGCCCCGACCACTACGGTCACCTGGAACGGCCACAGGGACAGACATGACACTGCCCGCCTGGTCACCCACAGGCCTATCCACCCGGCAGTTTTCTGGGGCTTCGGGGAGATGGGTCCCTACTCTGTGCCACCTCCAGCAGGGAGGAGTCCGCGCTCTGTGGGGTGAGGCGGGAGACCACCCTCACTGACTCACTGGGGCTTTCTTCCTTGACTCTGCCCCCCCACCACCACCACCCGGACAGCACCCAGGGGAGGGCCTGGCTAGAGGTGCTCCATGAATGCGGCCTTGCCTAGAGCCCGGGGCCCCCTGAGCCTCAGCGTCCAGTCTTGTCACCTTGTCCTGCAGGCCGGCGAACTCCACCATCTGCTGCGTGATGGTGGCATAGGTGGGGTTGAGCTCGATGGTGATGAGCCGGGCCCCGGGCGGCAGCAGGCGACCCATGCGCACGGCCGAGTAGCCGCAGTAGGCACCCAGCTCCAGCAGCACCGCGGGGCGGCACTCCTGCACCACGGAGTCCACAATCTGGCCTGCAGGGGCGGGGCAAAGGTGGTAGGGGGGATGTGACTGCAGTGGAGAGAGGCCACCCGGTGTCAGGACCCAGGCCTCTGGCCTCCTCTCCCTCGTCCCTACCTGCTTATGGGGTGTCTTTAACTCCCTAAACCCCTGCCCCAAGGACTTGGTGTCACCCTCGTGAGCTCGGTGACCCTGTGCACACGCGGGTCCCCCTCTTCCACCCTGGCTCCTTCGAGCTGGGTGTTGTGTCATGGGCTCCCAAAGACTGGACAGGGCTAAATCGTGTCCCCAGGACCTGACTCCACGCAGAGAAGTTCAGCACCTCCCTGCCTGGGTCCAGGCTGGAGGCCAAGGTCGGAAGGCAGGTCTTGAGAAGGGCTTAGAGAACCAGGGGAACTGGTTCCTGCAGCTCACAACCGGGGCCCCAGGCAGAGGTCCAGGGGAGTCGGGTCACCCCCACATGATGTGACAGGCAGGCCTCCTTGCAGGTAAGCATGGGCGCCTGCCCAGAAGCCCTCAGTGCCCGCTCAGATATGGGTGGCGAAGATGGGGCAGAGCCGGACTCCCGGCCCCAGGCCTCTGGACCGGGCTCAGGAGCTGTGACAAAGCACGTTTCATCAAATACCCCCCAACCCCCCCTCCTCGGTGGTGTCCAAATCTCAGCACAGCCTTTGCCCTGGGTCGGGGCGCCAGAGCCAAGCCTGAGCGCGCAGAACAGCGCCCCCTGTGCCTGGGCACGTCCCGGTTCCCGACCGCCCAGAGACCCCGCGATCACAGGTGCTCCCCAGAAGGGCTGTGCTGCCTGTCGGGGTCCCTGCTCCACACCCGCCGCGCACCTTTCCTGTCGCCCACGTTCATGGCCCACTCCTTCTGCCAGCAGTAGGTGTCGATGGTGTCCAGCACGCTCTGCGGGTTCCCGCGCGTGGCGTGCTGCAGCACGTGGTCCAGGATGCGCTGCTCCTTGGAGCTGCCCATGAACAGGTTTAGGACGGGTTGCAGGATGAACTCGGTCCAGAAGAAGACGACAAAGATCCAGTAGCGGCTCCGGAAGAGCAGCACCAGCAGTACGAGGCCCAGAGCGACGGCGGCTAACAGCAGGGGCGTGGCCGCAGACATCTGCCGGAAGGGGAGGGGCGGGCGGAGCTTCAGCGATCGGCAGGCTATAGCCCCGCCTCGGACCCGCCCCCTAGCGCTGATGAAGGGTCAAAGTTCAGAGCTGGGGGCCAGATGGCGGACCAGTGGTATGCAAGGTGGTGTGAGGCTGACCCACGTGAAGGTCTGGGGTTCGCATCCAGACCCTCCCCTGGATACCCGGAGTGAAACTGCACATGCTCCCCAGGCTGAGCTAGGGTGGACCTGCAGGAAGGGTTCTGCTGGGTGTGCACTTTCTTTCTCAAGGGTCAGAGGAGCTAGCAAGGTGACTCAGTTGCTGCCTTAATGCCAGCTCTCCACCCATCTCCAGCAGCCCCAGTGAACAAACAGGTCCTCCGAAGAGGGAAGAGGCCAGTCGGTCAGGGTCGCATTCCGGGGCAGTGCTGGTGGGAGGCAGCTTCAGCCCATGGGCTCTCCAAAACCACATAGAATAAGGGACTGTCACCTCCCAGAAGGCTCAGAGGACACACAGGTGGGAGGAGACCCAGCAGCCTAGTGTGGGGGCAGGGCTGGCCCAGGAGTGGATACCCTGCCCCCTGTGCAGCGCCCTAGGCCCCACCGGGGCAGCTCAAGCTGGACACTCGTGTGGCCTTTGGAATGTCCAGGTAAGGTCCTGTATTCTCAGGCCAGATGCATGAGGACAGACCACTCTGTTTCCCTCAGGGACAGCTACCGTGGTGTGCCACTCCCAGAATGACAAAGGGCGGCCCTGCCCCTGCACCACGGGTTAAGGGAGACACACGAAGCTGCCTCCATAGGCTACAAGTGGCACGATGCTCAAGGGACTGCCCTGCAGGGAGGGGCCGTGTCTGTGGGTAGTGGGCGACCAGAAAACCTTCCTTTTCCTGGCAGGGAGGTAAGGCGCCCTCCGATAGGCTGGCCACCCTCCTGACACCTCCTCCTGCTTCCCCTCACCCCTTTGGGACCTCCAGACTGCAGGCCCTATGCTCCCAGAACATGCCCTCCTATGCTTTATCTGGCTGTCATGGGGTGGGGAGTTGGGGGAAGTCCTCACCCACTCGCAATGGAAGGAGGTGGGACCACACCCATCTGGCCAAACAGAAAGTCTGATTATTGCCCAGGTTTTTGCAGAACAAAGTAATAAACAAATGAGCAAATGAGTGTTCTAAAAAACTGAAATCATGTTAAAGAAAACCACATCGAAACCAGCACAGGGAACCCTCCAGGGCTATCCAGGTGTCCCTTGCTGGAATTGTGCTCCAAAAGCCCTCCCTGGAAACATGGAATAGCTCTCTTGTTTGGGGTCAAAGTGACCATAGCAACTCAGTGTCCTCCTGAGGGCCCTGATGACCCAATCACCTTGCTTTGGCTCTGGTCATGGTGGGGATAAAGGGTCGTCCTTAGCATAAAGAGATGCAAAAAGAAACAGCTTCAAACCACCCTGGGAGGGAGTGCAGGCAGGGGGACAAAAGACACCAGGCTGGCCAGGGGAGAGGGCTGACTGAGGTCCTCTAAGCGTTTCTGTTTGGAATGTGCATTCTTGGAAAACTTTCAAATGGCTTCCCAAGCACACTTTTCAAATGGGGCTTATTTACTGCAGTGAGTGTAGAAGGGGAAGCCTAGGTGCCGCGCTCTGTGTCTCTGGCCACAGCTCCAGTGGCTCACAGAGGGGACTACTAGGAGAAGCTGTCCAGGAGCTTTGGGCATGGCCCAGGAGGAGGCTGAGCCATTACTGAGGCCTCAACAGATCACACTTTGTTTATTATGAGAATGTGAAAGAAATTAAGGAAGACACAAATAAATGGAAAGACATCCCATGTTCATGGATGGGAAAGACTTACTATTTTAGATGTCAACACTACCTGGGGTGAGCTACAGATTGAATGCAATCCCTATCAAAAACTCAAGGGACATTTTTCATTTTTGCAGAAATTAAAAAAATTCATCCTAAAAAAAATTCATATGGACTCTCAAGGGACCCAGAGTAGCCAAAACAATCTTGAAAAAGAAGAACAAAGTTAAAGGACTCACCCTACTTGATTTCAAAATTCAATACGGAACTACAATAATCAACAATATAATAGAGACACACAAGTAATGGGATAAAACTGGAATCCAGAAATAAACCCTTACATCTATGGTTAAGTTATTTTCAAAAAGGGTGTTGCAATCACTCAATGGGAAAGAAATCTCTGTCACTCACGGAGGAAATAAATACATCCACTTAAAAAAAATGAAGGGGAATTTTATTAAAATGAAAAACTTTTGACTTCCTTAGTTAATCTATTCGTAGGGATCTTAAACAGTTCTACATCTGTCTCCGTGTTGTTTGTATGTAAAGTGAAAAACTTTTGTGTATCCAAGGACACTATCAAGCCTGTTGAAAGGACAACCCATAGAATGAGAGAACATATTTGCAAATTGCATCTCTGATGAGAAAGTTGAATATCCAGAATATATAAAGGATGTCTACAATTCGATGACAAAAAGACAAACAACCCAATTGAAAAATAGGACTTGAGGGTCGGTCCTGTGAACAAGTGGTTAGGGGAGCCAGATCACATATGGCCAGTTACAGCGTTTGTAGTTCTAGTCCTGGCCCCGGTAGCTGGAAAAACATGCAGGTAGAGGTCCACAACCCCAATAGGATGGAGAGATGGAGAAGGGGTTGCAGCATGACTATGCTCCATCGAGGGGGGTGTTTTCCTTCTCCTCTCTCTTTCTCTCTCGGGCAAGCACACTCATCTCTGACAAATTAAAAATAAGTAAATAAACTAAATGAAAATAGGACTCAAAGAGACATTTTTCCAAGAAGATATACAAATGGCAAACTAACGCATGATATATATCATTAGTCGTTAGGGAAACAAATTAAAACCATAATGAGATGCCACTTTATGTACTCAACTCCCATATATGGCTGACCACAGTTCGAGTCCTGGACTTGGTGGCTTCCTTTCTCACTCTCTCTCTCTCTCTCGCACTCTGTCTCTCTCTCTGGTCAAACTAAAATAAATAAATAAATAAATAAAGTTAAATAAAATAAATAAGTCTTTTAAGAAAAGATGTTATAAAAAATTGTAACGG
>NW_006159771.1:312335-313869 GCF_000334495.1 Tupaia belangeri chinensis
TGACCATAGTTCAAGTCCTGGACCCGGTGGCTTAAATTCACGCTGGGCGCGTGTGTGTGAGCGAGTGGAATCCCGAGAGGAGAATGGAAGAGAAAGGATTGCGGCGTGGCCATCCCCCCGGGGGGTGATTTCTCACTTTCTGTCTCTCTGCCTCTCTCTGTCTTTCTGGCGAGCACATGTGCCCTGTAGCAAAAACCTCTACCAAAAACATAAATAAATAAATAAAACAGTAATAATAATAATAATAACACATACATGTGTATGACAGAGAGAGAGAGAGAGAGATTCTTCCCAGAGTTCATCACGCCCCGATGTGGTCCTCCAGTCCTCCAGCCAAACAGGATCCTAAGCACATGTGCACATGTCTGGTGTGTTTTCTGGTCAAATGGGTCGGGGATTCAAACCATGGATGGCATGTGGCTTTCAGCTGCGCAGTGCACATGCACAAGGACGAAGCTGCAGGAATGTGAGGTGCACAAAGTCATCTTACACTATAACAAAATTAACTCAAAATGCACCAGAGACCTGATTTTAAGAGCTAAAACTATAGCACTCTGAGAAGAAGACATACACGGGAACTACAGAAGCATTCAAGGAAAAAACGGAATTCAAGAATAAGTGCCGTAGGCTACCAGCCGTGTTACAGAGGCTGAACCTTTTGATTTTTTTTGGAAAGGAAAATAAGTGTTAGTAAGGATGTGGCAAAATGGGGACCCTTATGCATTGCTGGTAGAAATGATGGCAGGGGACCAGCAGTTAGCATAATGGCTATGTCGCTGGACTCCCATGTAGTCAACCGCGGTTCGCGTCCTGGACCCGGTGGCTTAAACTCACGCCGGGCGCGTGTGCATGCGTGCCCAAGATCTCGAGAGGAGAATGGAGGAGGAGGGATTGCGGCGTGACCATCCCCCCTGGGGGGTGATTTCTCGCTTTCTATTGTCTGGTGAGCGCACGCGCCCTGTAGCAAAAACCTCTCCGAAAAGAAAAGAAAAGAAAAGAAAAGAAAAGAAAAGAAAAGAAAAGAAAAGAAAAGAAAAGAAAAGAAAAGAAAGCAGAAAATGGGCGGGGGGCTCTTCAGAAAGAACAAAGAATTGCCACGGGAATTCCACTCCTAGATGTATATCAGAAAAAATGGAAAACAATGGGGCCAGGTGGTGGTGCAGTGATAATGCAACTGGATCCGTATGGAAAAGGTCCTAGGTTCGTGTCCTGGGACCTCCAAACACAACGGGCTCACATGCATGCCTATCCCCTGGACCCGCTGAAAGAGCTGAAAGACGGAGACACTGTTGGGGGTGCCTGTCTTTGTCTTTCATAAAAATAAACAAAGTATTGAAGGGAACAATTGAAACAAGACATGTAACAAATACTTGCACATCACTGTGTATACAGCAGTCTGACTCACGGGTGTCAAAAGGTGGAAACGAGGGACCAGCAGTTAGCGTAATGGCTATGTCGCTGGACTCCCACGTAGTCGACCGCGGTTCGAGTCCCGGACCAGGTGGCTTAAACTCATGCCGGGTGCGTGTGCGTG
>NW_006159771.1:313991-315517 GCF_000334495.1 Tupaia belangeri chinensis
GCCCTATAGCAAAAACCTCTCCAAAAAAAAAAAAAAAAATGGTGGAAAGGATGCTCTACCAGAACTTGAACGGAAAACGCCCTGCGTCGGTGAAGTGAACGGAGCACTGACCCGTGCTACGGCGTGGCTGAAACCTGAGCTATGTGAAATACGCCAGATACAGGAAGCCAAAGGTTGCATGATTCCGCCTACATAACATAGCTAGAATAGACAAGCCCATAGAGATGGAAAGTAGATTAGACGTTACCAGGAGTGGGATCAGCGGATGGCGTAATGGTTACATTGCTGGATTCCCACACAGCCAACCGCAGTTCGAGTCTTAGACCTGGCAGCTTGAAACTCACGCCGGGGAACATGTGTGTGCCTGCCCAAAATCCCCGAGAGGAGAACGGAGAAGGCATTGCGGCATGGCCACGCCCCTCTGAGGGCAAGGGGTGATCTCTCGCTTTCTATCTCTCTGTCTCTCTGCCGAGCACACGCACCTTCTAGCAACAATCTCTCTAAAAGAAAAGTTACCAGGGGCCAAGGAGGCAGGGACATGAATTACTGCTTAATGGGTACAGGGTTCTGGCTGGGATCGTGAAAAGGTTCTGGAAATAGTGACACACCATGGATGTGTTTAGTGCCACTGAATTGGGGTTAAAAATGGCTAACATAGTAAATGGAAAGTTCTAGATATTTTACCATGACTAAAAAAAGAAGAAGAAGAAGAAACATTATAATAGAATACAATTTCACAAAATATGCTACCTGGGCCTGCCCTGTAGCCCAGCGGTCAGGGGCTGTGCAGAAGAAGCCAGAGCCCACGTAGCATGTAACCTCTGGCATAAAAAAAATTAAAAAAAAAAACCCAAACCAAAGAAAACAAACAAAAATCCCAAGCAAGTCTGTTTCCGTCGCTCCCTGTTCCAGAAAGGAAAAGGGACATGCCATTCCCTGTAAGGAAGCAGGACTCAGAACAACCTCAACGGCTCCCAGCTCCCTGGGGACCGGGCACCAGGAGAGCCTCTCTGTGCCAGCTGCGCTGTCCGAGCTGCGGCCCTAGCTGAGCCCGACCGTGGGGTTTGCACACTGCCCCTGGAGGGGAGGCCCAGCTTCCCCCTGTAAGGCAGAGGAAGGGTTCTTTTTTTCCTGTTTTTTTTTTTTCTTTCTTTTTTCTATAGGGCGCACACACTCACTGGAGAGAGACAGAGACAGGGGATGGCCACGCTGCAATCCCTTTTCCATTCTCCTCTCGAGATTTTGGGCACACATGCATACACATCTGGTGTGATTTTCAAGCCACCAGGTATGGGATTTGAACCAGTCAGCCTTGTGGGATACAGCACCTTAACCATTGTGCTACCTTCCGGCTCAGGAAAGAGCATCTTTTTTTTTTTTTTTTCTTCTTTTTTTTTTGGAGAGGCTTTTGCTATATAGTATGCATGCGCTCGCCAAACGGACAGAGAAACAGAGAGATAGAAAGCGAGAAGTCACCCCCAGGGGGAATGGCCACGCCGCAACCCCTTCTCCTCCATTCTCCTCTC